>NW_020799124.1:1689059-1705764 GCF_003259725.1 Athene cunicularia | reverse complement strand
CCTGGGCGTGACCCTGAGCCCCTGAGAGGGACCCACCGCCGTGGGGAGAGCTGAGCCCCTTGGGGGTAACTGGGCCGATCCCTTGAGGGGGGCCTTGCTGCCGTGACACCCCCGAGGGCCTGGCTCTGCCTCACACCAGGGGTGACAGGGATGTATCTCCCCTGACGGAGCCCGGAGCCGTGCCGGCCTGCCTGTGCCCCCCCACACCCCGCTTTCCCCAAGCTGCGGGTCTGCGCAGGCACTGCGGGGCTCTAGTTGGCGCGTCGGGCAGCTGCGTGGCATGGCAGCTCAGCTGGGCAGCGTTAGAGCCGAGGAGGGCTCCGTGGCTCTCACATTCCCAACCCTGAGAGATCCCAGGGTGTCTCTGTGGCAGGATTTGCTGCGACGTCGCCGGGCGCTGAGCACCGCGGCCACCCAGAGTGGCTGCGTTTTGGCAGGGCTGCGTACACGTAACGCCAGGTCTCACGGGTGGCTCCTCGCCAGCGAGTTCCTGGCATCTTGAGAGACTCGTCTGTGTCCGTAGAGCTGCTTGCAGGCCAGGGGCCACCATGTGCAAAGTGGTCTTGGAAAGACAGCTCAGACCTCAGAGTAAAAAACCAGTTCTGGCGGTGGCGAGCGGTTGGAGCTTTGCACCTCGGCGTCGTCACCCACCTGAGATCTTCAAGGTGTGACGGGGATCGATCACTGGAGCCTCCTGAGACCCTCCCAAGCTGGCTGGCATTGCTGCAGGCTTCTCATGTTTACAGCTGAGATAACTAAGGCAGTAGCAAGAGACAGACCTGTGAAAGATCCCTGAGGGCGTTAGCGGCCCTGTTAGGAACAGATCCAGGTCTCCTAAAGCTTGATGTAATCTCCTCCTCCTCCACTGTCCCCAGATCTCCAGGTTTTCAGGACAGCGCAGGCAGGTGCTCGGCTTCCCCTGCAGCACTCAGCACCTCCCCTTGCCCCGCAAAGCCAGACACATTTCCCCATTCTGAACATGTCAAGAGAGCTCCCTCATTTCTTGGGTTTTTTATACCAGCAGCAAAGCTTGGGGAATGACCAGCAAAAGTGGGAGCGTTTTTCCCTAAACCACCAGTCCCATGTCCTGTGGGAGCGGCTCAGCGTGTCTCGGCGAGTCCTTTCCTGCCAGGTCCAGCCTTGCTTCGTGTGGGAAAGCTGATAAAATCCCAACACCCTGGTCCTGCGCCACTGAGAACTGGCCCTGTGCCACACCAGTGCTCAGGGGTGACACGCAGCTGTTTGAGCAGCTTCATCATACGTTCACCGTGAGATCGCGTGATGTTTTGTGGACATGCAGAAGCCAAGGTAAGGACAAAGGGGAGAGTAAAAACCCTCTGTTCACCCTGAAGTCCAGGGAAAGGTCTGACGCAGCACTGTGATACCCTGGTTTGCATTACTGCTCTCCCTGGTGTAAAGCCGTGGTAAAGCTCAGCTTTACTAACTCAGCAGGTACCAGCGCTGTCGGAGCGGGTCGAAGGGCTGAGGTGGTGCTGTGGTGCCTTGGCAGGGACCCCACTAAGCCCTCTCCACCCTGCTAAACCCTGCAGCAGGGTGCCCGCGGCTGGCAGGGGGCTGGCAGTCCAACCCTGAGCTGCCCGTTGTGTGTGCAGGCCCCGGGGTGGGAAACAGCAGAGGAAACTCCCACTTGTAACCCGGCTGCTGCCCACACACCCACCCGCGAGGTCCCAGGGGGTCCAGCGCTGGAAGGGAACAGCGGGGCCAGCGGGATCCTGGCACGATAAGTGTGCTCCAGGCAAACATTTGCCCCCTGGGTTGCCCCCCACACACCCGTCTGCCAGGCTGGCTGCCAGCCAGCTCCCGTTTAGGTTGCTCCATTTCACTTGAGCAGCGGTGCCAAGAAGCCCTTTGCAGAAGCCACCTGAAGAAAAACCCAGCAGAACAAAAAAGTCCCCGTTCCCCTGCCGTCCTCATTCCCACGCTGCGCTATCTGCACAGCGCTGCCCGCCGTGAACAGCGGCAGGACAGAGACAGGGCTGCCGGGGCTTAGCTGGCTCTTAATGAGAGCAGTTTTAATTGCATGTGTGGCCTTGAGAACCAGGGAGACCACTCCAGGTACTGAAATCTATCTAATTTGATTGCTCAAGGAAGACAAGCCTAGGGCTGGTAACAGCACTCGGGGGACAGGCTGGGGTTCACTCCACGGCTGCGCTTTTGTCTCGTGAGCAGGCAGCCCAGGAATGGGCCCATCCTTTTTGCTAATGAAGTGGATATTTCCTGGCGTGACCTTTGAAGCCTCTGAGATACTGGTCAAAACTCCCAACAGCAAATAAAATATTCACTATTCCCAAATGGGTCCAGATCTGAGCTTCCGTCTTAAGATGAGCAGAAGTCAGAGAACAGCAGAAAAGCAAGGGAGGACTAACGCTGCAGGGCTGTACAGCACTGAGTTTGCAAGACCACTGCTGGTGGCATGGGACTAGACCTCCAGCCTTCAGAAAGAGAATTTGAGGGCATCAGCCTCCCCTCTGAGCAAAAATGCTCAAAACCCAGGTGCATTGCCCAGGGAATGGCTGCAGGTCATCTGCTGTTTGTCTGGCACCGCACACCCGGGAGCTGCGGGTGTCCCAGGGCTGCCCCAATCGCTGCTCCAGCCGAGTCGCAAAGTGTCAGTAAATAAATAAGTGGCCAGAGCCGGGAGCTGAGCCTTATTAACATCAAGATCCCCCTGTGCTGCTGTGGGAAACAACTGATGGTCTCATTGCACCCCTGGAGAGGTGTTTTTCTTGCTTTTTTCTGCATGTTGGCTTCTCTTGCTCCCTCTGCAAGAAGAGGGAGTGGGCAGTGCCCATCCTGCCGGGACGCCCTGCACCCACCTACGCGCGCTGGCTCGCTGTAGGCCACCCCCAGCCAGGACCTTGCTTTTGTCTGTTTTGGATGCTGGTGTTAATACAGTAACAGGCTTAGCTACAGCCCTTTATGAGCTTCCATTTCAGCAGCAGCGGGAGTAAATACTTCTGTGGTGATGTTTCCAGCGGCTCCGTGCTGCCGGAGGGGGCTGGAGGTGTTGATCTCGGGGCTGAGGCGGGGGAGAAGCCAGTGCAGAGGTGGATGATGGAGAGCGCAACCTGCTTGGGCAAGGCAGGAGGTTGGAGTCCTGTGGGGTACCTGGGTACACAGGAGTGGGGATGGGGCAGACCCACATCCCTGCAGGCTGTGCAGGCAGGTCTAGGCTGGCCTGGCCAGAGCGGGCAGGCTCCCTGGGGTTCCCGCAAGGCTCCTGGGAGCGCCTGGCTGTGAGGACGGGTGACTCTGCTCAGGTCCGCTGCACGACACTCGGCTGGGCTATTTATAGCTCTGCCGAGTCTCTGTTGAGGCAACAGATCTCTGAGTCTTGTGGATCTTTTTTAGGAGCATCCCAGACCAGGAGGCCAGAGTGGAGTCACAGCACAGAGCCGGGCTACAGCCCCGGTGCAGGCACGGGCACCATCCCGGCTGCACTGGAGGAGGCAGCTCCCTCCCTCCCTGGCACTGACATGGGGAGGAAACCCTCCGCTTTTCTCCTCCCAGGAGCTCTGCTATCTGGCAAACACCAAACCAGCCTCGCAGGTGAGCCAGGCCCGGAGTAGAGCCAGGTTGCCTGGCGTGTATTTCTACACCATCCCCTACTAACGAAGGAGCTTCATTAGTAGGGACCTGGTTTAAGTCAGATCTCTGTTCCTGCTGCCGTGAGTTTCTGCTTAATCCTCGTGTGCGACAGAGCGACAACCGCAAAGTCTGGTTTTACTATACTGTTAATCCTGAGCTGAGGCTGGGGCAGATGATGGGGGCTTGGCGGGTTTGAAGGGTAGAGGCAGCTGCTGAGCGATGCTCTTCCTGTCTGTCCTGTGCCATGGGAGCCCCAGGATTTCCCACGAGCACTCCCATGCTCCAGACTTCCCAGTATTTTCCTGGTGCAAGCAGGTACAGAAGCAACACTCGCCTCCCTCCTGTCCTGGGTCAGCCCAGGGCAGGAGGGAGCTGCCTGGGGACCCGGCTGCAAAGGCACGAGGTGTAAAATGGTGGCCCTGAACCCAAATGGGGACAGTCAACGCTCCACCGGCTCCAGTGTGGGTGGCTGCTTCTGTAATCCCGGTGTAACCCCCTCCCAGTTACGTCCTGCCTCCTTCCCCAAAGCGGTCGGCAGCAGGAGGGGGTGGAGGAGCCCCGCTCCTGCCCGTGGCGCTGCAGGCTCGGCGCCGCTCTCTGCACGTGAAGGAGCACGGCCTTGGAGGAAGAGAGTGCTTCAAATGCCACGGAGGGAGATGCGTTCCTGATTCGTGACAAAAAGCATTTATTTATAAATTCCTCTGAGTGCACTATATAAGGCACTTCACAGGGATTAACAGGAAAAGCGCCTGGTGGCGAGGAGCGGTTGCCATCTAAGGCTGTGCTCCTCCTGCCCCGTGGCCGTGCGCGTCCCCACAAGACACGTTTCCAATCCCAGGCGATTTGAAGTCAAAAACCACAGACTTTGTGCACATCTGTCGTAAGAAACGCAGAGGTCTGGGAACCAAAAGTTGGGCTGACAGCGCGGCTGCAGCATCACACCAGCTCTGCTTCCGTGCCGTGCCTCTGCGGTAACGTCCCCATCGGGGATTTTTCTTCTTATTTAACATAAACCCACTTTGCTACAAGTTAGCCCATTACTTCTGCTCTGCCCCACCGTGGACGCAGCACGCTGACGTATTTTGTAACACGTGTCTGTAGCAGAGGACTGTAGAAATGTTGCCTTCATCTCCTCTCCCCGCAGGAATTCCCTTCCTCTCTCCTCCTCCACCTCTGCTCACCTCCTCGCTCTTCTCCAGACACCACCATCAGTCGCTCTTTTGCTGATAATCAATAAACCCAACAGCAGCAGTAAAGCACCTTCTGTTATTAATTCACGTCCCAGAGTGTCCCAGGGGCTGTGGGCATGGCAGGAACACCCGGGATTTGGCCACCTCATCCTATCGACACAAACCCCCTCCTCCAGGTCCTGCCTGCTGCGGCAGGAGGGCAAACGTCGCAGCCGGGGCGGCCACAGCTCCTCTTCCTCATCTAGTGACATCGCAATCACCCTCCTGTGGCTGATGCATCGAGCGAAGAGCCGGCAGCTCCCAACCTCCTTGCAGAGACGTGCTGCAAAGCAGCTGCACAGAAATGAGATGGAAGAGTGAGAGGGAGGCACTGCCAGCAGCTCGACCCCGCAGGGAAAAAGGAAAAAGCTTTGCGGAGTCCGACCCCTTGCAAAACTCATTGTTCTCCCCGGCAAGTGACAGCCCGTCCACGAGGCACCCACAGGATGGCGAGTGCTGACCAGGGGGATGGATCCACATGCAGCCAGGCACCCCAGAAACCTCCCCCCACCAGGACTGGTGGCTCTCCCCATCGCTTACACCTCGGCATCAAGACCTGGTCCCCGCCATGGAGCGAGGAGGGGCCAGATTTGGCCCCTGCTCATCACCGCAGTCGCCAGCCGCCAGCTTTCCAGCCGCTGGATCCAGGGCCCTCACGAGCTATTTTTTACCAGGAGTCCATTGTTTTGGCAAGTGTTTTACAAACTGCATTACAGAGGGTTTGCTATCAGTCCTGGGCTGCTTTGATCAATCTTGTTTGCGAAGCAGTTTTCAGCGCCCTGGTTAATGTACGGTATTATCTCCCTGAATCCCTGCTATAGAACCTGAATAAATCCCGGGGAAAAAAGAAAATGCCCTATAAAAGGAAATGCTCTATAAAACTCCAGCGGGGAGCCGCCACCGCTGATGTGGAGGGTTTGATCGCCGTAAGCAGTTCGTTAACATCGGTATCAGACTCCAAGTCCCCCAGTTTATTATTCACAAATTTGGGACGATAAAAAATTTTCATTACCTGCTATCCTCTTCGCTGCACAGATCCAGTCTGGGCACATTTCTGTCCCCCCTGGGTTAGTCTCACATCCCTCGGGGAACAGGAGCCAGGTTCTCTCCCTGGGCCTGGTGCTCTGAGCACCTCGTCCCCGTGCCTGATCCACAAAGGCTTATCCATCCAGAGTGAGACCAGAGCACACAAATACCAGACCTGGGACTGTCCCCCAGGTTCCCCAGCTGGGAAATGGGGTCACTACCTGATATTGCTGCCAGGAGCAGCAGGGCAGCAGGCGCAGAGGGTCCTGCCCAGGGAGAAACACTCCTTCATCAGAAGAACTGCCCAGGACTGGGTCAAACACCCCATCAGGCTCTGAAACCCCCAAACATGGCCTCCAGCCATGCAACACCCTGTCCCCAAAGCCGGCACCGGCCCTTCCGTGGTGCGGCGTGCACGGAGCTGTCGCTCCTCGTCTCCCCTGGGTTTGTCTCGGAGCGGCGGCAGCCGCAAGCAAGGCACCGTGGCAGGGCAGCCTGGGCTTATCTCCAAGGCAAAGGGGCTTAAAAATGTGACAGGCTATAGACGGCTTTTTGTCTAAGCATTGCTTTCCAGGAGGTAGTGCGTTCCTTGCCATCCCACAAGCGTGATAGAAAAAACTAATACTAAACGACTTGTGAGCCTTATTAATATGTATTCAGGTCATCTGCCTGCTGCAAGTTTTTGCAAGTGACTTGCGGTGTGCAGTCCATGCAGGATCCATAAATAAAAACACCTCTCTGGAATCTTGGCGGGGTCATATTAGCGCAGGAACATAACAACGTGCCGAGGGACGAGGGGTGACGCAGCCCAGGCGGGCTGAGCCGGCCAGCCCACTGCTCGCAGCTCCCAGCGCCCCAGCCCAGCTGGATGCACCGAGCACTGGGAACTCCCTTTCATCTCATCTCTCCCGCAGTGAAAAATGGGTTTAGAGACAACATAAACACCAACGCAAAGCTCACGTCGAAGCCCTGGTGCCTCGAGGCTTTGCTCCCGCAGCGGGAAGAGGGGTTTGGGGACACCAACTCGGTGGGCTTGCAGGGCCGGGTCGGGGATGAGCTTTCATTCGACTTCTTCCCTTGAGTTTATCCATTTTTTTCTTTTCTGTCTTCCCTCTCATTTGGGCTGGGTGCTCCAGCACAAGCCCTAAACCCAAGGTGGCTTCGCTGCGAGGGGCCCTGCCTGCACATCAAAGGCTTCCACCGTGTTTAGGGCTGGAAGGGCTGTTGTGATCACCCGCTCCACCCTCCCGTGGGCCACAGCACGGGCCAGGGTTGGGTTTTTGTGGTGGAGCAGAGCACTGCGCTGCTCTCAGATGAACTCAGGGGTGCCAAGGGGTGCCAGGTTGCTTTGGGCTGGCTGAAGGGTGTGTGGGGAGGAAACCCACGTCCCCGCATCACTCTCGGCCTTTCTTCCACCCTGCCGTGCTCCTTCCCTCCCTCCTGTGGGCCAGCTGCCGTCCCCAGGGGAGTCCCCGCTCCGGGATCACACTGGGCGCTCAGGGCTGAACCAACTGGGAAATCACATGTAAACCACCTGGCGCTCATGCATGAAATAATCGAGCAGTCATGCACAGGCTAATTGCGCATTCATATGCAAAATAACCAGGCGATCATGCGTGAACTACTTGGGTGCTCATGCATGCACTAATTAGGGGCTCATGTGTACAGTAATTAGGCATTCATGCATCCACTAACTGGGCATTCATGCGTGGACTGATCCTGCACTCGTGCGTGAACTAATTGTGAGTCTGCGGGCAGGGTCGCGCCGCGCTCATGCGGGACCTTCTCGGTGGCACCCGGGCCCCTCCCGGGCACTCATGCATAAAATAATTAGGTGCTGATGCATGCACTAATTGGGTGCTCATGCATGAACTCGTTGGGTGCTCAAACGTATATTAACTGGGAGCTTCTGCGTTCACTCATTAGGCGCTTATGCATGAATTAATTAGGCACTCACGCATGAGCCCACCCGCTGCAAGCAGAGGGGGGCAGAGCGGCAGCCCCGCACAGAAACCTGCCAGCGCCAAGCACGGCACCAGAAATACCCGCTGGTTCCCCCGGCACGAGAGAGCTGGTGGTTTGTTTTTTTTTTTTCTCCCCAGCAGCCTTGCTGCCACACGCCAGCCGATCTCACACCTTCCCCCGAGCTCCCCGGGGCGTAGGATGCAGCTACTGCCGTACAGACAACTTCAACTCTGTTCTGGCACGGCATAAATACGAGAAGCTCCAAAAGCAGGAGACAAGGTCTCCACTGTGTAAGATGATTTAGGTCAGTCTCACTTCTGCAGTGATTTATTTAAGCTTTAGCAGTCCCTGGCCTGCGTGAGGGAAAAAATGAGGGGAAAAAAAAATAGAATCCCCCGTATTTACACTATTTTTCTGTAATGTTTACGTTGTGGAAGTTACAGCATCATCTGCCAGCACCGTTTTCATCCAGGCCTGCAGACAATTCCACTACACACTCACATTTCTTGGGGTTCAGATTGTGGTGAAGCAACTTGCTAAACCCAAAATCTCAGCCTGCAAAAGCTTTCGAGTGGTTGTTTCTCACTGAAAACCACGACCCTCAATCACTACCGAGGCTTTACCAGAAACGATCTTGCACTCCTGCAATCAAAAAAACCCAGCCATTGCCAGCGGACGCAGGAGCAAAGCAGCCAGAAACAACCCACCGTGGGCACAACTCTGCAAACCCGCAGCCGGCAAACGGGCGGTGGGGGGAACCTGGCGTCGGCAGCGCGTCCCACGCCAGAGCCGGCACCAGCCTGGCAAAGCAGGACCAGAAACGAGGGGTTCCCAGGATGGGCGCTGGGGTGATGCCTACCTACATATATGACTGTATATATGTATATATACCAGGCAGGTACTGATGGTCTCGCCGTGAAAGCACCGGCCAAACCCCGCTCCCCTTCCCTCCTGGCCAGTCGTCTGTTGATGCTCTCGCTGAACTCTGTGGAAGGAGCTGCAACAGTTGATCCAATCAATAAATATACATTTTGTACATCCCTTAAGCCTGTAATATCTCTCTATATAAGAGGCCATGAGGGATTTTGTTTTAATTAGAGGGATGCTTAAGGCTACTCTGCCTACCGCTTAATCTGTCTTGGAAATACAGCGGGGGAAAGGTTGTCCTCACGCGGAGCTCTGCTCACAGCCCGGCGTCTCGCCAGCAGCAACCCGAAGGGCACGAGGGCAGGACCAGGGAGACAGAGCAGAGCACAGCCCGCATCCACTTCCAGCACGTGCCAGGAAAATAAGCAACGCTAAACCGGAGTGACTCCGATCCTACCACCCTTTGGACGCAGCTCATCTCCTGCCACAAACCTGCCCGTCTGGAAAGTGGCAGAGCCTTCTCCAGGCCCAAGGGATTGATTTACAAACCAGGGCTGAAACTCTGCGTGCATCTCCAGTACAAGGCAGTTTTTCTGTTGGGATGCAGGGACTGTTCCCGTTCTCCTGGCAGTGGTGTGGCCCTTCCCCCTGGCAGCGATGCCCAGCATGAGAAGGGTCGAGTGTCTGAACATCACCGGCCCCAACAGATCCATAGTGGGGACAAACCCTTAAACACCTCAGCATCCACCCAAAAAGCGCAGAGCTCCGCTGCTGGCTGTGGGTTGTGCAGAGGCAGGAAAAAAGATCAGCTTTTGGCATTTTACCACTTATGAAATCTCATGGTGTCCTTCCAGCACACAACCTGGGCCCCAGGGATGTCCTGCACAGCAGGACAGCCCCCCCCAAGCAGCTCGGCCTTGGGGCTGGGGGTGCGTGGCCGGGCCTTGCTGCACTGGGGGTTTCCTTTCAAGTTCCCCACACAGCGAAATGTGCCCAGATGATTTATTGGGGTGTAACTCACACCCAGGGCTGCCCATGCACCCCATCCCCTGCCCAGCACCCCCCAGGGTGGGAATTACTGGGCAGGATCCAGCCGCATCCCCGGTCTGGGGGGGGCTGGTTATTCGTGGCGATACAGGGAGGAGGTGTCGGGAATGCATTTCATGGCAAGGAAAGAGTAGAGGTTTCTAGCAGACAAAATATACATTGCCAAAGTTTGCAAAGGTGGTGGGTAATAGTTGCTTAGGTCCCACGGCAAGGAAATATCCGTGGGAGGGGAGCAAACCTCTGCACAGACGACATGCGTCCTCTGAAACAGCCCTCGGTGGCCTCAGACAGCTCTGCCTCCGAGCTGGGCTCCACGCGAGCCCGTGTGGCATCGAACACGTCTGTCTTTGCCGAGGAGCACCCAGAAGCCAGCGGGTTCCTCCAGGCTCCCGTGCCGCTGCCACAGCACCCAAACCCGTGCCCTCGGTGTAAACCACCAACGTGAGTGTCTGGAATGTGCATTTCCAGTTCAGCCCAGTCCCACCAGTGCTCAGGGGGAACTTCAGCCCTAGTCCATCGCAGCGCTCAGCTTATGATTAACTCCAGAGAGGCAAGCAGTTGGTTAGGGAGCAAAGCTGCCCTCTGCCCGGGAGGATGAGGAGGAATAAAAAGGGGAATAATAAACCAAACAAAAGCCCTAGAAGAAAAAAATATACTGACGTCGTTGATGCTCTCAGAGCAAACAAAAGTATATGGAGGCACTGCTTTATGTTTGCCCCTAGGACCGGCAGCACACCATTTATTTTTCTTTCTTCCTCTGCTGTTAACAGCAAAAAAGCCTCGCAGGGGCTGGCCCTGGGCAAAGAGCTGCAGCCACTCGGGCCGTAATGGAAATCGGATGGACGCGGAAGCAGCGTGTGCGTGTGTGTGTGTGTGTTTGTGTGTGTGCGTGTCGCACAGCCCAGCGATGCATCACCGCCGCTCCAAACAGAAAGCAGATTCCAGCTGCAGCCCCGCGCTCCCCACGTCGGCGGAGAACACCTGTGCTTGGTGGTGGCAGCCCCGGGGGCCAGCAGAGCCGCTCCGAAGGCAACAGCAACGTGTGCTGGGCTTGGAACCGGCCTGGATGAGGAGGAGACACGCAGGCTGGAGTGGGAAGGAGCTCGGCACAGAGTGTTTTACTGGTTTGCTCTGGAAGGGCTTTGCCTCGCTGTGTCCCACCTCCCCACCGGCTTCTTTCGCAGTTCCCAGCAGCGCTGCAGAGGAGAAACTCTGTAGATCCCGTTCCCATTGCAAAAGACCCACCGTGTCTCTTTAAACACAAAGTGGTGCACGTCTAATGAAAATCTCTTCTAGAAAGGCAAATGAAGGAAGCAGTAAAACCCTCTGATATGCCACAACATGATCGAAAGCGTCGGGTTTACGGTTAACTGGTCCCCACGGAAGAAACGAGGCTTTTCCCGGTACTGCGGCTCCCCGCCCTCGCCAGCCCAGCTCTCCCAGAGCTCCTCATCCCATGAAGTTCACTCTCCTTTGAGCCTTTCTTTCTCACGTGGGGTATTTCACAGTATGAAAATGTTAATTTGCTTCCCGGGAAGCTATCAAAATAATATCTGGTGTTCATGCTTGGGTGCTGCCTCTCAAATGCAATGATCTGCTATTCTCATTTACTATATCCTCAAGCAACTGCACCTAAAAGATGCATTAAGAAAAAGAAAAAAATAATCAGGTTTCTTCTATGTATTTCATATTTTAGTTGGGCTACCATGGTGCCGTTAAGTCAGGTACCATACAAGAATTGGAAACTGCCCCATTTTGCCCTGCGCCGCGCAGCAGTGAAGGACAGCCACTGCCAGCAGAAGACAGCCGGGGTGTTTCCACTCCTAATTTCTGACAACATATATTAACTTGCTAAATTAAAAGCACCTTTCGCCTTTAAGAACAACTGGGATATGAACTGTGAGGTTTCCTAAATGGGGAACATCTGGATAATAAAATGCCGTGAAACAGGATTTACAGGGAGAACGGAGACAGACAGGCCTTTTAGCCGGGGCACTGGGCTCAGCAAACTGCTGAGGAACTTGGCAACTGCTCCTACCCTGGGTCTTTTGTAAACATCTAGTTTATCTTTCCTCCTTTGTTTGCCTTTTATTGAGCTCAGAGAGTAAAAATATATGGCCGGGTGTCCCTCCTACCTTGGTCTGCGTGACTTCTTGTACTCAAGCAGTTATCACAATCCCTCACCTTTCTCACATATTGACGTAAAGTTACACGTGTCAATGAAACAGTTGCTAAAACTTTATTTGTATTTAAAAATATTCTGCTTGTAACAGATTTTAATGCATTTCTCACTCCTTCCATTTCCTTGTCTTAAAAAAAATCAGCGAGCCTGCACTGACGCCACGGGCGTCACATCCTGTTGTCTCTTTTCAGAGGGAGCGGGGACGTCGGCAGCGCTGCCAGCAGCTCTCCGATGGAAAGCTAATGGAAAACCTCCTTTTAAAAACCACCGAGGCCTAGCAAATTGGGGTTATTTTTGGAGAACAAAAAGATTCAGCTCTACCCACACTCCTGAGGCTCAGCTCGGTGGCACGGCCGCCACGAAGACGTCCCCCAGGATGCTCTTTGCAGCTGTGCCGCGGTGGGGACGGTGACAGGTGCCACACACCGAACAAGACTCTATCGATACTTTTAATGGACACGTACAACGTGCTGCTGGTTTAATAAGCCCTGCAGCACAAGGCTCTCGCCACAGGGCCTGGCTCGCTCGGCGTTACCTCCCCGGTGTTCTGTCACCGCTGTCTCAGTTCCCCGTACCGGGGTGGCACCGTTTGCTCCGAGACGAAGCACAAGCAGTGCGAAAGGAGGTGCCGAGCGGGGCCGGCGAGCTCCCAGCTCCTCAGCGGCTCCCAGCGCAGCCGGCCGTGTGCTGCACGCCTGGGGCGGGCGAAGGCGTCGAGGGGAAAGGAGGCCGCTCCAGGGAGTGCACAGAGAAATAAAAATAGCAAAAGAAGCGAAGGAGCGGGTTGCAGGGGAAACCCTCGCCGGTCAGTCTCTGCCCAACCACAAGGATCTTTCTGAAACGAGCAACCCAAACGGCTCCACTCCTTTTGGCTTATTTATTCCGTAGCAGGTTTATTTTCATTAACAGTTTGCATTCGCTTTCCTCCGTCCACGTCAGGCTCTGGAGGATGCTGCCAGGCGCGGAGAGGGAGCAGCAGCGAATACCCAGTGACGGCGGGAAGCAGGGAGCAATGGAGAGCGGGCAGAAAGAGCCCGCAGAGCACTGTCTGAACATTTTCCCAGAAAAAGAAATGATTTAAAACAAACTGGGGGGGGCTCATTTAAACTTTTCAGTCTGCACTGACTGCTGCCTCTTCCCCTCCCTGCCCTCTGATGTGGTGCACTGGCACGTGGGAACCAAAGGTGAAACCAGGCGCTGAAAATCAGAGTAACATAAAAACAAGACAGCAGAAATCACAGCAACCCCCCTGATTTTTAATTTTTAAATATATATTTTTTTAAATTCACCCTGAATTGCTATTAGCAAGACAAATATCCATACACAATTTAACTAGATTCTGCCTCCTTGCGCCCCTCCAGCCAGCCTAGTGTGCCGAGGCGGCTCGTGGCGCTGCACCGGAGGGTCCCGCTGTCACCTCCGGGGACCCGACGGTCCTGGCTCTGCCGAGCACACCGCGCTTACAGCCGTAATGATGTCGCTGCTCTAATGAGGAAAAAAGAGCAGTGTTTCATGATTTCTAAAAATCAGCATTTTCACAACGCCTTCCAGGCATGATTTGAATTTGGGTGGTGGTGTTATCTGTGGAAAACACCCGTCGATGCCGCCTGCTCTTCTGGGTGGCTTTTCTCTAAGTCTCTACCTGTGTGTGTCCTTTCAGGAAAAAGTCACACCGTCAGAGCGTGTTGTGGGTTGTGTCTGCACGTGCACGTGAAACCTTCTTCCTTACACGTAAATCTGCATAAATGAAACAAGCTCTGCCCCCAGCCACTTTTACGGGAAATATTTTCAAACTTGCACACACCTTCCTTGTCTTATCAACGTACTCAAGAGTTTCTCCGAAAAAAATCACACACTGTATTTTTGCGTCTTTTTCGATATGAAAATTAATAACTTTGTTGAGGCACTAGTTGAAATCGAAGGCCCCCAAAATATGAGCTTTATATTTCAAGCTCCAAAGACACTGTCTGTGCCGTCTCGCGTTACTGCTGAAACGCCAACAGAAACGGCTCCAGCAGCGTGTTCAGGGTGAATGTTGTGGGAGGGAAACGGCAAGTTTGGACAATTCAAAGCTTAGCTCTCCCCCAAAAAATTACAATTTAAGACGCTGGGTTTAAAAACGACCCTTTTCTTCCAAACAATCCGAGCTTTGATGAACTGCTATTTTGCAACAAAGTAAGATTAGTCCAGACTAATCCCAGCTGGATCGTACCGTGCTAAGGCTTAGGGAAACCAGGTTCTGGCTAACGGAGCCAGGGGAGCGGTAGAGGGGACGCGAGGCAGCACGCAGCCAGACATGCTTTTTTTTAGCAAGATTATTTGCCATTTCCTTCCCATTAATTTATTTTCTACATAATTAATTTTTAATGATTCTCCACATATACATTTTGCCAGAAAGCCAAAAGCGACTCTGACAAAGCAAATAAATGTTCTGCAGCTTATCCAACTGCTTTAAGCACTCCACTGATAACACAGAGCTAAAAAAGATAATGAGGAAGGAAACATTCAATATTTCTATAAAGAGACACTTCATTAAGGTAATTAAGGCAATCATTTAACGCAGTTATGAGGATTATTAACACACAAAAGAAACTACGCAATAGGGTTTTTGCAAACCAGGCAGCCTCACCATTATTTTATGATGCCTTTAAGAATAACTTTCAGCAGTTTAAGAAGCTTTGCAAAATACTCGTTTCTTGGCAAAGGATGGAGCCTTCCCTACACCTGGGAAAAGCATATTCGGGGTGTTTGAGATTTGGGGTTTTGTGGGGAGGGGAATTGGGGTTTTTTGGTTTTTTGTATGCAACAAGTATTTCGACTGAGCTGGCAAATAACTGAATTACCTTGTTAAATTGTGCTGGTTCAAAAAAATTCCTTACTCAACAGCACCCACTGAAGTCGTGTAGGTCAACGCCAGAACCACGGGGGCACTGCAGTCACCCTCTCGCCAGATCGTCCTCCACTACAAACGGAATTGTAAAACCATAATACTCTTTTAAAGATGTACAAAATCCCTAGACACTCAGCAGTTTATACTTTGCGAACCACCACTCCTGAAGATGGGCTTTCTCATAATATCTTTCAGTGATTGATAGCAGCCTTTATTTAAACCACTAGCGATCGAACATAGATGCTACCAATGTTAAAAATCACTAGAGCAGAGCACGTTGCTGTCCTTTAACCTCCATGAGAGAAAAACGAAAGGCATTTGTAACAGACAACCAGGTTGTGATGTTCTACTGATAACATTTTCCTAATTGTGTCATCAGGATTGCTGCTCTTCTGGAGGAATATGCATTTTTAATTAACATGTGAAAAATGAAGTATGCACTACAGACTCCACTGAAGAGGCACAACCCCTATTTCAAAATCCCTTAATTAAATTAGGAGCCTAAAGGGTTTTTCTACACACTCAGATACTACTTCCACCCCATTGCGGTGGTTACAATGACTCAACCTTTCCGGCACCACATGGGTTCGCTTGTGCCGATACAAAAGATACCAAGGGATAAACGAGAGACACCCAGATTGCGAAAGCACAACGATTTCAAACATTTCTTAGCAGCATCCCTCTATTCTATCTTGCGAATCAGACAAAAAATCAGCACTTCAAAAGCAATTTTTGACCCGAACGCCAAGCAGCGAGGCGTTGAGCAGAGGAACGAGTCGCGCTGGGTGAGGGCGAGGCAGGCGCACCAGGGAGGCTCTGCTGCTCCGAGGGTTTGGGGCTCACTACAGCCGTTCGACCATCTAACCCTCCGCTTACTGCCTTAACGTGTCTTTTGGGCTTTGTGACAAACTAGACTACCGCACTGGTGTTTAAAATTGACTTTATTTAAACTATAATGTTGCTAACATAATGCTGTTGTGTAATTTTCTTGCTTCTTCTCCAAGATAGCCTCTCCTGCCCTCTTTTGTACTCATTTCTCATGTAATTCTCCATCACGCCTCCGCAGATGCGCCACAGAGCACACGCTTCTGCAGGAACACACAGCCCTCAGGACACGACGTTTTCATCAGCGTGTCCACTTGAGATGTAACTTTGCCTCAATCTCAAACGCTTTCTTGTTCCTCCTCTTCTATTAACTTACAGAGACACAAACCGAAGTACATTAAGGTTTGTTCTGTCCAAAGTCATTGTGCTCAGCCTGCGGAGTAGGTTGGAGTGTCCTTCCAGAGCAGACCATGGGATCAGTTCGCTGTAAAAGCCCCTAAGAACCATGATACAGTGTTTTGAAATGGGAAAGCACAATGTTAGGGGGAAAAAAAAAAACAAAAAACAAAACGCAACAGCCCTAAAACTTAAGTTTAACGCTCTGCTGAAGGAGATACGCAAGCAGGACGCTCGCATGGCTGAGCAGGGGGCCCAGGCCTGGATTCACCTCCCTGGGCCCTCAGGGCAGCCATTTTGCCTCAGCGTGGCCAAGCCGGTCGCAGCCCGCCTCGGTCTCCCCGCCCGGTCGGCGGGCAGAGCCTTCTCCCCCGCCCCCTAAGCGCGGCCCAACCCGTCAGAGCCGTAACCGCATCCCGGGCGCGGCCGCTGCCCCTCAGCCCACGGCGCAGCGAGACCCGCTCCCGCCGCCGCGGTGCATTGTGGGATACACCCTCCCCTGCCCCGGCCGGGCCTTCTTGGCGCGGACGCCGCACCGGACGTGACGTCACAGGGCCTGCCGCCGCCGTAAGACCCGCGGCCGCGGATTGCGTTCTTCCCCCACCGCGGGCAGCGGGGGCTCTCTGAGGGAGGACCGAGCTCGCTGCACCCTCGCGCTCCGGCGCGGCG
>NW_020799124.1:1677736-1689009 GCF_003259725.1 Athene cunicularia | reverse complement strand
GGGGTGGAGCCCCTCGGGGCAGGTACGGCCCCCCGTCCCGGCGCTCGGAGTACAGAGTGATCGTCTCGGGTGAGTCATTCCTCTCTTTTTTTTTTTAGCCCAAATTGTTCCCCCGGGGTCCTCCAGGCAAGGTTCCCAGCGAAGGGCGGGGGGGGGAAAAGGCATCCGGCTCTGAGTTGTTTCTTAAAAAGCATCGCCTCGCGTAGCCTGGGAGGAATGCTGTCTGTAGGATGCAGAGAGCTCCTCGAGGCAGCCGCTCTGCTCGCTAGTCTCTTTTGTTCGCTGCGAGCGGATGCTCTAGCTACAGGAGGTGAGAATATAATCCGGTTTTAAAGTAACGTCTTGCTTTTTACGTAGGGCTGCCTCCAAGTGGAAGTTGGCAGGATTTAAAGGATCACATGCGTGAAGCAGGTGATGTATGTTATGCTGATGTTTTCCGAGATGGCACTGGTGTCGTGGAGTTTGTACGGAAGGAAGATATGACCTACGCTGTGCGAAAACTGGATAACACTAAATTTAGATCTCATGAGGTAGGTTTCACACTTACTTTCTTTGGCCAGAATTGGATACAAGGGGCTTAACAGTAGGATTTGAAGGTAAGGAACGTGTGGTGTTCACTGTGTATATACAAAGCAGCTAAGTAAGTCGGTGGTCAGTTTATCAGGAGATAGACTTTAAAGCTTTGATGTCTATTTCCGTGCTGTAGTGAACGCTATCTTCAGTCTGTCAGCATGCCTAAAAAGATGGCCCTAAAGCCTAGACTTTTCAATCGAAAGTTCTGTCTATTCAATAGGGAGAAACTGCCTACATCCGTGTTAAAGTTGATGGCCCAAGAAGTCCAAGCTATGGAAGATCTCGGTCACGCAGCCGTAGTCGTAGCAGAAGCCGTAGTCGAAGCAACAGCAGAAGCCGCAGTTATTCCCCAAGAAGAAGCAGAGGATCTCCACGCTACTCTCCCCGCCACAGCAGATCCCGATCTCGTACATAAACGATCACTAGCTCTGATCTTTTTGTAGAACCCCATGTTGTACACAGTTTTCCTTTACTTAGTACAGTCTTTCATTATATTTTTTTTTTAAAATTCAAACTGTTTTATTCAAATTGGCTGAAGTGTTGAATTGCATTCTTGTGTAAAATCCCTAGTGGGTATTTGCTCCTTAACATCAACATTCCCCTCATGTCTTTGGTAAATTGTATTTTAATTGATGTCAGTCAGGATTGTTTCGGTTTAGTTCTAGTTAAATACCAACATTCTTCAAACTGTGGTATTGCTGTGTAAATGTCTCAGTGTTCAGCTATGGTTTATACGAGCTGGGGATGTTGGGATGTTTGTGGCTAACTTGTCTCTTCTGGGGGATCTTATATTTTATCTTGCCTTTTCGTGTGTCTTTCTGTAGACATATCTGAAGAGATGGATTAAGAATGCTTTGGATTAAAGGATTGTGGAGCACATGTCAATCATTTTAGGATTGTCAAAAGGAGGATTGAGGAGGATCAGATCAATAATGGAGGCAATGGTATGACTCCAAGTGCTATTGTCACAGATGAACTTGGCAGTATTGACCTTATACTGAGAGACAGGTTAATTGAGTACGTGCACCTACGTGTCACTTCAGGCATGTTCTAGTTACCGCAGACTGCAATTGCTCTTTTCTTTAAATCTTTTTTTTTTTTTTTTTTTGTGGGGGGCAATTGTGGCTAAATACTTGCTTTTGTAATTCTTGATTCCATTCTAGTTTTTTAAAGGAATAAACTGGGACGGGGGTGGGAGTATTGGTTTACTTTGTCATGCAGCATTTGGTTACAAGTGTTAATGTTATGTAGTATTTGTACACTTGTAGTAGATCAAGGGTATGTTTAAATCGGAGTATAATATCAATACTGCTAAAATCTGCATGTCCTCTGTGTGACTGATACAGCGTTGCTATTTCATTTTTTTAAAGTATCAGAATGACAGCAAAAATAGGAAATCTAGTTAGGAGTAATTTCTTAAATCTCAGCCCTGCCCCCTCAGACTAATTCACAGTTGACTCACCGATATGTTTGAAAACTCCGGTTAGTTAATTTTGTTACCTTCCAGCTGGGAGTGCTAGCTGTAGTTCAGACAGACAGTAGGTGGATAGCTTTAGCTGTAAGCTTTTCCAGTTTCATAAACATTTTTTGCAACCACAAAACCTGTAGCACACCACCGTATGAGCAATGAGTATGTTGGCATTTTCAGTTGACATATTGTAAATATTACAATGTTTCCTCCAAATAGTAATTAACATTTCTAAAAAATTATCTGAGCATCACCATTCAAAAGTTTGTTTTGGGGAATTGATAGTTATTAATGTACATCTGTATTAATTGATGGCAAACATAACTGATCATTCCCCAGAATCCTATTTTTTCATTACAGTATCTAACTTTTTGCCTCCTCTTTTTTGGTTTTGCTGGTTATAAAGGTTTGGATTGGAGAGGGCTCACTGGATCCCAATCCTTGGAGCTGGATCATTGGATTCAAATCATAATGTGGATAGGATAGGGAGGCTGAATTACAAGGATTCATGGAGCGGGATCAAATTACCAGGAACATAGGAGTGGATTCCTGCCCCAACCAAACCGCATTCGTGTGGATTTTTTTTTTTATTCAACTCAATTGGCTATTCCAAAGATATTTTTTTCCTATTTTTGACGATTGGAGCCCTTAAGATGCACGATGGAGTTTTTCATTTTTTTGGTAAAAGGAGCAAAGCGAGGACCTGGAGAGGTACGCTGGAGCAATCTCCTTGGAAGGATTCAGCACGAGTAGATGGTAAACGTTAAAGGGGAAAAAGGGGGGTTTGTTTAAAAAAAAAAAAGTAAATAAGTCATTTCTCTAAATTTAAAGACAAAAATTGGAGTTAAAAGATTTAAGTAGGTTTTCAATTGGCTATTGCCTTTTTTTTCTTTGACAAATAAAATTTTTAAAAAAACGTGCACGGTTGTCATCATTTGTTGCTAAGAGTCTGAAGTCCTTGCGTGCCGCTGCGGCGTTGTTAAATCGCAAGTTTGCAGACAAAAGGCTTTTGTGTTCAACAGAGACGTAGTGTTTTGCAGGAAGCATTGATGTTTGAGCTTCTCCTAAATAAAGGATCCGTTCCCTGGGAAATGGGTGGAATTTATTATGCGAGTAAGGGAAGAGAAAGAAATCTCACCCCTTAAACGAGGATGGTTTCGTAGGAATGTTGTTGCTAACGCTGCTCCGCTGAGGAGAGGGCGGAGGGAGAACGTGAGCTGAAGCTGGCTTGGCGCTCCCCCCAGTCCTCTCAACGATGGGTAGAGCTGGGGTGGGGGGGTCTAAACCCACCCGCGGTGGTGGGATGTGGCGAGTCACGACGCGGCGTGCGGGGGAGCCGGGGTCTTGGCGGCGGGTCACCCGGCCCTTGGTGCTGGCGCCTGTGCCCGGGGTTGGATGTTCTCGTGGCTCTTCCCATGGTTGTCCGGTGGAACGGCGTCGCTTATTGCTGCGCAGGTTTGAGTGGCAGTTAGTCAAGGAGCGTGGTGTTGGCGTGGGATGGTGGTTCTGTGCAGCGCGGCTGGCGGCTCCTGGGGTGCGTGAGGATGAATGTTGAGGTGTGTTGGGTGGGCGAGGTGACGTTGGGGGGCTGCAGGGGTGGCTTTGAGAAGCTGCTGGGAGCTTCCGTGTCTGAGGGAACGAGCCCCGGCAGCGAGAGCACCTCGGAGTTAAGGGGGAGAAAAAGCCTGGGGAGTGTGAGAGGAACAGCTCTGCGGTGGAGGAGGAGGAGGAGAGACCCCTCTCAGCCCATGGGGAGAGGGCAGGCTCTGCCCTGCACCCATGGGGGACCCCACGCCGGAGCACGTGGGTGCCCCAAGGGCGCTGTGACCCTGTGGAGAGCAGAGCCCACGCTGGGGCAGGCTCCTGGCAGGACTTGGGGACCCCACGCTGGAGCAGTTCGGGAAGAGCTGCAGCCCGTGGGGAGCACCCACATGGGGGAAGGTGGTGGGGGCTGTCTGCTGTGGGAGGGAGCCCACGCTGGGGCAGGGGAGGAGGATGAGGAGTCCTCCTGAGGAGGAAGAAGCGGCAGAGACAAGGGGTGATAGACTCACTGCTACCCCCATCCCCTGCGCCGCTGCCGGGGAGGCAGGAGCGAAGCTGAGCCCAGGCAGACGGGAGGTGTGTGGGGGGAGATCTTTTAAATTTGGTTTTATTTTTCATTACCCTTCTCTGATTTGATAGTAAATTATTTTTTCCCCAAGTCAAGTTTGTTTCCCCTGTGATGGTAATTTCAAAGTGCCTTCACCCCCACCTTTTTGGGCAACGCAGCGTCCCCTACAGAGCAGGGCAGGAAAATTGCTTTATTGTATGACGGGATTTGTGTTTGGGGCAGGATTAGCAGTTTTGGAGTTTAAGTGTGGCACGCTGGCATGCATAAAGCCGTGAAAACCGCTGCGTGTCGTGACAGAGGTGGTGGTTTGTTACAGAATGTCGTTTCTCTGCAGAATATTGCCAAAGATTTGTATGAGATGGATTCTTTTTTTTCTTTTCCCTCCAGAAATGATGAAATCGTGCTAGCAAAGCGCTCTATTTAGGGGGGTAAAAGCTGTGTTTGCACCGAACAGACTGAGGTACGCAAGTGGCTGCGGGATGATGCCGGGCGGGAAGAAAAGTGCTGTGGGGGGGAGCGCAAAAGTGGGGCAGCTCTGGAGAATTTTGTTTGTCAGGGTGTGGGAAAGGAGTGGAGTGGGCAGGTACGTGCTGTTGAAGCGCGGGGAAGCTTGGCCCAAAAAACCCCTCAAACCCTTCTGGGCGTTGCTGAAGGAAAGCGAAATGGGAGCAGTTTTAAAGCAAAGGTGACACGCGTGCTCGGGTGAAGGGTTTGGTTTGCACTGAGGCGGTGTCTGGACAGGATCAACCTCGGGCTGCGCGGGGTCTGGAGGAAGGTGAACTCTCGGGGAGGGCGAGCGTGGGACCCCGGGAGGCGACGGGTCAGAGCCCCTGGTTTGAAATCCAAGAGTCTGCGTGTCCAGGCTGAGCCGATAAGTTCTGAGTTGATAAGAAACTAATTAATGTGCCGGAGCACTAATTTAGAGTCATTCGAGTGAGTTGAGGATCCAGAAGTACCTGTACCAGCTGCGACGTTAAAGCTCAGGAAGGTTTTAAAAACGTGACGCTCGGTTGCGGGGCCGAGGCTTCAGCTCTGGGTTCCGTCCTGCGAGCGGGGAGATACCCGACGGTTCTTTGCGTCGGAGCAGACCCGATGGAGACGATCTCCGAGGGGTTGGCAGCGCAGGGACCGTCGCCCCGCGCAAGGGAGGAGGAAGCGCTGGGGTTTCTCTGCGTCGGGGTTTGCGGACGGCGGCGCCTTCGCGCGCCCGACACGGAGCTCCTCGAGGCCTGGTGGGCGTCGTGCCTCCACACCAAGGCTGCTGGTCCTCCCCGCCAAGGGGAAACGTTTCGTTGCTCTTGGAAAACGAAAGGAGATGGTGCAGTCCTGAAGTTTTCTCTCTCTTGGTTTTCGGCACCGAGGGGAGGGAGGTCGGGTCGCGGCGGCAGACGCGCTCCCACCTGCCGCGACCAGCCCCTTCCCGTCCCTCGGCGCCCTTCGCCGCTGGTGTTTGCAAAGCGCTTTGAGATCCTCTCAGAAAACTTCACAGAGCGGAGCACTGGGGCGTTTCGTGCCTCCCGACCTTTTTTCCTGTAAAATCTTTCCTGTCATTGGACTGTTGGCAGCCAGAGGCGCAGCTGGTGGAGCAGGAATGCCCGCTTCACCCGGTGAGCCGAGGCTTTCCCCGAGTGCCTTGTTTTTTAATTTCTGACCATCTTCACGGAGAATATCGTGTTCTCTGATGGTCATAATGGACTTTAGAAATAGAGAAATTAGATTAATATCTCCGAAATGTGCTATAAACCAGTTTTGATACCACTAGGGGAAGTGGAGGAGTCAGTGCTTTCTGACACGCTCTCAGTTTTTAATTACACCACGTGTCTGTGAGTTCATTAACTTCGGTAGTGGGGGAGTTGGGAGGCAGCTGGGTGTTGGGGGCACAGCCCCAGGGAGCCCCACACCACCTCTTCCCCCCCTTGGGCTGAATTTTGGATGAAAATGAACCTGACTCAGCGCAGGCTTAACTTCCCTCAGGCACGGACCGTGCGAGCCATCCGCTCACCCAGCTGTGGCTGTTGGGTAAAAATTCAATTTATTTTAATGTCTTACAGACCTGAGTGGAAACAGGTTCTGCAGGCGGGCAGGCACACCGCTTGGTCTGGAAACGTATTTTCTAGGATTTTTTAACACCGAGTGTCTTTTTTTTTATGAATATGTTCTCAAAATGCTCTCAGGGGTCCGTTGGCTCTGAAGAAGACGGAGAGGGGTGGTAAATGGAAAATGGAAAAGCAGAGGGGGCAGAAAACGTAACCCCCCTCTCCTAAACCCGCTTCGCAGCGCGAGGACAGCAGCGGGGCCGCGGCGTCACCTCCCCGCTGCCGCCGTGCTTTCCACCCGGCCGCGCCGCAGCAGCTCTCCGCCCTTCCCGGACGGGGAATTTCGCCTTTTCAGGCGATCCTGCGCTTCCGATAGTGCCGCTTTGTTGGTACAACTGAGGGCAATTGTGTGGCCCCTCTGTCCTGCCCTCGCCCAGCGCAGCTGCCCGCTGGCAGCCGAGCCCGATACTGCCCTCATTGTGCAAACACTGGGGCGCGCAGCGGGGAGGGAGGGGAGCTCTCCTCCTTAATTGCAAATCACGCTGATAGCGGAGCGCTTAATAAGCCTGACATCGGCGCTGAAATAGAAATGGTTAGAAAACTTGTGGTTTCTCCTTGAAACCACAGTTTAGGGGTTTTTTTTTGTTGTTTGTTTTGGGGTTTTTTTGAACAGAAACTTCTGCTTTAGAGCAGCAGACTCCATTGATCGCATTAGCCATGGCTTGAAACTTCTTACTCCTGATAACAGATAGTTTTTAGCTGTACAGCAAAATTATAGTAATTTCTAGATCGGCTGAAAATACCTACAGCTTTGGTAGGAGTCCACCACGCTAAGTGCAAAATAATCCTCGCTGCACCTGCACGTGGAAGAGCAGTTTGTCTCGAGTCGCGGTTGAAGCTATTTCAAATAGCTGAATTTTTAGGGGGGAAAAAAAAAAAATAAATGCCAGGAAGTTCCCGGTGTAACGAACGTTCCCTCAAATCCCTCTCCCGCGTGCCTGAGGAAGGCTGCGGAGCCTGACGTGCCCGCCCGCAGCGGGGGCTCCTGGTCCTGGTGCGTCCCGGTGCCCGGCCCCTTCCACCGCGGGGCCGCGTGTGCGCCCAACCCTTGTAGGGCTATTAACATAATTCTATGCAGTAATTTGTGTAATCATTAAAGAGTTGAGGAGGGCATTGTTCGCACGAGTAATTACCTATGTATTCTAATAGCTCTAATTCATCTCTTAAGTGAGTTTCATATTTTTATGAGTCAGCTGACGATTCATGCTTCAGGTATAATATTAATTTTTTTTTAAAATACCCGTTTCTTGCATGACTTGGTTGCCCTCTGCGGAGCTGGTGACGTGATGGATCCTGCTGAGCTCAGACCACGCGGATGTCTTCTGGGAAGGGTTCCCAGCCTGGACCCGGGGCTCCGGCGCTGGGCTGGCTCCCGCGGCAGGGATGGTGCAGGGTGTTTCACTCGCTGGGATGCCAAGAGGCTGCGGAAAGCAGCTGCCAGCGGAAATTTAAAAATGAAAAACTTGGCAGTTTGCTGAACTCTGGGTGTTTTCCTTCTGACACAGGCCAGGTCTATATTTTTCTGGGGATTTTTTGATGCTGCTTTCAGCTTGGGAAAAACTTCCCCCGCGCAGCTCCGGCTTGGGTTTGACTCTGCCTGCCTCGGCCACGTCACCTCCCCGTCCCCGCACACGGGTGTACTCGCGGGCGCACGCTGCGGGGCCGCAGGGAGAGCCCCGGGAGCCCCGTCCTGACTCGCGGGGTGACGCTGGACCTTTTCCTGGCGGCACCGAAATTCATTTGAGCCAGAGCTGCCCGGGGGCCGGTGCCCTGGCTCGGCAGCGGTTACGGGGTATCACCGAAGATTTTATTCCCCCCTTGGAAACGAGGTGCAGAGCTGCCTGCGGGAGCCTCGGGCAGAGCATCGCCGCTTTCTCACCGCCCCGCCGGAGCGGGGCTGCTGGGCCCCAGGCTCCCGCCGGCGCTGGGTGCTCGTCCCCGCGGGATCAGCTGAGTGCTGCAGACGAATGCACAAACATTGATTATTTTGGAGACAATCCATAGCTGCCAAACGAGATTAAACAACACCCAGGGCCCGAATAAAGAAGTAAATAGCACAGAATAAAGAAAATGGGGTGTGATGTTGGCACAGGCACAAGCGTGTCCTGGGGGGCCGCGGCCATCCAGCCGGGTATTAATCCCCACCATCCCCGTTCCCTTCCCCAAAGGATTTCCAAGCTCTTCGCTGCTGTTAATCGCAGCAGCCCTGCAGGGAAGGTAATGCAGCATTATCCGTGTTTTCCAGCTGTGGCTGGGGAGGAGGGAGGCAGCCGGCTGGCCCGAGCTTTGCTGTGTGTCGGTGAAAGATCAGGGATTAGCGCTAGGATTTCCTCGCCGGCTCGGCTGCTCTAATTCAGTGGCCGTGTTTTTCCCCAACTGCACTGACCTTATGTGCCTGCTGCCGTCCATCCCGCGCCCAGGAGGAGTCGGGGCAGATGGTGGGAAGAGGAGCAAGGCAGGAGCGGATGTTTCCCTGCAGTCCTTGGCCCCGCAGGAGTTATTACTAAAAATGGTCACTGGTGATTAACCGGAGGAGCGCGCTGCTAAGTAATCGCTACACGCTCTTGTCTCCTAAAGTTTTCAGATCACACCGTGGGTGCTTTTCTGGAGAGCAGCGTTTGCTCAAAGGCAAAGTGCCGAGGGCAGCGCGGGGTGGGCGCTGCGCTCGGGGTCGGGGAGCACCTGCCAAGAGGTCTCTGAAATGTCCTTGTATGAAACGGGAACCTGCGTATCTCGGTGTTAATCAGATATAAATCATGTCTGTGCGTAGAAGTGAGTCTCTGATGTTGAGAGCGGGCAATCTGTACTGCGTGGCATCAGCGCCCAGGCCGCCCCGGGGTGTCCCCCCCAGCTGTGCACCCGCAGCGGGCAGCAGCAGGGAGGGGTGACCCCGATTTCGGGGCACAGGCAGCAATTCTGCACGTGCCTGAGCAGGGTGGCAAAGCCAGCAGCCTGCCGCCCGTCCCCGAGGCCAGCGTGGCGAGCGGCAGCTCTTCTGCTTTTCCGCAGCTGCTTTGTAGGAAGAAGTTGTGACAGAGATAAATAAAATCATAACAAAAGGACGCTGGGTGCTCGCGACGTGGGGCAGCTCTGCCGCTCCAGGTGCCAAGCGGAGATTAGCTCCGGCACAGCTGAGGACAAGGAGGTGGGAAGAGATAACGACACTTTCCCGGCGCGCTGCCCGCCGGCGGCGGGGCTAAACATAACCACGCTTGCTCCTCCTCGGCTGTGGCTCGCTGGCCGCCGTCCTGCAGGCCACACTGGCCGGAAGCCCCGAGCATCTCCCGGGCGGCCGCGGCGTGCGCGGGGCTGAGAGGGAAGCGGCGGAGCCGTGGAGGACGGGAGCCAGCCCCCGGCAGTGCCCTGTGCCCGGGAAAGCAAAGCTCAGGCTGCGGGAAAGCTGGAATCCGCGAGGAGAGGGGACGGTGCTGGGTTCACAGGGCTGGCGGAGAACATGAGGATGATGATGGAGTCCCAGGGAAGGCAGGGAGGGTTTCCATAGCTGGTGCGGCAGCGTGGCCGGTGTGGGGGGAATGGTGGGTGCCCAAGGTGCAGCGGGAAGAGTTGAGGAGAACGGCACGGATGGGAACGCTTTCACCAGGGAACGCTGGAGAGCGCGGAGTAGCCGTAAGGGCTTTTCCTGCCTGGCGGGGGGTCACGGGCCAGCGAGCGCGTGGTGGGAGCTGACACCCGGTTCCACACGGACCAGGAGGTCTCCGGGCTGCTGGGACAACGTGTGGCTCTTGTGGCACCACGACTCCACCGTTTCCCTCCCTACCTCCATATGCATCGCTGCTGCAGTGACACACCTCGACGTTTGGTGCTAAAAACATGAAAAGGGGGAGTTGAGCAGCGTTCAGCCACCCCTGCCCAGTCCTGCCCATGAGGTGCCTTCCCTCCGAGTATCTTCTTGCTGCTTCTCCGCTGGTTGTCGAAAGCTTTCCCTTTCCCTCCGTCTGCCCCACGGCACCTTCCACCCGCGTTTTGCTGCGGGTCAGGGACGCGCTGGCCCGGCGGGCGTGGGCAGAGGGATGCGCCGGGATGTTCTTCGGGGGACACCGAACCATCCCACGCTCGGGGCGACTGTCCCGCCACGGCTGAGCCTTCGCAGCCGCCGCACGCTCCGCTTCAGCGCCCGCTTCCCGCTGACGTATTTCACTGTCTCTTTTTAGCTTCTCTGATCAGTTTGAGGGGGAAGTCGAGGCTGCAAAGAGAGAAAACCAGAGAAGACACCAACTTGGGAAGCAGCTAAAGGGAAACTGCCTGCGGGGAGCACATTCTCAGAAACGTCGTGGCGGCTTATTTACACACTTGAGGGCTCTTCAGCCCCGTGGAGCTGTGAAATTCAAAGCCCGCCGCGTCGCTCGGGGATCAGAGCACAAACAGAAAGGGGCTCCTCTAAAGCTGAAATATTTGACAACATTTTCTATTCTTAGCGATGCAGGCACATGCTCGCCGAGCGAAATCAGAGCGCGGGGCGTCAGCAGGCAGGCAGGGGCTGGGGGAAAGCGCTTTGAAGGTCCCGGGTGAGGAGGGTGCGTGGGTGCAGTCGCCTGCTGCGGGGCAGCCCCTCGCCCAGCCCAGCTCATCTGCTCTCTAACCGTGGGAGATGCGCCGGCAGCAGAAAAGCAAAGCACGATTTTGGCACTTGTGTCCCACCGCAGGTCCTAACGCACAGGGGGGCTCGGCGAGGATAACGGGATAAAACGAGTGGAGTTTATTTAGATGGTCCTTGCGGGGCTTCTGGGTTCCCGGAGTGGAGCTGCATCCCCCTGCCCTGCCTGGCTTCCCCGAGCAGGCAGGACAGCTAATGGCGCCTGTGCAAATAAGCACTTTATTAACCGCTTCGGGGCTGGGCGCGCTGGCGGAAGCAGCTCCTCTCTCCCCGAGTCGCGCCTCGAGGTGGGTTTGACAAATTGACGGCGGGTATCGCTGCTTCTGGACGCGGGCGTCGCCGGGAGGCCGCGTGCCGGGTGGCAGGAGGGCACGTGAGCGGCCGAGGGCCGCCGCGGGGTTCGGCAGCGCC
>NW_020799124.1:1674673-1677686 GCF_003259725.1 Athene cunicularia | reverse complement strand
CCCCCGCGCAGCTCCGGCTTGGGTTTGACTCTGCCTGCCTCGGCCACGTCACCTCCCCGTCCCCGCACACGGGTGTACTCGCGGGCGCACGCTGCGGGGCCGCAGGGAGAGCCCCGGGAGCCCCGTCCTGACTCGCGGGGTGACGCTGGACCTTTTCCTGGCGGCACCGAAATTCATTTGAGCCAGAGCTGCCTGGGGGCCGGTGCCCTGGCTCGGCAGCGGTTACGGGGTATCACCGAAGATTTTATTCCCCCCTTGGAAACGAGGTGCAGAGCTGCCTGCGGGAGCCTCGGGCAGAGCATCGCCGCTTTCTCACCGCCCCGCCGGAGCGGGGCTGCTGGGCCCCAGGCTCCCGCCGGCGCTGGGTGCTCGTCCCCGCGGGATCAGCTGAGTGCTGCAGACGAATGCACAAACATTGATTATTTTGGAGACAATCCATAGCTGCCAAACGAGATTAAACAACACCCAGGGCCCGAATAAAGAAGTAAATAGCACAGAATAAAGAAAATGGGGTGTGATGTTGGCACAGGCACAAGCGTGTCCTGGGGGGCCGCGGCCATCCAGCCGGGTATTAATCCCCACCATCCCCGTTCCCTTCCCCAAAGGATTTCCAAGCTCTTCGCTGCTGTTAATCGCAGCAGCCCTGCAGGGAAGGTAATGCAGCATTATCCGTGTTTTCCAGCTGTGGCTGGGGAGGAGGGAGGCAGCCGGCTGGCCCGAGCTTTGCTGTGTGTCGGTGAAAGATCAGGGATTAGCGCTAGGATTTCCTCGCCGGCTCGGCTGCTCTAATTCAGTGGCCGTGTTTTTCCCCAACTGCACTGACCTTATGTGCCTGCATCGCTAAGAATAGAAAATGTTGTCAAATATTTCAGCTTTAGAGGAGCCCCTTTCTGTTTGTGCTCTGATCCCCGAGCGACGCGGCGGGCTTTGAATTTCACAGCTCCACGGGGCTGAAGAGCCCTCAAGTGTGTAAATAAGCCGCCACGACGTTTCTGAGAATGTGCTCCCCGCAAGCGGCCTCGGCACCGGCGCTGGAGGCGGGGGACACGCCGGCGGCCCCAGCACCGTTTCCATCCTTCCCAGCAAGATGGGAAGTGCTGAGGAAGAAAGGAGAGAAGATTTTTGTTTGAAAAGGCAGAAGATCAGCCTCGGGACGGTGGTAAATGGGCCCCACGGTTCCTGGTGCCCTAGAACTTCCCTCTGCAGGCTCGCTGCGGGTACCAGAGCGGCAGCAGGGTGGCTGCCGATGCTATCGCTGTCCCAGCTCGATGACTAAGGGAGCTGGAAGGTATAAATTAAATAACACAACACTTGAAGCCACCTGTTATGTGGGTTTGTCCAAAGCAGTGCTGCTTTAATTAAGATGGAGAGTTTACAAATCTAACCTTTGTTTATTCTGCTTTGGGGCATATATAATGTAAATATGTGTTTTCAAACACTGCGGCTTTTTATATTTCCAGTTATAATTCTGGGTAAAGGAAAGTTCGTCAGGTTTGGCATAGACTTGCTCTTTATAAATACAGCTCCTGCGCGCTGCTTCTCCCCCCCGGGGGTTCTCTGCAGCCTCTCAGCTCGCTTTGCTCCCGACACAGCTTTTCCGTCGGCGATCGCTCCCGCTGCGGGATGCGTCAGGGGTTCGAGAGGGGCTGGGAGGGCTCAGCCAGACGCCGTCGAGAGGAAAAGTGGGCTCCAGCTCTGTTTCCCTCACCTCCAACTTCGGAAGAAGGATTCGAGTCCTCTAGGTTTTGTTCCTGCGTCCCCCCTTGGTTCTTTAGTTGTAAAACCAAGACGAACGTGGAGTTTAGCCTCCTACGTGCTCATCGGGATTTCTTCGATGACTCAGTGATACGCTCGGGTAGGTTTCTTAGCCGTTAATTGAAGTGAGTGTGAGCCCTTAACAAAGAGAGCTCTCTCAAGTCTTCATTAATAAGCGTTAACAAAAATAACTGACCGAGCGGGAGAAAAATAACCAGGAGCGGCAGTGGTGTCCCCCTCGCCACAAAGGCAGGTTTCCTCTCTCGGCCCCCCTGCAGCCCCTGCTCTGCCGGCGGCCGTGCCACGGCCGGGAAGAGCATCTCCGCTGAGCAGAACCGTCTACGGGCGAGCTGGGCTGCTGCCATCCAGGCAACGAACGCCAGCAAACTCCCTCGACTGCTGTTTTTTGGCTGTTTTCCTTAGTTCAGAGCTTCTGCAGAGCAAGGGCGATGTTTTGCGCGTTTCCAGCGCTGCCCACCCGAAGCATCAGCGCAGAGTCTGCCGTGGCGCGGACTGGGGTGGTCAAAACCAACCAGGCTCCAAACTCCCCGAGGCAGACGGACTCTCTGAGCCCTCGGGCCGCTCCGGACAGCTGAGCCCCCCCGGGCACACGGCCACAAACTTTCCTCTGGGGTCACAAAGCTGAGAAACTTTTTTTTTTTTTTTTAAAGCAAACAGATTTTGACATAGTCACTTGACTCCAGCGCTGGGGTTTCAAGGAAAAAAAGTTAGCGGCTCGCCTGAGAGGCGTGAAACAACCGCAAGCGTCACTCTGAACAGAACAACTCCTGTTTTGCAACGCTCACGGAGAGTGAAGAAAGGCTCGGGGAGGGCCGAGGACCAGCGCCGCAGGAGCCAGGTGACTCGCCCAAGGTTGCACGAAGCGACGGCCGAGCCGGTGGGCTCGGGACCCCGCTGACCTGCTGACCCTGCCACGGTGACACCGGGCTGGGGCTTTGGGACCCGCCTCGGCGTTATCTGTAGCAGGAGGCGAGAAAAACCACCCGGCTCTCCCGTAAGGGGGGAAGTCGCATGGGAAGCTTCACCGACACGAGCCATCTTTAGCCCTGCTCGCTGAGGTCAAGCCCTGCGCGGCAGCCGCTGCATTTCCCCCGCGCCCGACCCGCCGGGTGGGTTTGGTGAAGCGGGTGCCGCAGCGGCCGAGGCCTCAGCTCCGCAGCGGGAGTCTGGGCCTGAGCAAAGAGGATTGAACAGAGCCAGGGGAAAAAAAAAAAAAAAAAAAAAAAAAAAAAAAAAA
>NW_020799124.1:1664415-1674623 GCF_003259725.1 Athene cunicularia | reverse complement strand
CCCCCCCCCCCCCCTCCAAATCCTCTCCTGGCTTTTGTGAGCCGAGCTTTTTCACGCCGGATTGTTTTCTGATGCCTCCTGCGCTTTTTGAGCTTGAAAACATAAGATGTGTAATTGCAGCAGCAGCGAAAAAAAAAAAAAAAAAAGGCCCCACACATCACCTTTCTCAAGGTAAAATAATCCTCTTTGCACATTCCCAGCGGCGGTCACTCGCTTACTCACTGTCCTCCTCGGAATTAAACCCAAACCCAACCCGTGACACGAGTTTGAAAACCTGAGTTGAATGAATAAATCTGCCAAGAGCGAGCACCATTCCTTTAGAGAGGAAAAATTATTCCCTTGCAAGTACCGAGGGGTGAGTCACTGGCTCGGGTGCTCTTGCCTCCGAAAACACGCCGGGAATGTTCCGGGAGCCGGTACCGGGAGCCGGGCGCTGGGTTTTCCGCCTTTTCGTGATGAATGCGGGTGATGCCATCGAGTTTGGCTGAGGTCTTGTGAATTATTTCTCACTCTAGTGGGCAGTTGTGATTCGCACATAGGAAACTTCACGCTAAGAAGTTAATCTCCTTAGTTTAGGGCCGTCTCCCTCCGAGTTGGGGCTGGTTTATCGCCTTCCTGCCTCCCAGATGAGGAGTTTTTGAGGAGAAATTATTCCTAGGCTGGCAGTACGGTATTGCAGCAACCTCGGTGAGAAATGCCAAGTAATACTTTCAAGTACGTGTCCAGCTTCGTGCTGCTCGTCTTTTTTTTTTTTTTTTTTTTTTTAGAGCGATGTCACGCTTTGATTTAGGAGTAGGCTGTGCTGCTTTTAATTAAGGAGTCAGCAGTTCATTTGCCTAACGTATTTAGCTATCTGCGACTTGGAAGCATCTTCATAAAACTGTGACGTGGAAATTTTTCTCCGAATTTTTTTTTTCTTTTCTTCTTTCCCCAAATAATAAAGCTGTAAGACCTCGCAAATAAATGCTGAATATTGTTTCTCGAGTCGTTTTGTTAAAACCCACCCTTTAGGGTGCGAGCATCCTAAGGCACCCAGCAGAAAGCACCGTTAGGATAGTCCCGGTGTGACTTGAGTTTTTCTCCTTCCCGTCCTCACCAGCAGCGTGTCAGCCGAGCTCCGACTGAGTAGTTAAAACTAGTAACAAAAAAGTGGATTTAAAAGCCCCTCCCGGCCCCCCTCCGCGGTATCAGTTAAATAACAAACGCAAGTGACTGAATATACGCGCGGGTTCTTCGCGGGAGGGGGGGGGAGTTTCACCAAGCGCGTGTCTCAGCTGTGACAGGATTTCTGAGGGGCAGTTGAATACGTGGTGTGTAAAGTTGTCATTTTTAGCCTCATGTTTTTTAGCGGAGGTTGCAATGTCTTAATTTTAGTCGTGCTAGCAATGGGATATGTGACTGTAAATTGCTCTTTCCAAATAAAGTTGTCTGATTGTGTTTAGGCGGCATTTTGATGAATTGTATCTCGCTCTTTAAAGAAACGATTGTGATACTGAATAAGCAGTTCTTGTTTGGATCTTATTAGTCCCCGAAATGCATATTTGGAAAAACCGCTTTTAATATCTGCTCAGAAAGTGAAAGTTGTATCTGTTAATGTGAGGAGGAATCATCCATCAAACAGAGTGTTCAAGATATGACTCATGCTAATTTGTTGCTCTCACATTAAGGCTGGAGCGCAAAAATATTTTAGCCTCTGGCATTGGAAGTTCACAATGCCACATCCTACCACTCCGGGTCATGAATTACAGGTTGGTTGGTTGTTGTTTTGTTTTTTTTTTTTTAATCATTTATTTATTTGTTTGTTTACTGCCCCCCAGGAAAGAAAAAAAAAAAAGTAGTGATAGAATGAGGGTGTTTTGCACGAGAGCCTGTTCCCGGCGATCAAAATATCGCAAAAATGTTGACTTGACATTAACGCTAGGTCAAGTAAAACCGTGGTCTGTGTGCCTGAATAAAAATGACTGGAGAGAGGCATGCAGCAGGTGCTGTCCTCCCTGCTCGAACAGCGAGTTAAAAAAAAAAAAAAATACCGCCTGCTCCTTTTTTAAAAGGCTTTAATGCAGGCAGCCCTCGGAAACTGAGGAATACTGCTTGTTGCGGAGAGGGGCTGTTAGAAAGACAGCGCTGCTAATAACACTGGCTATCTGGGAACCAAGATAAGCAGACTTATATAAGCAGCGGCTTCGTAGCCTGTAGCCTTATGAATATACATTGTTTTATGTCCACCGTCTCTGTCGGTTCCGTAGGAATAAGTGCATCATTACCTTGAAGTGCTGACGATTCTTTAAGGCTTAAAAATATCCATAAACTGCATGAGTTTGAACCTTGTCCAAAGGATTTGGGCTCTCTATTATCCGATCTGCTAGCTCTGCATTTGAAACTGTATCTCTGGAGCTATCCTTAGGTGCTCTTAAGTGTCTTCTGATGCAGTTTAACAACATTGTTCAATGCTTATTTAAAGTTGGCTGTAAAACACTTCAGAAAATTTTTTTTAAAAATTAAAATTGTATTTAAGTACGCAACTTGCTTAATATTGTACTTTCGATGTGTGTTGTACATACTCTCTTTATGCAATGTAGATGTCTCGATGGCTTTTTAAAAACACGGACAATAAATGCTTGAAAATCCACAGTTGTCGCTGAAGTCAGGCAGAAGTTTTAACGGAGACTCCGGAGCTTGGGCCGGGCCCTGGTTTAGCAGCGTAGCCTCCAGGAGAGCTCTGCATTGGACTCTTCAGCAATCGCTTCTGCGAACCAGCCCCTTAGGCTGTTGTTTGAGGTGGCTGCTGTGGCAGCGTTCAGCCTACCTGTTGCATCCCGAGCTCGGGCGCAGACGGGGCGCAGCACGCCGATAAAACCGGCGGCCTGGCTCCTAACCGCTCCCGCAGGTTTGGTCTCCTCTTATCCTGCTGAATCCAGGCTTTCTCCCGTGAACTCTTTTCCTGTCAGATAGGCTTGGAGCGTTAGGGAGCACGCATCCCTGCCCACGTGGGTTGGCGTTTGTAGCCTCCGGAGGGGCTGAAGCGATGCAGGGCGCGGATGCAGGGCACGTGCGGTGGGAGGAGGAGGCGGGAGCCCCCCTGCAGCCGAGGTGCCTGTAGCCGCGGCTGCCGTCGGGAGAGGCAAAGCGGCCGGAGCTTGGATGCAGCTAAGAAAAGGGAGCTCCTAGCAGTGCTGACTTCTCCAAAGGACGCAGTGACGTGGCTTTGCGTAGGAAGAGCGTTACCCGAGCACGCCTCGTGACGCTGTCCCTCCTCAACCGACGTAAAAGTAGCCAGGTTGAGGATCGCGAGCCAGCGTGGCGGCGGGTTCAGCTCCCACAGCCCCGAGTCGTGGTGTTTTGTGAAGGAGACGGTAGGGCAGAAGTGCTGGAAGGCTGCAGTGCTGATCTAATGGGAATGCAAGTTTCCCCGAACTGGGCTTCAGACCTGGCACACGCTGTGTTAATAACGAGACTGATTTAAAACTGGTCAGATGAGACCGAGGCACATCTTGAATACAGATGCGCTTAAACTGGCTTAAGGTGCTAGAGTGATTTATTTTAATGCTCCATTAGGCTGAATTGGTCTGTGTGGTTTCTAAACCACTTTAAAATTGTCTCGGCTAGGGTTTTGTCCCAATCTGACTGGATGAGTTCTAATAACAGTGTTTTCTGCCTTAGAATAAACAGCGGCTGACCCAAGCGTGGTGTAGGACAGGCTGAGCGGCGCTTGCTCTTCTCTTCCCTTTCCCTTCTCCCACTGATCCCGTAGCGCAGAGTCTGTTGGTATTGGCTGTTTTGAAGCAGCTTTCGGGTCTTTTTTTTTTTTTTTTTCCCCAACCATTCCCCCTCCAGCCGTGTTCTCCAGCATCTCTAGGTGTCTGTCAGTGCTTATCAATTAGCTCCTCTTCCTATCACAAAGTAGCTGCTGACGAAGAGAAAAATAACATGTTGCTGTTCTTATTAGTTTCCAGATGCAAAGAGCGCAGTGGTCAGCGTGTAAACGAGGCGGGAACCTGCTAAATGTAGAAATGTGGCTTTAGACACCTCTCGATTCGAGTTGCTTTGGTTTCAGTGCTAACACGCTGGTATGAACACGTTGTTTAAACAGACACCTTATCATGTCCTGGCTTTCTGTGGCTGCAGGTTAATTCTCGACATGCACTAAGCTCGGCTTAAAGGTGGGGCGTTATTTTGCAGCTCCCGTCAGTACAATCGTAACGCTCCAAAGATAGTCCCAAGGTGGCATCTGATATGATCGTTAGCAAAACAAGTTATCTGTTATGTAAAGATCAAACGCTGTGTTAGTAAGAGATCTGACAAGCACCTAGCTGTTTTCCATAAGAAGTGTTGCCCTCCGGAAACTTAATAATTATTTGATTGTTATGATGTGTGCCTTCCTACACTTACCACAGAATCTGCACAGCGAACTCATTTAAAGCGCGAGCGGTTTATCCTGTCCAAAACCGAAATTATGTAAATTTTTGCAGTTGTTACTTCAATGGCTTTTGGTCTAGAATGTGCTTTCCTGTAGTTTGTAAATGTTCTCACCCTGTCAGAGTGAGCACCCATCAATAGAATTTAAGTGTGACTGTTTGGTTTTAGGCACACGAAGCCTCACATCACCAACAGCAGGCAGCACAGAACAGTTTGTTGCCTCTCCTGAGCTCTGCTGTTGAGCCACCCGATCAGAAGCCGATTCTGCCCTTACCAATAACGCAGAAACCTCAGCCTGCACCAGAAACATTAAAGGATGCTATTGTTGGGATTAAAAAGGAAAAACCTAAAACCTCCTTTGTGTGCACTTACTGCAGCAAAGCTTTCAGGGACAGCTACCATTTGAGGCGTCACGAGTCCTGCCACACAGGGATAAAGTTAGTGTCACGGCCAAAGAAAACTCCCACCACAATGGTGCCCCTTATCTCGACCATCGCTGGTGACAACAGCCGAAGTTCATTGGTTTCGACTATCGCAGGCATCCTGTCCACAGTCACTACGTCTTCCTCTGCCACCAACCCCAGCAGTAGTGCCGGTGCGACGGCTATGGCGGTGACTCAGACGGTGAAGAAGCCCAGTAAGCCCGTTAAGAAGAACCACGCTTGTGAGATGTGCGGAAAGGCCTTCAGGGATGTCTACCACCTCAACCGGCACAAGCTGTCCCACTCAGATGAAAAACCCTTTGAATGTCCAATTTGCAATCAGCGCTTCAAGAGAAAGGATCGCATGACCTACCACGTGAGGTCTCACGAAGGTGGCATCACGAAACCATACACCTGTGGTGTTTGTGGAAAAGGCTTCTCGAGGTACCATGTAGAAAATCCCAGGCGAGCTCAAGTATTGGCTTTTCATAACCAAGAAGGGTTAAGCTATCATAGCGAGGGGCTAGGAGAACCAGACATCTTAGAAGATTGGTGAGGGGATAAAGAGCCTTGTTTACCTCTAGGGCGTGGGTCTCGGTCTAAGCCAGCTTGGCAGTGGCCGCAAGCGGTCGCTCTTTTATGAGAGTGTTGTGAAATGTTTTCGCGACCTCGTCCGGGTCCCCTAGGACACGTGTCTGTGTCACTGGCGGTGGCCACGGAGCCCCTTTACCAGCCTTTGCAAGGGTCAGTGGCCGAATGGGGCACGGCAGGCGAACTGTCTCCTTGTCTCGTAGCGAGGTTGAGGCGCACTGACAGAGCATTGTGGGGGAGCTTGCATTGCTGCTGGCTGTATTTATATCTGTGCTTGCAACGGAGACAAACTCCAACCTTTAGAGCCGTTGATCTGTCACCTTGACACAGGGTACGACCCAACGTACCGTTTCCAGGTGCGCGAGAAGAACGCGGTTAAGTTTTAAACTGCAGGTTGGGTCTCAGCGTAACGATGCGTTACTCTAGCTGAAAGCCACCGCCTAGGCCAGGGGAATGTATTTATTCTTGCCGTGCGGAGGGCTGTGGGCTGCAAGGGGTCATCAGCGCAGTGTTCAGCACCGCTAGCCAAGGTGTCCTTACTATGTATTTGTAACAGTATGCATTTTCTCTTCTGTTCCTCTCTTTTTTTTTTTTTGCAGGCCTGATCATTTAAGCTGTCACGTTAAACATGTTCACTCAACAGAGAGACCCTTCAAATGCCAAGTAAGGGCTAAAATGATTTATTAAGAACAATACCTTATTGTTTCGTTAGAATCTCAGGTGAATAATCTTCCCAGAACTGTATTTGCTGCTTTACTTTTCACTGAAAAGCAAGTTTAGGAAAAAAGGTCACATCCCCCTTACGTACCAACAGCGCTGTAGTTCTGATGTAGGTGTAGTGGCAGTCTGAAAGGGTGCTGTGGCTACTTTTTTTTTTTTGTAGGAAAATTAGAGGCTTTTTGCTTCCTTGGGGAACAACGTAAGTGCTCTGTTTTGTGATATGCTTAACTGAGTAGTAGGATTGTAACAGCGTCCTCAGCTCAGTGCTGACTGCAGGAGTAACGTGTGCAGTGTGTTTCTCAGCATACCTAAATTCAGCGTGTTTCTCAGTATATCCATTTAAAACGGATTGGAATAGCTGATTCTGGATCCGTTACTTTGCTGGAAGGTGAAAGCAAATTGTCGTAAGTTGATGACGGAGTAGAAGAGAAGTAACTTGACTGCCCTTGAACAATTAACTGTTTTGCTTGGAATATCCGTGCTTGTTCCAACCTGTGTTTTAGTGACTCATTGTATTAAATAAAAAGTCTTGTTCAAAAAGAATAGTGTTAGAAAAAGGTTTCGTTTCCTTGTTCTGATTTGGATGGGAACAGAAATAATTGAGCAATTTAAGATACCAAGTTCATATTTGTAGAGTAAAGCTGAATTAAAAAAAAACCACTTTGCCTGTTCTAGGCTTTTTTTATAAGCTCCCTCTTGCTTTGGTAGGTAAGGCAACCCGCTATTTTAAGACAGTTCAGGTAGTACGGAGTGTGATTTTTATCCAGATTGTCTCAGAAGCCAACTTCCATTTTCAGTCTCTGTTTAGGAGTTCGATTTTGGTTTCTCTATAAATACAGGTAAAATTCACAGTTGTCAATATACTTAGGATACTGTTTGCACCTACAAGGTAACATAGCTTACAGTGGGCATGTGATTCTTACTGTACTGATGCTGTCTGCACTTCAAGTGTAACTGTTGTCCTTCATATAGACGTGCACTGCTGCCTTTGCCACCAAAGACAGACTGCGGACACACATGGTGCGCCATGAAGGAAAGGTATCGTGTAATATCTGTGGTAAACTTCTGAGTGCAGCATATATCACCAGCCACTTAAAGACACACGGGCAGAGCCAAAGTATCAACTGTAATACCTGTAAACAAGGCATCAATAAAAGTAGGTGAACGTTTTAAAAACATTTCTAATAACAATGTGTTTGCAGAGGGAATTGCCTTTGATTACGTTAAAATGCAAAACACACCCGTCAGTCTGGGTGTTTACACCGATTAAAAATAGGTGTTTGATAACAGGATCTTCCTCAGCTCGAGAAGGGGCATACGTGGAGTTGGTTTGCTGCTAGGCTGTGCTCTTATCCCTCAGGAGCGCCCTGCAGTTGGTGAGAATAACCCGTCTCTTGGAGGAGAGACTTCCCAGGTTTTCTCATCTTCTAAGTACAGTGCTGCTTCCTGAACTGTACGGGCCTGGAGTCCAGCAGATCATTCTGGAGATTTTAGAATATCTAAGAGCTGCTAAGATCTGCCAAGTTTCAGGTTTGAAGCCTCATCTAAAGCTCATCAAAATTAGGAGAAAGATTTCTCTGCTTTCTCTGAGCTTTGACCCTGGGGCTCAGTGATTCCTCCCTCTGGCAGTCGCTGACAAGAAAAACATTTAAATCCAGCCCAGTTTTGGGCACTGACAGCATTTGACTGGTGGTGTGCAGGAGCTCAGGTGAGATGTTTGTCATAGTTCCTTCTGGTCTTAAACTCTGTGGAAGCGCTGAAGCCTGAGTCTAGGGAGAGCCTAGTATGCAGACATGACCTGACTTTCACACCTTCCCTGTTAGAACCTGCAACAAGTTCACTGGCACAGTGATACCAAAGGGGTTTTCAGAGGGATCAAGAGGGAGGAGGAGGAGGGAAGGTCTTTGGCAACTTTGTCTTTCAAGCCTTTTAACCAGTATTATTAAATTACAACATCCTTTTGCTTCCTGTTACTCCTGGATAATTTGAAGGTACCAGGAATGTCTAAAGTGCCTGATTGTTGAGCTGAATACGAAATTTGGACGTGAAGTATTTTTCAAGGTATAGGGTTACGGCTCTGGCTTCCCAGGGCATTTGGGTGGTGCCAAGCCAGTTCACATGGGGCATTTACAGCAGTTGTTGGAGGTGGAAATGATGAGCTGTAGCGTGGCCAGAAAGTAGTAACATGCTGCTCTGTGATGTAAACTGCAAATTTGAAGTCATACTTGCAATAAAAAGTAAAAAGGCTTTTTTATTTTTTTTTTTTTTTCCCCCCCACTGGAGCTGAGGTTTAGAAAAAGTGGCATCAGCTAATCAGTTTGAATTCTAGAGACGCACTGTAGTCTTTTGTCTCATTCTCCCTAAAATACAAACAATCAGAATGAAAGTTCATTTTTGGCAGTGAAAGCAGATGTTTCTGACTTACATTTTGGTTTTTAGCTCTCAGAAAAGTGGTTTTATAAAGCACAGAATTAATTATATGGTTTTAAACACCTCTGATTTTTTTGCTCTTGGAATCCTGTGAGATTCCGCACGCTCTTCGTGGAAGAAGCCTTTGTGATCTCAGCAGAAAACAGTAACTTTTCAAGGTGAATTTGTGTTCTTACTTAATTGGCATAGCATGCATGAGTGAAGAGACCAGCAATCAGAAGCAGCAGCAGCAGCAGCAACAACAGCAGCAACAACAACAACAACAGCAGCAACAACAGCAACAACAGCAACAGCAGCAGCAACAGCAGCAACAGCAGCAGCAGCAACATGTAACAAGTTGGCCTGGAAAGCAGGTAGAGACCCTGAGATTATGGGAAGAGGCCGTCAAAGCGAGGAAGAAAGGTAAAACAAAACAATACTTACGGTCTTGGTTTTATAAGATGCTGGAGTTTACAGTTGTGTAGGGAGTTTAAGGTGTCAGAAAAGGCTGTCTTACGTGAGAATTCCATCCTTGATGTTAGAAGCAATAGCTAAAAACCAGCAGGAGGGTAACGTGACCAAAATGACGCTGTCGTAAATGAACTCCGTATCCCTTGCTTCCCTCTGGTCTCTGTGCTTGGATGTGTACGTAGCAGTCCTCAGTTATGAAGGGATGGTTGTGTCTGCTCCAAGGCTAGAGTGTGCTTTCGGCATGCATGTGGTTTTTAGCTGTGTTTATGCATATTTCCCAGTCGTTAACCTGTGTGCATGTATATGTAGATACACGCACACAACACGCTGTCGCTGCATCTTCATCAGTTTGCACGTGGGTGCTTTCTGTGTCCCCTTTTATCCCCCCAATTTTATTCCATTCGCTTTAGCGCCACGTAACTGCCTTTGCGTAAAGTTTTCTAGAACTCATAGAATTCACTCTTCTATCTGCTGTTTTCATTACAAAATTAATAAGCGATCCTGTCTTTCATTATTGCTAGCTCACAGCTTACATACACCTGCACCTCTGTAACTGAACAGCTTCCTATTGTTGGTCTGTGTGTCAGTTTTGTAAAGAACAGGTTGCTTCAGTTTAGTGCCCTTAGGAGTACAGTAGTTTAAAGTCTCCCCTTCCTGCTTGCTTACTCTTTTCACAAGTTTGATTTCTAATGCTTACCATGTGACTCTCGTGGATTACGTGTTTTAGAAGAAATTCTTAGTGATCACTTACTGTTTTTCTCTAGCTGTTTTTAGCAATAAATGTTTTTGACTCACCTTATATTTTTTTTCTTTTCTCCTAAACTTCCTTTCAGTTTCTTCAACCTTTTTTTCTTTTCTAGGTCTTGTTTGTGTATTAGGCTGCTAGCTCCTTTCACCTTGATTGTTTTTCCAGTTGAATTGAATTCTGTGATCAGACAGTATAGAAACAGCTTATTTGCCTTAGAATGTAGTGATAACAGAAACGTTATATATCATCAGGCCGCTAAATAGCTAAAGCAAATGGGTGTCAGATTTAGAAAATCTCTGAGAATATTTTTTTTCTGCTTGTTCCTTCCTGTGTCTTGTTCCCTCCTCTTTTCCTTTCTCGCTGAGATTGTTGGATGTGCTTTAACAGAAACAGCGGTTCTGGCCAGGATGGCGGGTGGGGGAGATGGGTGG
>NW_020799124.1:1656054-1664365 GCF_003259725.1 Athene cunicularia | reverse complement strand
GGAGGGTAGGAGTGTGGTCAGGTGGGTGTTAGTGTAACTCAGGTGGGGAAGGGGCAGGGGGTGGGACGTGTCTCTGCGTGTGCCTTGCTTGGAAGGCGAGCTAGAGCAGTCAGTGCCAGGCCTGGGTGCCACTCGTCCCATGCTGGTTCTCCTGTGCTAATGCCACCTGTTGCATTGGCTTTACAACACTATATGGGATTTTTTTGAGTCCAGTATGATTTACTTTTACAATTATTTTTTTTTTTTACACTCTTTCCCTTCCTTTCCACCCCTCCTAGATATGGACTTTGAAGAACCAACAGTAACCCTTGAATGGGGCTAATGTTGCTTTCAAAGTTAACTCTGTCTTGGTACATTTGTATTGCCCGAGAGGCAAGAGTGGACTCTTTGCTCCTGGCTTACCTCCTGAAACGTGGGTGTACACTGAGCTTGGTGTCCAACCCTACAAATGTGGAACAAGACACGACTTAGAAGTGCCGTAACATTGACCTAGACTCTATATTTTTGTTGGTTTCTCTAGCAGTCATCCCTTCCCCTTCCCCCCCCCCTCCCCTGACCCGCTTGTTTTTGGAGCCTCCTAGTCTGGGTAGCCGGCAGGTGGTGCTGATGGATGCCTAGTGAGCCCTCGGCATCCCGGGCCACCAGTTCCTGCTTCCCCCTGGCCACGGGTGCCCACTCCCCTCCCTGTGCCCAGCCCCACTGGAGCTCACTGGCAGCAGGCCCAGGCACTGGCCTCCTGACTCTCTGCCTCCTTCGGCACTGAATCCCTGCTTACTGCAGAACAAAATGTTAAAAAAAATACCCCAACAAAACAAACAAACAAACAAAAAAAACCCAAACCCCAGAAACCAGAACAACTTGGTGTGGAGCTGTAGCTTATGTGAAAGCTGAGGAGATAATGGGGGTTGAAAGATGTACTGACTGGGTAGCCTTGAAAATTGCTAAGTAGAAGTGCTGTGATCAGTGGAGCGATTTAGTAGCAAGAATTAAGACTGAAATAAGCAGGTAAATATTGAAACGAGCTTTGCTTATCAGTCCCTAATAACTACTTTTTAAAACCTTCACAGAATGTCAGTTCACCTTTGAGAAGGCTATAGAGTACGTACCATTCGGTATGTACACTCTCTCCTCTATTTATAATGTTCCTCTTGGGAGGATTTTCTTGATTGTACGATGCTGTTTTTATGAACATCAAAACCCTCTTTATAAGACAACCTCGCTTGACTTCTCAGGAAAAAAAAAAAAATTATTGAAATGAACTGCATGAGAGTTTGTATTTCTTGTAGGCTATATAGAATGTTAACAGTTTTAACTTACTAATAATTCCTAAAGAAAATTATTCCAGAATTTGTACCTGTTCTTGTTTGGTTTTTGTTTTTTTGTTTTTGTTTTTGTTTTTTTTTTAAATCTTGTCCATGGTTTTTTATGTGTTAAAAACTTTTTGTCTTTTTATGTCTCATTTTTAGAAGCTGCTAACTTGTGCCAAACCTCCACTGCTGCTACTACGCCTGTGACTCTTACTACTCCATTCAATATAACGTCCTCTGTGGCTTCTGGGACTATCACAAACCCAGTCACAGTGGCAGCTGCAATGAGCATGAGAAGTCCAGTAAATGTATCAAGTGCAGTTAATATATCCAGTCCGATGAACCTAGGGCATCCTGTAACTATAACCAGTCCATTATCCATGACATCTCCATTAACGCTCACCACACCAGTCAATTTACCCACCCCAGTAACCGCTCCAGTGAATATAGCGCATCCAGTCACCATCACGTCTCCCATGAACCTCCCCACACCGATGACGTTAGCTGGTCCCTTAAATATAGCCATGAGACCAGTAGAGAGCATGCCTTTCCTGCCCCAGGCCTTGCCCACCTCTCCTCCTTGGTAAAGAACTTCTACACAGTATTAAAAAGGATTAAAATGGAATCCTTACCAGCAGTTCTTTTTTTTGGGGGGGTTTTGTTTGGTTGGGGTTTTTGTTTTGTTTTGTTTTGTTTTAGTTAATAATAAATTCAGACTAAGACACTGGGGCAACATGCACCATCAGAGACCGTAGTAGCATCTTCCCCTGTTGATTTGGCTCATATGGTTCAAACTTGAGTTTCACTGGAGCACTTCCATTTAAAGTAAGTTTTACCTTTTAGCTGACTGATGATGAATTAGAGCAGATACTTATTTGCCAGAGTTTTTAAAAAAAAAAAAAAAAAAGTAATTAAAAAAAGTTTTATGTTTTATCCCCCAAATTATAACTTAGAAAATTATTTTAATCTAAACACTAGCAAAGACCCCCTCTGTATCTTTGACAGGGTGGATGGCTAATTTTAACTTGCCGGTTGTTAAGTCCACTGTTTCTGAGCTAGTGGAGTAAATGCATTACAATGTTGTCATTAAAAAAAAAATGCATTTTGGAGAAAATATGCATTTTACCTTTGGGAATATGATAATTTCAGGCAGCATTCCCTATGGGAAAGGTGATACCAGCTCTGATATGCAAAGCATATGATAACTTATCATTCTAACTTCAACATATAATAGGGATTGTGACCTGATATTTGGAGATGTAAATATTACCCAACATATTACCCTAAGGGAATATAGCATTGTAGTCAACATTTTTTTTAAAAAAACTGTTACTGTTTGGTGAGAAACAGCCATGGCTGACAGAAGAGGAGTCGCAATGTGTGTAAACATGGTCTCTGAACAGTCAGACCCCTATGGGACTCTTATCTAGGAGCAAAAGGAGTGCTTTTGAAACTTAAGAAATATTGCTTTAAGCTGGAAGATTCTGGAGGCACTGGGTATGATTTTTATGCCCTCTGCCTCCCAGTCAGAGCCTGCTGGTGTTACAGCAGGGGACAGACGTGTTAGTTGTTCACTAGAAGTTTTGTCTTATATTAAATTGTATACAGTTTTTATTCTAACCACTAACTAGGTAGGATGCCCCTCCAGGACAAGCAGAGAGCGTCTTTTAATTTCTCCCCTATTTCTTAATCAAGTGTTGTGCAAATCTGTTCAACTTTGTAAATATTTGCAAACATCATCATTTTTACGTTACTCTTCTATTGTGTTAACACATTTCTATCAGTTTGTGGGAGTTCTGGAGTGATGGTTTGGTCTGTCCAGCCCAGAACTTCTTCACAAATGGTCACACATGTTTAAGCTACATGTGCTTTTTATTTCTTAACCTGTTTATCTGTACATAAAGTAGAAAGCAAAATCTAGGGAAACAGATATACTTTTTAGACTATCATGTCACATATTCACGTTTTTAAAACTTTGTTTAAAAAAAAAAAAAAAAAACCAACCACCCTAAACCCAAGACTCTATATTAAAAAAAAAAAGAAAAAAACTACAGTTGAGATGTTTTTATCTTAATGAAGTTGAAAGCTATGGAGAGTAGCGTGTGCGCATTTTCACAGAGTGCTAGCAGGACTGACTAGTCAAAATGGACTGCTTCCGTTTGTACCCTGCCGTGTCAGTACAAGCAGTGATTGCCAGGCTGCTGGCTCAGGTGACAGGTATCTGTATCATTACGTGAAACTGTTCTAGGGGCTTGGACTACATAGTAAAATAAAAACAAACAAAAAAAAAATAGAGCTTAGTGTAAAATAATTTTATAAATGATCTTTTGTACTTTAGGACATCAAATTGTACAACTTTTGTATATATAAAAGCTTAGGAACTTTCTGTTTAGCAGAAAGGAAACACATTCCTACACTTTTAATGTATATGTTTGTTATAATGTCCATGTAAACATATGCCCTATGTTTGTGCCTTTTAATTAGTTTGTCTCAATAAACAAAAATGTAGAGAAGAATATGTAGCTATGACTTTGTTACCACTGTTCTTACTCCAGATGTGTAGAGGTCTTCGTTTTTGCACTGTGTAGAGCATTGCGTGCAGGCAGCTGCATGACTTCGGCCGCCCCGGCCGATCCCGAGGCACGAGGCGACCGCGCCCCAGCAGAACTCCCTCCTCCCGTAGCGTAGAGCAGCCCGCGCTGGTGGGGCCTTGCATGTTGGGATGTGTAGTTTCCAAGCCATCTCTGCTACCCGTGGCAATGAGACCAACTTGCACCAGTTTTACCTAGTAGGTGTAGCGTTCTGGGTCTGGGTAAACGGCAGAGATGACCCTTAGATGAAGTTTGGGCGTCCCTGAGCTTAAAACAAACAAAAGCATTAAAAGCCGATATGAAAATGTGTACTAGAAGTGGTTATCTATGAATTACTTACAATAAACAGGTGTGAGACTTTAATTGTATGTTGTCAATTACTGTAGTATTGACAGTGGCTCCTCCGTACAGCTAGCGTGCCCTGCTGATGTTATTTTTATCCCAGCAGAGTAGCAGTAGAATAAACACATTAAACCCCGGCAAGGAAATTTTTCAACGTGACAGAGGCTTCCCAAACCACTAACCGTGGTGCTCTTAGCATGGGATAGGAAGAGGGCTGTTTCCTTTTTATTTTATGTTGGTTCTGCTCGAATGTACCTGGTTTCTGTCCACAAAGCTACATTAGCTAATTGTCAACCTGTTTCATTTGTACTTGGGTAAACATTTGCTTTGTACTGTGTATAAATGGTTCCGAGGTGTGCTCCTCAGCTGTCTCAATACAGACATTAACTTCGCTTTGTAATGCCATCATACGAAAATACATTAAGCTGTTTTTTTGACAAACGAAAGCTACCTGCTCGAGTAGTTCGTACGGCATGCGTGCTACCTTGTAATCGATGGTTCATCCACAGCATAACGAGGCAGTGAGGCCAGCTGCTGTCGGGAGCCGGCGCGTAGCTGCACCACAGCGATGAGGGATTTGTATGGCAACTCGTGTCACCGCAGCACGGGGGAGTTAAGACTATAAGAAAATGGTGGATGTGAAGAACAGATGCTCCTGTTACACCGAGTTAGTTTCTATGCAGCTGATGCGCTTAGCCTAGTTTATTTAATGGAAACTTTTAAGCTGGATCTAGTCCAACGTCCAGGGAAGCCTATTGCTGCCGTTGAGTTCAGTGGGTTTTATATCGAGCCCATTCAGGTCTCCGATTGCAAGTGGTTCAATAGGGGTTTTATTTTTTCCTTCTTAAGTTTCCATAAGCGTTCGAGCATTAGGTTAATGGCTTAGCACCGACGGAAGGTTTTACAGTTGAATTTTGCCTTGGAAGGATTTGTGCCATGGAAAGTCAGAGCGGTCAGATCAGTGGCACGGAAACGCATCCTGCGGGCGAGGAGAGCCCGCGGGTGCCCGGCGCTGTGCGGGCGAGGCGCTGCGGGGCCGCGGGAAGGAGGTGTTGCGGCACAGCCATCCACGCTGCCCCAAAACTAGGAGTGGTTTACCTTGGGCACGTTGGTTTCTTTATTTGGAACGCCCCACCGCTTCCAGAGGGCGCTTGGGGCGAGGAGGAATTTGGGCTTTGACCTTCCGTGTCTTGCCATTGGAGAGTTACACCTGAGTGTTGTAAATTGGGGAGATTTCTGTTCAGTCAAGATGACGGATGAGAGAGAGAAACGCGTGTTATTCTCAACGTATGAGTTAAATTCTATTTGCCATTGTTCACAAATAAAAGATTTTTTTTTTCCCCTTCTTACGATAACTTTTTCTTTAGAGTGGCGGAAGAAAAAAAGTATTTAATGTATTTGCATTTGTCCACAAGAGGTTTAAAGAAAAACACCAAAAACCCAGTAAGCGGTTTGAGCTGCAGCAATCCCGGGTTACATAAAGGGGCCGGGGCTGCCGAGGGATTAGTCGGAGGCATTACTGGCGGTGATAAGCCCTCCAAGTTCTGCTCGCTCTTCGCTCACTTTTATTTTAGAAACCGTCACTCTCAGATGTATTTTGAAAACTGCCTGGGGTTAATTTTCAAGGCTCTCAGGGTGAGGTTCCCACCAAAGAAGGAAGGAAGGAAAATTTGGATTTAAAGAATGCCCAGGTTTTCAAAAGTGTCCAGTACTCTTGATATTTTTTTATCTCACCACTTAGGGTCCCCGCATGGGAGCCGAGTTGTTGAGAAGTGGACTACAGGTTTTCACTGCCGGGTCCTACTGAAAACTCCTGCCTTGCTTTGTTGGTGGCTTAGTTTATCCATCTCAAAAATAGATTTACCAGTATATTCGAAAGGCAGCTATTAAAAGCCCTTCAAGTTTTCAGATGCCTTTGAGGTCTGTCTCGGTGCTTAAGTGGACTTTTTTACTGGTGCTTTTTAGGATAAATAGCAAGTGTAAAAATAAATCTCTTCCTCTCCTAATCGTCAGGCAGAATAAAACTTAAAACTTGATCCCCTTCCACCTATTTATTTAATTCAGCATGTTTATACCTCTTATCTTTGGATCATTCGCTCACAGCTTCCAGAGCAGCAACTGAAGGATGACAGAGGAACTACGTGCTAATTTTTATGTCAAAAATAGCTTTCACCTTTAGACGCGCAAGGCTCAGTGACTGTTTTCCAATTAGAAAAAGAATGTCTGAGCTGCTGTTGCGAATCCATTTTACAGCTGTGTTCAGATTTGACTGTCAGGCCCTGGTTAAAATTTAGTACTGAGGTCTTGACCTAGAAACAAACCTTTTTTGGTATTGGTTTGGAAAAAGTATTTCAGTGCTAAGAGAAACTGAGCCAGGCTGTCCAGCTAGCTCCCTCAGCCCGGGCTGGCCAGAGCCTGAACCTCGCATCATTTTGTTGTACGCTGCATCTTCCTGAAGCCCAGGTAAAGAACCACTGGGAAAGCTGGGTTTAGGATTTTTTAAAAATAATAACAGATTTTTTTTTTTTGGTTCTTCAGGTTTCTGGGTTAATCTGAGCCATTTGTAAAAGCCCTGGGTTTTTGTTTAAGGAAGCATAAACACTTTTTGAAAACCAGACGTTTGTAAAACATTTCCATTGTGGGCATCTGAAATTACTGCTTGTATCAGAGTGTAGACCTCTGCTTTCTTTGCAAAGCCTTCCCGACAGCTACCTCCAAAACCAACCCATTTAGTAAAAAAACAAGGGGCATTTTCAGCATGTGTGGAACCTTCTGTTTTTTTAGAGAAGGCAGGAATACTCCATTCACCTTTTCACTTAGTTGTTCTCGCCAGCTGTCAAGTCAAAAACATGTTCTGTGTTTTCGGCACAAGGTTTGTTTTTCAGGGAATTATCAATTTAGTTGGAACTGGCTGAATTAAACTCACTGTTTGAATTCTTCATAGTTGTGTATTTCTATTCCCATTTCTTTTTACTTCCTAGTGCCATTAGCAGCTAAGACCCATATCAAAGGACAGTAAAGAAATTTTGATAAAATCACCCATTTCCCCCGAAACAAGCCTGGATGAGACAGATTGCGGTCAGCAAAGCTCACTGCAAGGCACTGTGTCACAGAAGAGATGCTGATCGGTGTTTAACTTCGGGAAAGCAAATGTTGTGGCACATGTACGCACTGAAAGCCGAAGGTTTGCCTCGAATGTTTTCACTCTTACTGATGTCTGTGTTCCTTGTCAAAGCCTTACAGATTTTTATCCAGGCTAAGGATCGCTTAGCTGCCAGACACGGCTGAAACGATTGAGTGGGGAAAAACTTCTGCACGGAGAGCTGTCCTGCGAGGGCTTTGGAGCATCCCAAGCGCCTGCTCGGGGTCCGGCACCCACAGACGTGGTTCCGAGGCGGTCTTACCGGCCGCGGGTGCCCGGAGGTGCCGATGTTTCTCCCGCAGCGTGTCCGGAAGGGTTTGGAGAGCAACGAGGAGAGCAGAGGCCCTGACCTGCTGCCATTCACGGTCTCGCTCTGGTCCCTGCAAAATGGGAAGTGTTTGCCCTGTGTAAAATTGGCTCCTGTAATTTGTAAGAGGAGATCACTTCCCGTCCTGAGCTGTTCTGTGGTATGGCTGCAAGCTGTCAGACGCCGGAGCGCTGGATACCGGAGACGCCTGCTTTCTATCTGTGGTTGAAGTGATGCTTTGTTATAATCCCTCTCTCATGTTCAGCCCTTGGGGCAGGAGTGCTGCGTCCTCTGCCTTACCCCAGGCACGCCCCGGGCTGGTGGTCGCAACTCCGGGAGCCAGGGATGCTCCAGAGCTGTGGAGGAGACCCGAAACCAGCCCTGGGAAGCGGCTTTCCTGGGGATGCTGCCCCGCACGGCGGCGGCCGAGCCCGGGGGTGCCCGACCCTGCAAGCGCAGCCACAGCCGGGGGTTTGGGGGAGGCCGGGGGGCAGCGTGGGGGGGTCCCGGCCCCCCCCCCCGGCCCCAGCCAGGGGCTGTCTCAGCCCCAGGGCCGGGCAGACCCAAGGTGGCGGCGGGTCAGGCCTCCGCGGGCGCTGAGGGGACCGGGCGGTACCGGCCA
>NW_020799124.1:1643977-1656004 GCF_003259725.1 Athene cunicularia | reverse complement strand
CACACACACAGTGCAGGACTCTCCTTGTCCCCAGCCGGGGTGAGGAGGCACAAAGTGGCTCCTTGTCCCGCTCCATCCCTCCTTCCTGGTGGTCCCCGGCTGGCGCTGAGCCCCGACCCCTCTCCCTGCCCTCGGAGGGGGTGAATGCTCCACATTTTCCGCGTGCCCTGAGCAGCCTTCATCCCATGTGCCATGCCTCCTCCTCCTCCTCCTCCTCCTCCTCCTCCTCCACAACACAGGCTGAAGCAGCATCTGCTCCGCTGCGAAGCTTTACTTTGATTTTCACAAAGTTTTTTCCCATGCTGGAGCCCGGCACCACGGCAGTGAGACCCCCGGGGCAGCCGTGCCCCTCTGGGAGGGGAGATGGGCCGGCATGGGGGCTGGAGGAAAGCTTTCGGCGGTCCTTGCTGCAGAGGAGACCCAGCTCGTCGCCAGCTCGCCGTGCCGTTCTCATCACCCCGCTCTTGTAGCCTTCCCCGCCGAGCAGTCTGACCTCCCCGGCAGTGCCCGTCTCTGCTGCGGTGAGGATGTGCCTGATGCTGGCAGAACTTTACCCGCCCATCCCCGCGTGCCCACAGCCCCTTCCCGGTGCCAGATCCTCTGGTTGCCAAAAACATTTCCTTCAAAGACAGGTCAAAGGCGCCCGTCCTCTTCCCAGCCACAAAGTTCCCAGGGAAGTTTGGACTTTCTTAACATTTTATTAAAAAAGAGCTTTCAAATTAAAAAAAGCCAAACAAAACAGCATCTAACCTGCCCAATGGCACTTTACCTTGTCCCCTGACCGGATCCACGCCGTGGCTGAGCGGGCTTTGCCGTTGTGGCAGTGTGGGCACTGTAGTTCCCCTCTGCTCCGCACTGATAAGAGCGTGCGGGGAGCGAGCTGGGCTCCCCAGCGCGATAGCGAGCGCTCGGTGTTTATCTGCCTGCACAAACACTCTCTGTGGGGGTGAAGATAATGGGGGACGCTGCGGATGCTGGTGTTCGGAAGGGACGGCTGGGAGAGGAGCTGGAGGGGCATTGTGCCCTGTGACTGTGCTGTGAGGGTGAAAGCGCAGGGTGGGTGCTCGTGGTCAGAACTGGGAAGCTTTTGGGCAGCGGGGGTTAATGACGGTGACTATAATTATATGCTAAAAAATAAGAAAAATACTTGAAGTAGTAACACGCAGCCCCTCGCAGCTGTGCAAGGAGGTAACGGCTCGCTCTCTCGTGGCGTGGCCGGGGCGGCAGCGTCTCCGTCACCGTGGTTGGGGGGTGGAGAGACATTGGCCAGAGCCAACTCTGCTCGGTGGCGCTGGGCTTGCTGCAACAGTTCGGAGACCGGTTTTCCCAGACTGCGGTCCTGGATTTGACTGGTCTGCCGGTTCCCTGGGGAGCTGGAGGGGCTCAGCGGTGCGTGAGGCGAGCTGGGGCAGGGACCCTCGCCAGCAAGACAGTCCCTAAATGGAATAGGGAACTTGGCGGGGGAAAGAAACCCACCCCAGCTGCATGGAACGCTGAAAATAGCGGGAACCAAGCACAGGGGGGAACATCTGGGTCCAGCTCTTGCACCATTTCCGACAGGCGCGGGGTGGCTGCCGCCTCCGGACGATGGCGGTTGAGACTCGGCTCCTCTGTCAAGCAGCCCCGGCAGCGGCGCGTCCCTGGCAGCGCCAAAACCATCAGTGTCCCGCGAGCGTCGGCTGCCAGCCAGCCCCTTCCCCTGCCAGGGGGGCTCCCCACGTCCGCCCCGGTGTTGGGGGTGCTGGGGAGGTGTGGGGGGGGGCAGGCTAGGGTGCCCCCGGCCACGGAGCCCCCGTCCCACCGCGCTGGCCGCCTTTGATGTGGGTGAGTGGCAGGTCCTTTGTGGCCCCTTTGTGCCTCCCTCGGTTCTTGGGGTCCGCACAAAACCTGCCATGGAAACCAAAGCCCAGGCGCTGCCCCAGGAAACCCGCAGGCGCAATTAGGAAATGCAAATATAAATGCAAATTCCTGTGCCGCCTTCCAGGGCCTGGAAAGTTGTCACTGGGCCACTGATGTCCTTGGGGCCACCGGTGTCCCCAGCTGTGGGGATGAGGAAGGCAGTGGGGCAAGACCAGGCAGACAACAAGAACTGGGGTGAGCTGGTTTTGGGGTGACTTGGGCTTTTTCCCAGCCGCCCCGTGCTTGGTGGCGGGAGGAACGGGGCATCTCGGCCCGTGCTGAGTGGTGACTCATAGGTGACAATATGACATTGATATTTTTTTTCCATCCTCTCGGTTGCCTAGCGACGAACAAACAAACAAGTGTCTTAAAATCCAAACTAACTGCCTTGCAGGAACTGTCCCCTCTTGCCACGGTTGTACGTGGCTGGGCTCTGGCATGTCCCCATCGCTGTCACTTCTGCCTGTATCTTCTCGGGTTGGTTTTGGGGAGATAACTTGTCTTTCTCGCATCCTCTGCAGCCGTGGTGTGAGCACAGCAGAGGGAAGGCAGGCTGCTGGCCTGCAGGTAAGGACCCTCCTCGCCAAAACACACCAAGAATAGGTGGAAAAGGAGATAAAATCTACCCACAGATATCTCTGGGAAGCACAAACGCTTCAGCTCTTCATTTTTAGGTGGCATTTGTGAGCAGTGGATACTCTGGCCCTTCCTTGGGGCCCCAGAGGAATGTGTGTGGGTGGTGTGGGAATAACGGAGCTGAAGAGGATGGAGGGGAGAGTGGGGAGATTAAGGGAGGATGCTGATCGGAGCAATTCCCCTTCCTGGCAGGAAACAATCATGTTTTCTTTTCCTGTCTGTTGGAGGAGCTGTAGCCAGGAGCTGGGGACACGGGATTGGCACGTGGAGGGCAGCATCCACAGCAGTCATAGGTGTGGGGAAGGGCAGATCCTTTCTGTGCTGATCTGAGGCCGGTCTAGGGCTGTACTGCTTAAACCAAGCATTCGTTGGTGGCTTTTATTTTACCAAGCTGCAGCCCCCAGGTCCTCTCTGATCAGTGGCTGAAGTGGTGTGGGACGTGTGTCCCTGTGAGTGATGCTTTCCCCTAGCTCCAGTCTGCTTTTATTGCTGGGAAATGAGCTCTGACTCCTGGAAGTGGTATTTCTTCCTTCTGCCTGACAGCTTGTCGATCCCTGCCCTCGCTCGCTTCCCTGGGGAAGGCGCGCCGAGCCGGGCACGTGAGCACGCGGGCGATGGAGCCTCGCCGCTGTCCTTGGCGCAGGAAAACGGGGCTTGGACGGGGAGAAAATAGGCAGATTGTCTCCAGAAAATGGAGCAAGGCACGCTGCTGTATGGGTTACAGTGACATGCAGGCTCAAAGCTGATTTTTTTGTTTGCCTCGGTTACGGAGTTGGTTAAATGGTGGGTTTTTAATTTGCCACCACCCTTCCAGGCAGCGGCTGAACGCACGTGAGTGTGACCTCTGCAGCAGCCGGGGAGCTCCGGGGAGGACGGAGGTACCACGGGCTGCACCGGCACCTCCTCCACCGGGCACAGCCCTGCCTCCACCCCCAGGTGCCATCTGCGCGGGGACGGGGGGACAGAGGGACCAGGACCCTGCCCCCTCGCACCTCCATGGAGCCAGGCTGGGCACGGGGAAACGGCAGCAGAGCCCCGGCCGATGAGATGGGTCCCAGATGCTGGGGCTGTAAGGCGGCGGTGGGGACAGGGAACGGCCTTTCGGGAGGATTCCCAGGCTCCTGGAGCTTAAACTGTCACTTAGGAAATCCTTGGGGCTTTTAACCTCTGTGGTTGGCAATTGCCACCGTCAGGGCAGTGCAAAGCAACTGGGATGGGACGGCGATGGGGTCGAGCGTGAATTAATTACACAAACTTAAAAAGAATGAAATAGAAGCGAGGTGGGATTTGGGAGAAGAATGTGACCTAGTTTGGTGTCTGGGCACAGCAAGTGGCTGGTGGGTGAAGGGGGCAGCGACCAGAGCTGCTGCTCAGGGGCTCTGGGTTTCCCTCACTGCGAGAAACAGGGCTGTGCTGCGGGAGCAGACTCTGCTGAGCTTGGGAGGAGGCTGAGAGCTTATCTGAGCATCGGCCTGGCTTCAAATCCAGGATAGCATCCCGTCTAATTTCTCTATATAAAACTGTGATGTGATGTGATGGAGCAGAAGGAACAGAGCAAACTCAGTATTTCGGCTTTCGAGGGCTTTTCTCCCTGCGTGCCCCGTTGTGCCGGGGATGGAGGAGCCTGTTCTTGAGGGTGGCGGGAGGGACCTGACGTAGCGGTGTTAATTAAATATCTGTCCCTGGCGAGGTGTAGCCTTTCAAGCAGGTTCTCCTCTGCTGAGCAATGTCACCCGTCGCCAGGGAGGACAAAAGACCAACGCAATTACAGTGTGACGCCGTGTCCCAGGACAACGAGGATACGGCAGTGCCCGAATTGTCGTCGCGGCACTTTTGCGGGATAGCTTGCATCAGCCATATGGCTTAGTGACTCATTAAAAAAAAAAAAAAGAGCTCCTCCATTTGCAACTTAATTAGGCCCTTTCTTCCCCTCGGTCTTGGCTCGCAGCGATCCCCCACTTGTAAGCGCGGTGCTGAGGGGCACCGCCGGGCTGCGGATCCGCATGCCGAGGGACGGGCGACGGCGGGCGGCGGGCAGGAGCCTTCCCGCAGTCTTTACACCATGCGTCGCTGCCGGGCCACGTAGCGAGGGGCTGGGCAGGAGCGGGAAGCCAGGGCTGCTGCTTGCGAGGGCAGACCTGTGTTTTCTGCTTTACCTCTGCACCCAGAATCCCTGCAGGACGGCCCCGGGGCTCCCTCGGCTCCCCGGAGAGGCTCTCGGGGTGTCTGCACCCACTTGCCTTCCCGGAGGGCAGGGCAGGAGCCAGCTGATGACCGCTCCTGCGCTCGCACGCCTGCTTGTCAGTACAGTCAAGTTGGCATAAAAAAGCAAAACCCCAGGCCGGGACGGCTTCAGACGCCCGCAGCTCTCCTCCTTCACACCAGCTTATTCCTCGCTGCTCAGCACAGCCTGCCCGCTGCTGCATCTCCCTGTTGTCCCTCCTCATCCTCTCCCCGGGGACACCTGAAGCTGCAGGCCTGGCGATGGAGGTGTGGGACCTTCCTGCACCATCCCCAGTGGGTTTCACCCTGTGGAAACCCAGGGGCTTTCCTCCTCCTCTTCCTCCTCCTCCTCCTCCTCCTCCTCCTGGGCTGTGGTTTAGTGCCGCGAGGGAAGGGGTTGCCACAGCGATCACCTTTAAATCTTTTTACCAGACCCTAATGGCCAGGGGCCTGTCCTGGTAAATAATTCACTGTGCCGTCAGTGAGAGTTTTACTCGACTAATTTTGTTTCCATAGAAACTCGTGCGGTCTCGCTGCTCCATGGAGCCTCTGGCAAATCGATACAGGTTGGGTTTTTTTTTTTTATTTTTTCCCTTTGCACGTTAAGTGATGGCCCTTAAACCCTGACAGCAGGAGAGCAGCAGCCGGAGATGCTGATGGCTGGGTGGCACCTCGGTGCTGCCTTTCGTCTGCCTTGGCCCTGCTCCATGCTGCCTGTCCCTGCCAGGATGTCCAGGGCCGGATCCTGCACCGCTGGGCTGGGGCAGGCTCAGCCCAGTCTAATCCCAGTCCAGTCCCAGTGTGTTCCTGCTATGCAGAGAGCTGGAGGGGAAGGGACTGCTCTGGCTCTTTATCCATTTTTCCCCTCCTGTCCTTTAGTTTCTTTGACCCTTGACCTAAAATGGCAAATTAGCATTTGTAAATCAGCCATGCTAATTAGCCGGGGAGCAGGGCTGGCCCTGCCCCCAGCCTGGGTTCACTTTCACCCACTCCCTGTTAGGTGCTGGCTGACCAAATCTAACCTGAAAATTGCCCGGAGGTGGCTCCTCTGCGCGCCCCGACCTGGCTCCGGCCCCGGGAAGAGCCTCTCACCTTTGTCTCTGCAGGAATTTTTCTTTTCTTTCACTCCCCACAGCTTCCTGGTGCTTTTGTGCTGAGCTGGGAGCACAAAGGGAGAAGAAGGGATAAGCAGTTAGAGATGGGTTCGTGCGACATATGGCGCAAAGGGCTTTGCGTGACGGCTGCGGCTGGCGCGGGAGGGGACACGAGCAGGCAAGGGGGTGGCCGGGCTTCAGAGGGGACACGAGTGGGCATGGGGGTGGCTGGGCTTCCCTCCTGCGAGGCTTGAGATGGGTGGGTAAACTGAGGCAGGGTGACGGGACGGAGGCAGCGCCGGCCCCCGGACGTCCCTGCTGCCGCGCGTGCCTTTGCAGCGGGCAGCGCTCGCTCCTCGGAGCCCTTTCAAACAAGCCCTAAGCTGGTTTTTCAGCTGGGACAAGCGCGTTTTGATGTCAGCAGTGAAAGCTGGAGGAGGAAAGGTCACCGGTGTTCAGCCACCTCGTGGAATAATCTTATATCGGCCTCTCCGCTTTAGGCAACCTCTTGCATCTAATTTATTACACGTTGGTACAAGACGGAGTTGAACAGAGGTGCAGTTAAAGCATATAAAGGGATGCTGGGTTACTTTAATCGCTCACACTTGCTTGACCTAATTTTTTTTTTTTTTTTATTTTAATCCCTTCCTGGAAACCTTATTTCATGTTTGAATTCCCTCAACTATTTTAGGAATGTCGTCCTACCAAGATCAAATTACCTTCAATGAAACCAGTGCAAGGCAGGCGACTTTTTGATTAAGATCTGGTGCTACCTCATTAATATTGGCTTAGTTTGGGGTGGGATGGGGCTGTAATTCTGGCACAGCAAATTTGCAAAAGCCAGGGATTGGCGTGGCACTGTGCTGAAGGGCATCGCTTGGCAGAGGGGGCTGGGGGCATCCTGGCACTGGCGGGGGGTGAAGGTGGGTGCTTTGGGTGCTGCTCTGGTGGCGCGAGGGGTCCCCAGCGGAGCCCTGCCTGGTTTTTCTGTCCTGGCCAAGTGCAGCCCCCCAGGTTTTAGCTGGGTGTCGTTGGTTTATGAGCTGACTGGGTGCTGCAGAGGGCTGACCTCATGGCACAGCCATGGTGGGCGAGCCAGGGGTGCCCCGAGGCAGCAGCAGCCGCCGCTTCTTCTCTTAAACGTGGTTATGGTGCGTCTCAGAGTGCAGATCTGGCGGCAGGCTCCCCAGTAAAGCCCGGAGCAGTAACGCTGACGATGCTGGACGTTGGGACCCGAAGCGAGTGAGCTCTGGTCCACTCTCGGCTGCTCTTCTGGCTTTGAACCCTTCTCTCAGAGCCAGGAGGGGAATTTTGGTTTGCAGAGAGGTGCGTGCTGTGCAGGTTCTCACGCAGGGTTTACTTCTGCTCTGCTCCCTGATTGCTTTTTGCTTTGAAAAGGGCTTAAACCCAGTCACTTTAATATGTGGTAGAACAAGTATTAAAGGGCATCCTCAGGTGCTTATTTGTTTCCGTGAAAAAGGATTTGCTCCCAAGCAGTTTTCCCAGGCCGCAGCCCTGGAGGTGTGCCCACGCATCCCCTGTGGCAGACAGAAAGGTGACGGAGGGCATTTTGGAGAGACTGATAAGGCCCCATCCAGATTGCTTGTAGACACTACTGTAATTTTTCTTCCTGATCATTTACTTTTCATCCCAGTTTCAATCCCATTATAGTCACACCTGCAGCCGTTGAGCAGTCACGTTCCCCGACTTCTCATTCCTGTGTAGAGCAATCCCTTCACAGGGGCCCGGCTGCAGGCAGAGCTCAGCCAATCTGCTCTGGCCAAAGCTGTTATTTCTGGTTTAACATCCCTAGTTTTGAGACTTCCTCTGAGAGTTTTCCCTCCAGAAGCCGGGGCACTGGCAGCCCTTCTCTCCCAGCCGAGTCATTACCGGCCTGGGCTTGCGGCCGCCGCCAAGTGGTGGGTGCCCTCGGCGGGGTGCTGGGCTGGGGGGAACAAGCACTAAAAGGTGTCACCCTCATCCCGGCTTCAAACAGGGGGTTGCGGCTCCGGCGTGTTCGCAGGGATGATCTACGATTGCAGTGTGGCAATAGCAGGGGAAAAAGGGCTGGGCTGTTTCAGCGGTGTTTGAGCAATCCCATCTGTTGTCTGAGCCGCAGCAGACACCGGGGAAGGGAATATTCGCGTTTACGCTTGGTGCCAAAGCTCTTCCCTGAACCGCCAGGGCTGCGAGCGATCAGTCCTAGTGCTTTTACAGCTGTTCGCTCCTCCGGGCGGGCCGCGTTCCTCGCAGAGCTGTGCAACTGTTGTTTCCAGCATGACATTACCAGTTCAACCAACCCCTGGGATTATCCAGCTGCTCGTCTGCGCCGTTCCCGGATGGCTGACGGCCGAGCTGCAGGCAGCCTCCTCCACGCCTTGCACCCTGCTTGCTCCTGGCTGGAGCTGACCCGAAGCACCTGCAGCCTCTCGGGCTGTCCCTCGACCGGAAAAGTCCGTTTCTGCGAAGAATCGAGTGCCCCACTCCCAGGGCTGGGTGAAAATCAGCTTTGCAGAGGCAGGATGCCGGCCGGCACGGGAGGATGTGCTCCCCCAGGCTGCTCCCGCCTTATCTGCTCCCTGATGAGCGTAATTAAGGGTTTCTCCACAACTGCCAAAGTCTTGTTCTTGGCTCTGGCTCAGGCGAGGGCGGATCGGAGTTGTGCAAGTCACTCGCGGCTTGGGTGGGAGAAGAGGCAGGGTGCACCCATGGGCTCGCGGGGCTGAGCCTCCTCCCCGAAGGTCAGTTTTTGTTTGGTCTGATTTTGTGGGTTTTTTTAAGTGGTGAGCTAATGGCAGGAGCTGAAGGTGTGCCGGTGCCGGAGCCACCGTGGACGTATGCGGGAGAGCGTCCCGTGCTGTCCTGGCTGGGCAGCAACGGCAAAACCTGCGGGGGCATTTTCTCCACTAGCCGCTCGGGTGGAAGCTGGGAGCCTGTCCTGGGGGCGGGTGGTATAGCGGCACCGCAGAAGGGCTGGTGTTGTCTCTGTGCCTGGCCCCCGGCCCGGTGTTGGGACATCACCCGGCACTTTTTCCAAGGTCCAGGTCAGCCCTGGGACAACCACAGCTGCCGGTGTGGCGGCGGCTCAGCCAGGAGCTGCCACCATGTCCCCAGGGTGAGCTGGGACTGGGCACTGCCCTGCAGCCACCGACCCTGATGGGAGGTTTTGCCCAGTGCTGCCGGGGCTGGTGGGGGGCACAGGGGCAGTGCCAGCCCCACCGGGGTCCCTGCAGCTGCCTCACTGCTCCCGGTGACCCGTGGGACGGGGACATGCGCACCCAGAGCTAGCAAAGCCTTTAAGCTCCTCCTGTGATGGACGCGGCAGAAGGGCAGAGGATTACGCCTGTGCCCGGGTTTGGATGAATGAATAACAGCATTCAGGGTCCTTTTTGCGTGATAGCAGAGCGAGAGCTATTTTAAGGCAGGAAGAAAGTTGATCAGGCAACAGCTAAATGAGTCATCACCGCCTAGTTCTGCAAATGGGGGGCAGGAGGCGAAGGGAAGCCCAGCCGTCACCCCACTGTGCCCCGAGCGCGCCCGTGCTCACGCCTGGGCTGGCAGTTGGACACCAGCTTGCTGCTTGCCTTTTTTGGGAAATCCGAAGGATTTTACTTTTCCTGGCGTCTTCCCAGCCCCTCACTGACACCACAGAAATAAGGGCCAGAAACGTGCCGAGCCCCTTCCCCACTCTGCCCTCCCCACGGCTCACCTGAAGGTGCTGATGCCAACAAGCAGGAATTGGGGAGGATCGTGCGAACACAACCACCGGTTTATCTTTTAAATTGATTCCTGCAGACGTGGGGAATTGCTTTTCTCCGGGTTTTGACTCACGTCAGCGTAGTGGTTTGCATTTCTCTGGATTAGCACAGCAGGACTTTTAAGAACAAGTTTTAACAGCCTGCGTTGGTCGGGTTTCACCGCCATCAGCGGCGTTTGCCCGCCGGGCACGTGGAGCCGCCTTGGTCTGTGCCGGGAGCACCGGCTGCACCGCGGTTTTGCCAAACGCGCCCTTTGTGGCAACTCCTGCAAACTCCACGGCCTCCAGCAGAATCTCCGGGGCTCGGGGTCGCTTGAAGGCAGATGTGCAGCGGAGCCTTTTTGGTGCATAAATATCTCGCCCCCGTCCCTAATTCTGTTCGTCTTCTGAGCAGAAGCGCTCAGTTTCTCAGCGCGTTGCTGCGCTCGGTCACGCTGCCCAGCGTGGGCTGTGATTTCAGCCGGGTGTCCCAGGCTGGCGTGTCGCGTTAGTCGACTAACACCTTCCCCAGAACAGAGGCGTTGGGGTCAGGAGGAGCCGGGCCCTCGGCGGGGCAGAGGGGCTGCAGGGGGGTTGCCAGCGCGGTGGGCTGGCGGCTTTGCCTCCACTCAGTGGGATTTCCCAGCCTTTGTGCTTACAGAGAAATCCTGAAATACACACTCAGAGGTCAAACACTGGGAGACAAAGACCCCCAACCACAGGTGCTTCTTGTTACTTTATAAACGTTACTATTTTTACATAGATCTGGGGGGTTTTCAAGCCCATTTCCTGATCTGGGAGGCTGACTTCACTGTTTGAGGTTTGAGGGCTAGCCCGGCATCGCAGAGCTAATGGTTCTCTGGAGAAGCTCTCACCTTCACGTTTGGATCACGCGTGTGTTTGCGGTGTGTCCTCTCTAACCGGTTTTCCCCTTGATGTCCAGGCTCTTTCCCCATCCTCTCGGAGGAGCCAGATCTTTAGAGGAGCGCGTGCACCCTGTGAATGTGTAATAACTCAATTTAATATGTGACTAAACCAGCCATGCAATATTACAATTAAAGTATAATACCAGAGGTGCGAACAATGCCGGCTCTTTGCTATGAATGAGTCATGATAGCAGAGGAGGAACTGAGAAGCAGTATTTTATTAATTGACTCCAGCAGATTTATTTGTCCTCGGTGAATAGAGCCGGGCAGGGCTGTCGGAATTGTTCTGCTCCGCTCACACAACGCTGCTCCGCTGCCGGCGAGCGGGAGCCGATCCTGGGACAGAGACAGTGCTCGGCTGAGTGATCTGTTAAACGCTGCAGTCCAGGCTCGCTCACGGCACGCTCGGTGCATCTGGGTGCAGATGCATCCAGGATTGGGAAAAAAAAAAAAAAAGAGAGGGAGAGCGGAGTGTGCCCACAGAGCAGGCATCATCCCCCTGGCCTCCGGAGACATCAGCGATTCCTCTGGGTGCTGAGCCAGAGCAGGGCTGTCCCTGGGGACAACACCGGGGGTTAACCACAACAGTAATTTGCCAAAATACACCTTCTCCCCGAGTTCGTGCCCAGTTTCCCAGGTGTCGCAAGTGGGTTTCGCTCTCGGCAGCTTCCGGAAGCCCCTCGGAGCAGGTCGGGGCTGCGAGCCGGCGCGGCGGCCAAGGGGGGCGAGCGCTGGGGACGGGGCTGTCATGTGCGGCCTCGCCACGGGCAGGGGAGAGCCCAGGTGACCTTCAGAGGTGACTGCTCTGCTTAATGGCTTTGAATCTGATTATACCCCATTTCGCTAAGAAATGTGCTTGGCACGTTCTTCTGAATTAAATACCATTTTAGGGACAGTTGTCTTGAACTCTGCCTGCCGCTTAGCAAAAAGCCTTTGAAAATGATATTATGGATCAAAAGTGTTCCTGGGGTAATTCTGTTTCAACGGTGGAGTTAATCCAGTACTGAATTTGGCCCTGCATTTCCAAATGAGAAGCAGTAGCTGTATAATCTGTTTATGGTTTTAAAGTGAATGTTAATCTTGGATTTATTTGGTGGCTTTTCCCAAGGGTCGATTTGCTGCAGAGTATTTGAGCCCCCTGCCCTGAAACTCTCTGAGCCGACTCCATTTTTTATTTAAAGAAAGGTTTTACTGTGTTTGTAAATACATGTCAAACCTGGAAACATTAAATCTGGGGAGCTCTGGGCTCTGGAAGTCCCACCATTTTTCTTACCTCGCGTTTTGTTTGCGCAGCACCTGGCAGAGCTCACCCGCGCTCCGGCGGGGCTGGGACGGTCCTGCGAGGATGCGGTCGGATGGGCCGAATCGAATCGAGCATCCCGGGGGGGATCTCGCGGTGTCTCTGGGTGCTCTGTCCTGCGGGTGACTTTCTCCCCTCTCCCCTCCACAGGTGGGAGGATGCTGCAGCGCGCCGGGGGCTGAGGCGCGGTGCCGCCGCTCGTGGGGAGCGGGT
>NW_020799124.1:1636788-1643927 GCF_003259725.1 Athene cunicularia | reverse complement strand
CCAAACCGCTCTCATCCCTCCCTCCCACCCCAAAACCCAACAGAGACCCTTTAGGATCCTCGAGGGCTGCGTGCACCCAACTACAGGCTCACGCACCCACCCAAAATCCGGTGCCTTGACAGCAGCACCTCCCAACCCCACCCGGAGCCCCCACCGGTGCACGGGGACCGGTGCTGGGGGGTCGCCCCCATCCTCTCTGCGGCGGCGTTGAGCCTGTCCTGTCCCGTGTGCAGGCGGGGAGCGTTTCCCCCGCTCACCCTCCCTCCTCCTCTCACCCTGCAGATCTTGGAGCGAACCCTGGAGCCGGACAGCTCAGATGAGGAGCCCCCTCCCGTCTACTCCCCTCCGGCCTACGAAAGCCAGGATTTCAGCAGCCGGTACCCCCACGCGCCTCCCACCCCGCCGCCACGGTGAGCCCCCAGCCCCGCGTCTTCTGCTCGCGGTGGCCAGCAGAGAGCCCTGCACCGGCGCCCGGGGTGGGGGGTCTTGCTGTGCCTTGGCTGGCCCTGGCAAGGGGCATCTGCCGTCAGTTCGTTGGGGTCGGGTGAGACGAAGCCAAGGGAGATGAATGAAGCTCACAGCTGGCTAAAAAATCCCTGCGAGGCCCTAAAAAGTGAACAGCTGAGGGGCCCGCACAGCCGCTCCGGCAGCGCCTGGAATGGCAAAAATCAGCTACCGGGGGTGGGGGAGCGCTTGCCCCCGCTCGAAAACACCAGGTGCTGGGCAGCCGGGCCCCGCGGCGCTCGGCTCCAGAGACCTCGGCTCTGTTCGACTGGCTGCTGCTGCCGGGTTGCCCAGCCCGGGGGTCTCTGGCCCTCCCCTCAGCTGTAGGCTTGTGGGAGGGCAAGTGGCCCTGGCTGCCTCTGTGCCAGCCCTCTTGGATGCAGGTGCTGTGAGAGACCTTCATCAGCTTTTGTAAGCACGGTCCTGCCCTGCTGCAGCTCCCACAGGGCTGTTTTCTGAGCCAGACGGGGAGGAGAAGGGAAATGCAGCCTGCGCGGTTGCAGGTTAAGGCTTGAAATGCAGCTCCCGAAGATTTCAAAGCCGTTCGCTCTCCAGAGTCAACTGACGCTAGCGTGGGTTTGGGAGGGTGCTGTGGGTTCCTGGGGCCGCCGTGCCAGGCCCTGTGCCCCGCTGCTGCCCGGGGTTCTTCCCGAAGGTGCCGTCTGTGCTTGCCCCGCAGGACGGACGTGCCGGGGCCTGGCAGCACCCCAGTGCCCGGGCGCTACAGGAACTGGAACCCGCCGCTCCTGGGCAACCTCCCCGAGGATTTCCTGCGCATCCTGCCGCAGCAGAGCGCTGCCACACAGGTGAGGCTCACACCAGGGAGGGTTCCAGCCCGTGCCCCGGCCCCACGGCGTGGTGTGGAGCACCAAACCCCAGCCCCGGCCACCCTGAGCATGCAGCGTTGGCGCTCTGAGAGCATCTGGGTGTGCTGGCTGTGAGCTAAACGGTCTGAGAGCGCGTCTTGTTCGAGTGAGACTGAAGTGAGCAAGGTGTGAAAGGGGAATCTTCCAGCGAGGCTTTGATGTTTTTCCTGCCATTAGCCCAGCGCTTAGTGCCAGAAATGCCACTTGCAGTAAGGACCTGATAATTTAAATCATTTGCAAATCTTACCTGCGACCCTGGTAAGGAGCATCAGGACCAGCACACGCTCCTGGGGAGAGCGGCCACTGCCAGGGCGCTCGGGACTGGGACAGTGGAATTTGGGTAGGAAAATCTAGTGCGAACCAGAAGATTTGCCCCTGGGAAATCAAGAGTCCCCATGTGCTTTGTGGCGGTTTTGGGGTTGCGGGTGCCTTTCTGTTGGGCAGGCAGCTCCTCACAGGGAACGAGCAGCCCCAGAACAGACTGTGCCGGGCACCCGGCTCAGCTCCGGGCACGCCACACCCCTGGGGTGTCCCGTGGCCCCTTGGCTAACAAGGAGCCAGCCTGGAAAGAGGGCCAGAGTCCTCCCGGCATGGCTCTTGCCTCCCTTCTTGGCTCCAAAGGCAGCCTGCCATGTTTTCATAAAGGATTGCCCTGGAAGTTGAGCTTCGCAGGCTCATTCCCTTTCTGGGAATAGGAACGTGCCAATTCATTTGGGCTCAGGGATAGGAGAGGAGCAGCTGCCCTTTTCTTTCCCCAGTAATTGTGTGGTTTTGCATTTTCTGGCTCTCAGAGAGCAGCTACAAATCAAATAAATATCGTAGGCAAGGGCGAGGTTGCGGCTGTAGAATGTGGCTCTGCTGCTCCTCAGGTGCGACTGCACCAGGAGCCAGGGCAGAGCGTGAGGTGCCTGGTGCAGGGACGTTTGTCAGCAGGAAACTGCAGTCTCTGCCTTTTGGCTAGGGGGAAATAAAAGCAGCGCTGGTTTTATTTTTAGGGCTCCCACGGCTGCCGGCAGCCCGTGGTGCCGCGGGGGCTCGCCCCCCGGGGCCAGGGCTCCCTGGAGCAGGAGCGGCGGTGGAAGCAGTACCTGGAGGACGAGCGGATCGCGCTCTTCCTGCAGAACGAAGAGTTCATGAAGGAACTCCAGAGGAACCGGGATTTCCTCCTCGCCCTGGAGAGAGGTGAGAAACGCCTTCAGAAACATCTGCCTCTGCTTTTCGGGTGCACGCCTCCCCCTCTGAGTGCCCAGCGGCAGCGTTGCCCTGCCCGTGGCGTCGTGGCTCGTGCCAAAGCAGAGTCGGCGCAGGATGTGGCCGGGCAGCGAGCGGCTCCCCCAGCTCCTGCTCGCGGTGCTCAGCCACTTGCCACAAGGCTTCTCCTCCCCCCGCCTGCCTCTCTGCGGAGTCTCTGGCAAAGCCCAGAAAAATCCACAGCTGCGGAAATGCCCTCTGAGCCCACCCAGTTTGGCAGGGTCCCGGCAGCACCCTCGCTGCAGGGTTCATCCCCAGCTGCCGCGGCTGGAAAACCGCCGGCGTGCTCGTGGTTCCTCTGCGGCGGTGGAAGGAGCCCTCCCGCCCGCTGCTGCGGTCGCTGCGCTGAAGCAAAAGGCTTTTGGTGCCGGGCGAGAGGTTGCCTTCCTCCCGTGGGCCTGCTCCTGCCACACCGAGCGTCCTCATTCCCCAGCTGTAGCGGGGGAGATGTTTGTCCTCCCCGGTTGAGGCCAGAAGCGTGTCCCTGGGGAGGAGCACCGCTCCGGAGCGACTTTACAGCTTTTTGGGAGATCAGTTTCTACCTGCAGCGTGGCACATCTTGTCCCGCTGCGGGATGCCCCCTGGCAGGAGGTGTCTCCGTGCTCTGCAGGGCCTCGGGGCCGTTCCTGGGGCAGCTGAGGTGTTTCGGGACGCCGGGAAGCCCCAGCTCCCTCCCCTGCCGTCACCCTGCCCCTGCACCGCCGCGGGGGCCGGGAGGGGAGCGGGGCTGACTGTGCTGCCTGGAGGGGTCTGATCGAGCGGGGTGCTGGGCTTTCTGTTTTTCAGATCGACTGAAATATGAGTCCAAAAAATCCAAGTCGACCAGTGCTGCTGTCAGCAACGACTTTGGTTTCTCCTCCGTAATATCAGGTAACTTTGAAGATGCCCGTGAGTGTCGCCTCTCAGTAGCGGGACACCCCACAGCTCCGGCGTTCCCACCCCTCTCCCCAGCTGCCTCCAAAATGGCTGTGGGGGCAGAAAACTGGGCGATCCCTCCCTGCTGCCCCCCCAGCACGGGAGAGGAGCTGGGGAGGGTGATGAGGATGGGTGCTGCTGCTCTCCCCCACCTCGAGGTGCTCCCGCATCCCCACCTCTGGCCATCCCCGTGGGTGACAAAGGGGAGACAAAGCCCTCCCTTGTCTTGGCCAGAGCGGAGGATTGTGCTTGGGAGGCATAATGACTGTTCCCGGATAATCCTGATTAACCTCGGCAAGCGGAGCAGCTGCCCGGGGTCAGAATTAGAGCCGGTGTCTGTCGGTGGCGCGGGGCGCAGCGGTGGGCGGCCTGGCAGAGCTCCGGCCGGGCCCACGGCGCTGCGAGGGCACCCAGACCCAGGGAGGGGACACGGGGACGTGGCTGGGGTGGGGTCTGCGCCACCTGATCGAGTCGCTGGGCTGCCAGAACTTCTGCTCCTGAGCCGGTGGCCCTGCTGTCCCTGTAGGATTTAATCCGCCCCCCCCAGTGCAATCAGTGCCCCGGGGTGATTTGGGGCAGCGCAGAGGCCTCCTGCTCGGCTCGCCCCACAAGCCGCCATCTCTGCACCCACGGTCTCGGGGGGGTTATATCTGCAGAGGGTCCTTGTCCCAGCATGCCAGAGCCCTTGTCCTCAGCTCTGCTCGTGGCCGGGCTGCACTTGGTTAGCACTGGAATTGGGTCACAGAAATGATTTATCTCGAGCCTCCCCTCGCCGCGCACGCGCTCCCGTGACCAGATGTTTGCCTTCCAGGTGACGTAGCCCCCTCTGTGACCAGCGAGGCCGGCGGTGCCGTGTCCGACGATGCCTTATTCAGAGACAAATTGAAACACATGGGAAAATGTGAGTCGGTTTGCAGGCTCCGTGCTGGCAGCGAGGGCTGGAGGGGAGCTGGGACGCAGGTAGTGGTGGGGAATAGAGGAATTTCTGGGCAGGGTTTGTGGGAATCCTAGAAAAACAAGCAGAGAGTTTGCTGCAACTCTTCCCTTCTCCAACCCTCTCCTCTTAGCAAGTCACAGCCCACTTCTCCCGTCGCAAAACAGACCAAGGTCTTTGGGCAGCCTGAGCTGGGCTACAGGCAGCTGAGACACTGGGGAGATGTGGGTCAGTTGTGGGTAGGGAAGGTCACAAAAATCCCAGCAGAAGGGTGAAAACGTTGCAGGACCCGGCTCCCTGAGCCTGGCAGCCTTGCGTGGCCCCGGTGCTTCCAGGCAAACCCGGGGCGTTGCCGTGGGGTGTCGGGGCGCGGGCAGCTCTCGCGCCGCTGGGCCTGGCTGTCTCCTCTGCATCACCCCTGGCAGCCTTGGGGAGGGTTTTGGGGTGCGACCCCCTCACCTGGCTGCTTCCTTCCAGCCACGCGCAAGAAGCTCTTTGAACTCGCCAGAGCCTTCTCTGAGAAGACGAAGATGAGGAAATCGAAAAGAAAACACTTGTTAAAACACCAGGTGTATCCTAAAAGGGGCTGGGGAGCTGTGGGGGGACGCGGGGCTGTCAGAGCGGCCTCCGGAGCACCCGGGGACCCCCCGAGGCCGCGGTTCAGCCGGAGCCTCGTGGCTGGGCTGTGGGCTGGGAAGGGTGATGATGGTGGTACCGTGGCCGTGTCCCAGCCCCACAACTGTTTTCCTTAGCGCAGGGCGCAGGTTGGGGACAGCGGCTTCCACGGCAAATCTTCTCGACGACGTTGAAGGACATTCGTGCGGTAAGAAACGCCGTGCCACGTGGCACACTGCTGTGCTCAGCGTGGCTAGCTGGGGTCCCGAGGTGCCAGGCGGAGCAGTGGGCTCAGCCCTGGTCCCACCTGGCTCTCCCGTGAGCGGGGCCTTTGCTGGGCTGACCAGGGATGGGATCTCCTCTTCTGGGGAGCCTCGTGGGCTTTGCAGCTGGGCTGGGCTTGGGGCACAGTCCTGGCAAACCTCTCGTCAGCCAGAGGTGGGTTTTGTGCCAGCCCTGACCACGCCGGGGCTGACTCAGATGCGACTGTGTGGCAGAAATACCCCTGTGGGCCTCCTCCCAGTGTTCTCAGGCGTGTTCTGGCAGAGTCCCAGGTGTCCCAGTCCCTGGGAATCATCAATCCGGGGCGAGGAAATCCCCGCTGGGGCCGGGAGCGTGGCGCGATGGCCGGCCTCGCAGCGTGGAAGCAGCTGCAGCCCCCGCCTGCCTCTGCCTTTCAGATGAAGACTTCCAAGCGCGGAGGCAGCAGCTCCGGGAGGAGGAGGAGACACTGAAGGAAGGGCAGTAAATGGTGAGAGGCACCTGGGGACCAGCGCTTCCCCATGAGTGGGCAGACGGTCCTGTCTGTCCCTCTGTCCGGGCAGGAGGAGGGGGCCAGGGGCTCTGGGTCGGGTCCAGAGCGTGGCTGGGTGGGGACGGTGCCGGTGCTGGCCACGGCATGGCTGAGGCTGAGCACACGCTGTTCTCCTTCCCTCCCCTTCTCCTCCCCTCCAGGTCCCAGCGCTGGGGTTTATTGCTGGCACAGAACGTGCACGAGGCTTCATGAGAAGATGGCTGAAAAAGGAAAAAAAAACACCCAACAAATAACCCAGTTTTTTGGCTGTTCCCCCTCTGCCGTTGTACTTCCCTGAAGTACAAGTATCGAAGTGAGGCACAATGTTTTCTTACCAGCGGTTTGAAAACAACTTCTCCTATCTAGCAAATCAGCCAAAAAGGAAAAAAAATAGGAAAAAAAAAAATGTCAGCAGCTGATGCGAGCTGCTGTGGAGGAGCCAGTGGAGCTCAGACTTGGGAGGAGCAGCGTCCCGCCTGCTCTCTTGGTCCGAGCGGCGTCGCGGGAGGAATGAAAATCAGTTGTACTAACGAGGATGCATTCACCTGTGGGATCTGCTTGGCCGGGGCGCTCCTGAACATATCTCCGTAGCGATCTGATGTAACTTCACTCTGCGCACACAGGCAAAGAAAAACCACCACCACGTGAGAAAGAGAACCTAACAGCCGTTGTCTACTATTGCTAGGAGTAACGAGCAGAGATTCAGATCAGGTAATAGTCAAATAATATAAATTGTTTATAAAAGGAAAGGCCTTCTTTTCCTAGGCGTTTCACTTTGAATTAAACCTTTGCCTTCGGCATTGCTAAAACTGCCTTGAAGTACGGAGCTTTGTGCCGCTGCGCGGGGCAGGACAGGGCAGCACCGAGGGCTGGATTGTGCGTCGGCGCCGAAGCAGGATGCGTCCCGCCGGCTGCGGCGTGCCCGCGCCGGGCAGGGCCCTCTGCGCCTCCGGGGACGCCCCTCGCCGGAGGTAAGATGCAAAAGCCCATCCGGGGGGCTGCCGTTGAGGCCAGCGGAGGTGGTTTTGGCACGGAGAGTTTGCCAAAGGGCTCGCGGGCGCTGCGGGGTTTGGGGCTGGGGCTGGCCGGTGGCGGGAGCGATTTCTGACTTTACGCTCGTCACTCATTACTTACACAGGGAAGGAATTTGTTTACGTAATTATTTTTAGCATCTCCGAAAGCCGCAACGATCCAAGCGCTGCGTGCCAGCCCTCCGCCGCGCCCGCCGGCCCCGCGAGCCCCGGCCTGGGCACGAGGAAGG
>NW_020799124.1:1631879-1636738 GCF_003259725.1 Athene cunicularia | reverse complement strand
CCTTCCTCGTGCCCAGGCCGGGGCTCGCGGGGCCGGCGGGCGCGGCGGAGGGCTGGCACGCAGCGCTTGGATCGTTGCGGCTTTCGGAGATGCTAAAAATAATTACGTAAACAAATTCCTTCCCTGTGTAAGTAATGAGTGACGAGCGTAAAGTCAGAAATCGCTCCCGCCAGCACATTTTCTTCTCCTTTATCGGCATAATCTGTTTACTGCTAAATGCAGGAGGTGGCTATAGACGTGCCTGTTTCACTTTCTGGCTCCTGCGAACCAGCACAAATGTTGCAAGCTTGGAGCTGCGAAGGCGGCAGACGCAGAAGCCCCAGCCATCAAACACACACGCAACTGTTTTCCCTGCCTCTCCGCGGGGTTTGGTAACAAAAGCCCACACTGCAGGCGCTGCCTCCCGACAGGCTCCTTTTCAAACCCGCCCGCAGCCCGCCTGCCTTTGAAGTGGACGCCAAGATTTCTTTTCCCCGCGAGCGGTGCGGCCGTTGTACCTGTCGAGGGTACGGTCGGTGGGGACCCCTGTGCCTCGCCCTCTCCCCGGTCCCCAGCCAGGGCACCGGGGCTGGTTTGAGGTCCCCGGGGCCGCGGGGTGTGTGGGTGATGTCCCGGCAGCACCGGGGTGCCGATGGCAAGGGCAGGATGTGCTGGGCTGGAAGTACCCCGGGCTGCCAGTGGGCAGAAGACGTGCCCCACCGAGCCGCTCCTGGCTTTGGGGTCTGCTCCTTTTTTTTTCAAAGGAAGGACTGAGGAGGATCCCTGGTGTCACGGCAGCCTGGCCGGTGGGTCAGAGCCGGCCTGAGCCACGCCGGCCGTGCCTCAACGCACGCGGGCTCCGTGCCCGTCCTGCTCCCGCCGTGTGCCCGGCGCTGGGGTGGAGGGGGGTGCCGGGGCCACACACTTTGCACCGGGCTGCCCTGCACCCTGCGGGGTAAGAGGGGGGTGTGTGCTCGGGGTGTCAGCGTGGCTGCGGGTGCGAGGAGCCAAGTGTGGAGCTGGGGCTTTGCCGCTGGGAACAGAAGGTCCTTTAGTCCCTGGGTGGGAGTTTTATTCCCAGCCTGAGGCTGGTGGAGAGAGAGGAGGGGCTCCTTCCCTACCCTCGCTGGCTTTGGGGTCCATAGGAGGCTGCCGTTACTCCCTCCCAATCCAAAGCAGCTCTGCATATTTGGAAGAAAATCGAGCTTGGAACCGGATCAGCTTGTCAATGTTCCAGCGCCTCTTAGCTACCGAGGGCTTAACTTTCAGCGAAGTTTCCATGAGCGCAGGAAGCCCCGACAGGCAGCCGGGCAGGAGCTCTTGCGCGAAGGAAATTCTGCTTCTCCCAGCCGAGGAGGTTGTTGCTGGAGGGTCGGGCTGGCGAAGTGCTCGAGCCCCGGGGGTGCTCACAGCGTGTCTTCCCTCTGCCGAGCCCGCGGAGGGTTGGCCGTGCCCCTTGGAAGCGTCGCCCCGTGGCTGCGGAGGATGGTGCGGAGCTCCCCGGCAGCCCGGCGCTGGGCAAGCCGCGTCCCGCGTCGCCTCACAGGTCAGTCCTGCTGCAACCGCTGGAACCCCCCGGCCTCGCTGGCCCCGTCTACGCGGTCAGCAAAGATTTTGTGTCGGGGGGAGTCTGGGCACACGCGTGACCGCGACGGGGCCTGTGGTCAAAGTGGGGACCCTGCCCGTGAGCGCGGGGGGTTGGCAGCGGGCGGGCGGCCACAGGGGCTCGGGGATCTTTGCTAACGCGGTCTAACGACCTACCCGGAAATCTCCGAGGCTCAGCGAAGCCTCTCTGAATGATGTCACTCTGCAGCCTTTTCAAAATATCGTGGAGGTACAAAGCATTGTTTTAATGGAGGATGAAGAGTGATTGGTTTTATGTCCTATTTAAAAAAAAAAATAAATCAGGTCTGATGAGTAGAAAGGCCACTAAAACCAGCTTGGAAGGCAAAATGCATTTCTTACATAAAAATGTACAATTCTCAGTGACGTTTGTATCACTTCTACACAAAATGGTTTCAGAAGAAAAGAAAGGCAATCTGTAATGGTTGTGAGTGTTGCTATTTTAGAATTTATTTCCATAAGTGATTTTTTTCTTAAAGATGTTTAATAGTAATTCATATAATAAAGTCCTGTTGTACTCTTGACACTGGGGTGTATTTTGCTTTTTTTCACCCATTTCTGGACAGGGGGACAAATTAAAAAAACGGGGTTGGGGAGGGAGATGCTTCTTCCCTTTGTGCCCATCGTAGCTGCGTCCCTCACGGCTGCAGAAGCCGCCGCGGCTCGATGCCTCCCTGCTCCTGACGATGCTGAATTTGCATCCGAGGATTTTCTCGGGAAAAGCAAGCGCGGTGCGGGGCCCGTCGCTGGTGAGCTGCCGGCTCCATCCGGGAGCAATTCCCGCTTCCACGCGGCAGGATTTTGGTTCAGGAGCAGGTCCCTGCCGGTGCCGGTTGTAGCAGAGAGTGAGAAGAGTGGCGGGAGCTGAGGATTCGGGGACAGCCCTGGCACAGCCGAGGATGCTCTTCACCTCGAAGCACCAGCACACCGGGTGCGTGGGGCACCCACCGCTCCCCGCTGCCGACCCCACGCCGGGGCCCAACGCAAAGGGGGCTCTGCTGGGGTCAGAGGCTGCGAGCGTGGGGCCCTGTGTGAGCTCCCCCCACGCCCGTGAGGACCTGCCTTTCAGGAAAGAGCGGAAAAGGAGAAATGCTGTGTCTTACCCTCTTCATTCCGAAAATAACAAGCCTCTGGGGGACGGGGCGTGTGAGATTTCTTTAAACTGTTTCATTAACTATCGCAGAGTAACTCCTCCGTGTCTGTCAAGTCTGGCTCCTTCACGTTGTCTCCTGGCGGAATGGAAATACGCTGTTGTTATGAATTATTTCTCAAATAGACGTTATTCCTCTCCAGCCCCACACAATTCCACACGGAGCTGGCCGGGTCTGCGAAGATGGAGAACGTGGAGCTGGACGGCATTGGTGGAGCCGCTGCTGTAGGGGCTGGTCCCAGCAGCACTCCCGTAGGGAATTGCCTTCTTGGCGCTGGGCTTGGCTTCCCCTTCCTTTCGTGTTCCCTGCAGCAGGCTGGAGGAGGAAAACTTTTGGTGAGAAACTCCTCAGAGGTTTAAAAATAGACCCAAAAATGAGGGGGAGGTCTGTGCTAGGTGTGAGGGAAGGGCAAGAGACTCTCAAACCCCATTTACAGGAGCTGGTCCAGGGTGTCCCCAGCCAGCACCCAAACCCTCAGTCTCCAACCCTTCATTTTGGGGAAGAATAGGACATTTGGCCTGTCCAGACTGTGCTGCCCTTGAGAAATAACCCCCCGGGGGCAGCCTTAGCAAGGCGGTGTCTGGCTGGAGGGGCTGTGAATCCGGGGACTGCTCCAAACCTCCGCGTTCCCTGGCCAGGGGCAGCCCAAGACACGCAGGAGGAGGGTTATTTCCTGGCAGCGGGGCAGGTGGGCAGCCCCGGGGGGAGGGGGGCATGTGGAGAATCCCCCTCACTTGTGGGGATGGGGCCGTGCGCCCGCAGGGGACGCAGCCGGAGTCTGCTTGCCCCGCGCCAGCTGTCCGGGAGCAGCTTTAGGCTGCTGGCAGGATTAGAGCTTCCCAGCCTCACGTGTGGCTTGGAAAGCTTCCCTGTGAAAGAAGATGCTGGAAAAAGTCAAGGCATTCTTGCCTTAAATGTCAAAAGCATCGAAATGCTGGAGAAACCCTGGCTGTCGCCTTCCTGCGGAGGCCAAGCAAGCTGTCGCGAGCCCGCGGGGGAGCCAGGGCTTTTTCAAAGAGCTGAAAAGACCCGGGCCTGCCCAGTCCTTTGAGCAGCTCAGATGCAGCCCTGGAGCGGTCCCAGCAACTCCCTTTTGAATTCTTTTGCTCTGTGAGGACAAGGGTTTTTCTTTCAAAACCGTGTTTTAAGAAAACCAGCAGCTGAGAAAAGCCCAGGACTGAAAACTGTGCTCAGATGAACGATGAATGCTAGAGGTGTTCTAGACTGGCATCGAGTACCTGCTGGCTGTCAGTCTGCGGTGGAAATTTACTGCCCCCTTCCTTCCCAAGGCTGGAAGATGGAAGGACAGAGATATTTTTATTCTCCTCAGCTCATTCCCAAGCTAAGGGCTGCACCTAGTGACCAGGCACTGCTCGCTGCCACGCACTTCCCCCAGGTCAGGTTGTTGGAAATGCTGACCGGCTGTTACAAGGGCAAATAGTCTGGGTGTAGCGGCTGGGTTTTATAAATCAAGGTAAATAATCCAGACTGGGGCTGCGTGCTGGGCAGCCAGGCACCGTCTGCTGCCACCTCCTGGGCCCAGCAAACAGTGCTGGGGCTGCCCAGGGCAGGATCAGGCCACGGTGCAACCCCCAGACAGGGCTTGTGCAAACCACAGCGGCAAATCCCACCGCTCGCTCTCTCTGGGTGAGAACCAACACCAGAAGGCGACCGGGGTCAGACTGATTCTCTTCACACGGTGATGGGTTGCAGGCCAATGTCACCACCAGTCTCCAGGCTCCTTGGCTGCCGTGGGGACGTAGCGGTGCTCAGCTTAGGGGACAGCAAATACGGCAGGTGTAAAGTGCTGCGGGTGGAGGAGATGAGCCCCAGCCTCTGGGGACGTCATTCCTGCCGGATGGAGAGAAATGACTCCACGGAGGAGGAGCGGGCACAGCACGCCAACGGCAATGCCCGTTGTGTCCCCTCCTGGTGGGACCGGCCAGCGTGGGGGACAGCAGGACATGTCCCTCGGCCGGACAGCTGTCCTCCCCCACCACCCGCAGCAGCCACCCGAGGCCGGCAACTGGGCAGCCCCGACGGCTCCCTCGAGAAACGGGGGACAGCGGCCAGGCCGCCCTGCCGGGGCCCGCAGCGTTCGCCCAG
>NW_020799124.1:1626527-1631829 GCF_003259725.1 Athene cunicularia | reverse complement strand
CGGGTGGAAGGGCGGAGCGTTGCTAGGGTGGCGCCGTTGCTAGGGGAGGCCTGCCCGCCGGCGCCGCCATGGCGGGGAACCGCTTGGAGAAGATAGGGAGCGTGTTCAGCCGGTGCGGGGCCTGGCGGGCGCCGGGAGGGCGAGTCGGGGGGTCCCCGGGGAGGGAGGCGCAAGGCCGGGGCGGTGCGGGCGTCCTCTGAGCTTCCTCTCCCCGGCAGGACCCGCAACCTGCTCCGCATCGGGGTGATCAAGAAGCCGGTGTGGTTCGACGTCTACGCTGCCTTCCCCCCGCGGAGGGAGCCCGTCTACCGCGTGCCGAAGCCGCGCTACGGCAAGGTGAAGGATGTCATCCCTCCCATCTTCTACCAGGAGGACCAAGTGCGAGCGTGAGTTACCGCTCTCCCTGCCGGGGCGGCCGCCGAGGGGTGCCTGAGTCCCGCCGTTCACCGGGGACGTTCCGCTGCCCCTCAGGTGGCCCCGCGGGGGGATACAGCTGCCTTACTGTCACTGGGCCTTCCAGCAGCGTTCTCTCTGCTTGTTTGTGTCAGTGTGTGTTTCTAACCTGTTGTCTGCCGTCTGTTTACAATCGCTGGTGATGCCGGTACCACGAAAAACTCCTGTAAGCCGCGTTGTGTGACCAGGCTGGGCTCAAACCCTCTGTGGAGAAGTTAGAGTGCTCTGGCTTAACCGGTGGCGGTGAAGATTAGCTAGAATTTATTAAAATTTAAAAATGATGGACTAAACATCTCTGTATAACATAATAGCTAATGGGAAAAGGAGAGATAGTTATGTGAATGCTTGTTGTTTTAGCCTAAACTAACTGACTCTGTTGTTTATTTACTCCATCCCTTTTTGATGGTTTGAAAAATGAAACTCTTCTCTTTTTTTTTTGAATAGGAAATTCTACAGAATTTATGGCAGTGGTCCCAGACCTTTCGACCTGTCACAATTAAACTACAAATCTACTTGCCAGAGGTAGGATTTATTTGTGATTAAACTAAATGTTCCTGGAACTTGTCCCTTCCTCCTGTCGGCGAGCCAAAGCACTCTTTGTGAGAGTAAAATTACAATTTTGAAATCTAGGTTTGTTGAGAAATTCAATGAACTGAAGGAAGAAGGAAAAATTGAAGAGGAAAGATTGTTTGAAGAAACAGGAAAAGCCCTTTTAGCCAGTGGGATAATTTTACAGAGAAGAGGAACAGACAAAGTAAGTAAACATTCACAGAGTTGCTGGGCCAGGGGATTCGGAAAACTTGGCTTCCAGTCCCTTAATGCTGAGTTAGTCCGAATTAAATTCTGAGCAAAACAATCACACGCCTGATGGTTGTAATAAAACATCTTTGCTGTACTTTTATTCTTGAACGTGACAGGCCAAGGCTGAGGCACCTGGGGGACAGAAGCACTTGTTCTGGTGGTTAAAGTTTTAAGCCTTCAGTGCCTTCCAGTCACTCGTCAGTGTGTCTGTATAAAGCACCTGGAAGCACGTGTGCCTGTTGCCGTATACACGTGCTCTCTAGTGGGGGGTAAATGAGAACCTCTCGCTCTTGTTCTTCAACCTTGATCCTGAACTGGAATTTTTTTCATAAATCTTGGCATTGGGGTTGTTGTGGTTTGTTGCTTTGGGTTTTTCCCCCCCCCTGCCGTGTTTTATTTAAAGATACAGAAATAGAGGTTTGTAGTCTGGATGTTGTTTACTTACATTTTTGGCAAGAAAATAGCTGTCCAAAAGAACTGTTGAAAGTGTTCTGGCACAGCTTTCTGTTTTCCCTAATGTACGAGAGAGAAAATGGCTCCTGGGCATGTGGAGTCTTGTAACTCTTAATGTAAAATGGGGTAAAAAAACAAACAAGATGTTTCTTGAACAACACGTCCGGTAGAGCAGGCTATGGCTGCTCTGTGATGGTTAGAAATGTTTTACCTTGTTCATGATTAATTGATTACCGTTTCTTCTGAGAATGCTGTCCTTGTAGTTGAACACCCCCAAAAAGAAGGGAGAAGAGCTGTTTATAAAACCTGCAGTTTTAAACTCTGTTAGCTCAATTTTATTATTCTGGTAATACGCCCTCCACTCTCCTCCTTACCCAATGATCTCTGGGCCGTGGTGCTTTCCCCAGCGAAAGAGGCTGAGGAGGAACAGAAATTGGTTCCGCTTAAAGTGCACTGTCCCCTGGGCACCTGGAAAGATGAAATCACTGACTTTTTCTTTCATCTTTTAGCTTGGGATCAGTAGTCTCATTTTAAATTTCTTGCCCTGGTGATACCTTAGCACTGTATTGTACCTTAAAAATAATCTGAGCATGAATTAGAACTTTTCTGACAGCTTTTTTTCTCGATGTACAAACCGGGGCTGTTGCTTTCCAGTGCTCTCTTCAGTCACACTCTGACAGGAACTTTTTACAACCCTGTTTCTTAGTGATTGTCTTTTACTGTAGGTAGCGCAAGAGGATCATCAAGATGTTGGAACCAGGGATTCTGCATTGCACCTGCAGCTCCAGACGGTGTTGGAAGAGGTGCAGAAAGGGAAGAAAGATCAGAAGGAGCAGACGCCAGAGCAGGCAGAAACGCAGAAGGAAAATCCCTTGCCCTCCTAAGAGCCGTGCTGCGGTCCGGTGACAGGATGTGCCCTGCCTGTGGCACTCACCTGCTTGGAGCCAGAGTTTCTGCCTCCACAACCTGGCGGTTATGAGACATTTTCCGGGGGGAAATATGCCTCAGTTATTCGGCTCTAGTGCCTTCTGTGATTGTGTATGTGCCACATGTTCTCCTTCCATCTCCCATTTGTATAATTGGAGATAATAAATCTGTCTGAGGTTCAAGACTTGTTATCTCAAATTGCGAGTTGGAAAATAGGAGCACAGAAGTGGAAAATTAAACATCTTCCTTTAAAAAATGGAAGTTCTGCTGCTTCAGGTACCTTACTTGTAGTAAAGATGTTTCTTGACTCTGTTGCAGGGGCAGATACCATTTGCCTCCTGTGTTCCTACAGCAGTCGGAAGCATCACCTGTCTATAGCTGGTGCAGGAGCTGCTATTTATGTCAGTGTAATAATATGCTCTTGCTATTCCATCATTTGCTTAAATTCGGAATAGGATAAAGTGTAACAATACCAGGTAATTTGGACCTTTGCCCTTTTTCAGTGACTCTTAATGCAGTTGGTCACCTCAGAAGGGCGCAGGATGCGGAGCTACAACTCTTTGCTGAAGAGAAAGTTGTGTGTTGCTGCAGAAATAGCCACGGAACCCTGGCAGGGAGCGACATAAGAGAATAACAATCCATCTTACCAGTATTTGAAGCCCATTGGTGTCATTCTTGCCATCTCCAGTGCCTAGGGTATTTTTTATTAAACAGTTGGGCTTTGGGCTATATGAAAAACAATTACTGTTTGATTTTTTTTTTTTGCTTATTTTGGTTTTGGGGTTTTTTTTATGTTTGGGGTTTTAGTTTGTTTCCTTTTTCTTTTAAAAAAACCAAACTCCCTTCACAAAGAGTTGTAAATCATGTCTACCTCCTTGTCCCCCTCTCCCCTACAAGAAAAAGGTGGAGGTTTCCCCCTTGTTTTGTACCTCCCAGACACCTTTTCCACAATGCTGCTCTATGTGCTGCACAAAACCTCATGGATCTGTGTTGTAGGTCCGTGAGGAGGAGGATTTTAAAAAAGCCTGTGGTTTGGTTTTGCCTGGCTTGATTCACTCCCTGGTAGCAGCGTAATTACAGCAGAATTAGTCGGGTATCTGTGGAAGGTCAAATTTTTATTCCTAATTCTGCTCTGTAACTAGAGGAGTGTGAAGTTTTATTACGGAATAATCTCTGGCAGCTGGGATGTGAATTTCCCGCCTCGTGCCTCGTTTTCTTCCCTTGGGCTGAACAATTATCACCAGCCTGAGGGAAGAGACCGACAGCTCCGAGTCTCCTACGCTGCAGCTTTGTGTCTTTGCCTTCCGTGGATTTTTACGGAGGTAAAAATTTTATTTTGAGCATCCTGTTTTGCGTTTTTAACTGTTGATGATGCTCTTGGCTTGCCAAAAATTGCAAATGGAAGCGCTTTAAAAAAGAGAGGCGCTGTGAAGTTGGATGTGATAACACGTGAGAGATTTCTCACTCGCTTCATTCACAGCCTGGTGGTCTGTTTGTTGTCACTTCTCTCCAAACTCGCCAACATTACTCGCAGAGCTTTTTGCTTGATCATCTGCTGTAACGAGCTTCATCCTTGCAGCTTTACTGAGCTTGGCTCTGTCTTCCTTTACTTATTTGAAGCATATTGAGCAATAACAAATTTAGAACACAGACTAGAGCCTTATGCTGTGCCCTGAGCGAGTTCCTGTGCGGCGCAGACAGGCCAAAAGTTGGAATTAATTTTTATTTTGTGTTGGAAAAGGTCACTGGGGTGGCTCCTCCGGGCAGAGCACTCCCAGTTGGACCAGCTGCTCTGCCACGGGCTGGACTGGGGAGCAGTGGGATTTACCCTCACATGCAGCCGTGGCCTGAGGGCTGGGAGTAAGAGACCCTCGTGGTTTTTTCTTCCCCTTCTCCATTTGAAATGCCAGCGACTGTCCAGCTTCTGAACCCTCAGTTTTCGTGGCTTTGTGTGAGAGGTCTGTTACAACCCGCCCTTCTGCTCCTGGCCCAAACCTGGGATGCCCGGTAGACCAAGCTGTGACTTGGAAAGTGCAAAAAAACTTGGATTTGTGCAGTGGCAGTGTAACCTCCTGTCGGTGGGGAGGGTGTAGCCGTGCTCCACAAGTTGTGTACTTCACTGGCATGCGCCTGTTATAATTCTGAAGCAGGTACGTGGCCAAATCAGTGGGGAAAACCTGGCAATATCTAAGTGTACCCTTTGAGCAGCCCTCACACGGTGTAAATCAGGAAATTCTTGGAAGCTCTTGGGCAGATTGGCTGGCTGTGGCGGTGGAGAAGCAGTTAGAGATGATCTTCTGAGCTGGTGGGTGACTGGGAAACTACTGGGGGAAGGATGCGCGAGTAGCTGGTGTGATTAGGAGAAGACACAATTAAGTGTGGTTTTTTGATGCCGTTTGTTTGATGGATGCGTTCGGGCTGGGATTGAAATGCCAATCACCGCGACCTTAGAGTAACTCAACTACTTTAATTAAAGGCTTCTGGGCAAGAGCCTGGGGTGAGGGATTTATTATTTATCAACCATTTACCCTCCAGCCGCTAGCGAAAGGTCAGCAGCTTGGCGGGAGGAAGGTTTATTGGGGAGCTCTGATGAGAATGACCTGGGACCCACCAGCCCCCCCTCGGTCCTGGCCGTGGGGGTCCATCCCCCGTGGTTCCCCCCTTGTCC
>NW_020799124.1:1612756-1626477 GCF_003259725.1 Athene cunicularia | reverse complement strand
CCCCACTAGGTGGGAGCCGTGCTCCGCCGCCGGCCCCGCGGCTGCCGAGGGCTCCAGGGGCCGGGAAGGGAAGAGAGCGGAGAAGAAATCTCAGTTTCCCCGGGAGCAAGCGGGATGCGCAGCTGGGGGACACAAGATGCACCGAGCGAGGTGGGGTGGGGGACACGGGTGTGACCTTGTCACTCGCCCTTTGCCCTCGCGCGGCAGCTCGTGTGGTCGAGTAATTCCTTTATGTCCAGACAAACCCGTCCTCGGCCGCTGGAACACTTGTCAGTGACCTGGAGCGGAGCTTTCGCTGTCTCACAATCCTGCCCCCCGTCACGGAGCAGCCGCGTGACCTTTCCCGGGCTAAACTGCTGCCCTCCTTCCTCCTGCAAGATGAGCGGTGTGTGGCAGTTCCTCTCTCTGACTGCCAGGCTATTTTAAGTGACGATAAATGCCAAAGTATCGGTTACAAGGCTCTTTACTCCTTGAGGCATCAAAGAGACAACCGCAGGCAATCGGTAACCCCTTCTACTGCTCTGAAAGCTGAAGGTTTCACAAGGTCAAGTCCTAAAACTGTGGGCCTCGCCGGAAAAATTTAAGATGAAGAATTCTGCCTGAAAGTCCCAGCGCAGGATCTGGAAGTCTTGACTGCAAAATCCGCCCCTTTTGTGATTAGCCCGCTTGCGCACCGATACCCGGGCCAGCTCGCCCCAGCGGCCTTAAGCGATAAAACCGGCAAAGCAGCCGCAGTGTTTGTCCCAAACCCCTTTGGAAGTTTGGGGAGGGGGGTTGGAGCCGTCCCTCGGGGCTGGCTGACCCTGGACGCCGCATCTCGTTATAGAGGTGGGTTGCAAACAGGTTCTGCGCTGGCGGCAAATCCCGAAAGGGATAATGATGCAGCTGTCTTGGTGCAGTGAGTGATCGGAAAGAAGGTTCTGACGTTGCTGGTGCTTTACCGAACAGCGTCAGTGCTTGTGTGCAGGATGTGTCCCGCAGTTCAGGGCTGGGCGACCGAGCTCTGGGTTTAGGCGCGGTTTTAACCCCCGCAGCGCTGCCCAAGCCCTTCACGGCAGAGCCGGGCGCGTGTTACTGCGCGGAGACACATCCCTGACCGCGCGTGGGCTGGTGATCCGCGGTTACGTGTGGAGGGCAGGGGGGCTGAGGGTTATAGAGGATCAGGTCTTATGTCTGGAGCAGCCAAAATAAGGCATCAGCTTTGCTGGAAAATTCAGGTGGTCTGACCTTGCCAATGCCCAACTTCACTGAGGCAGGTAATAAAGCATTTAATGTTTGTAGAATGTGGCTCCAAGTAAGATATAAAAATGCCGGCATTGCTGCACTGTAGGGTTCGTCAGTGATTTACCTGTGCTCACCCCTGCCTGCACACACACACATTTAGCCTTCAAATCTGCCCTGGTTTGAGCTTTGGAATATTCCAGAAATCTGCAGCTGTTTGGATCTTAGCTCGAATTTACCGTGGTTTTATACTTGCCTTGTTACACAACACCTGATAAAAGATACGCTGAGACGCATCCAGGAGTATGATGGCCTTTGGAACCCAGGGACGAGACGGTCTCATTGCTTGGCGCCGGAATCGAGGCAGTCGCTGCCTTTGCATCACCTGAATTTAGAAAGCTTTAATTCGGGTAAATCGCCGTCTCGGAGCAGGGCTTGGTGCTGCTTTCGGGGGGCAGCAGCCACGGCGGGGCTCTGGAGCTGCCGTTCCGTGGGGCTGTTGGGGTGCCCAGGCGGATGAGCCGGGCGTTTTACACTCGTTTGTCAGGAAAACGTAGGTGTCGTGGGAGCGAGGCGCCGTCCGCTCGGGGAGCGCTGCAGGCTGTGACGAGTTGAGTTTCCACACCGAGAGCTGGGGGGGGTGGCACACAGGTGGCTTCTGATTTTGGGTAGGGGGGCTGTGTGTGTCGCAAAACCTCGGCAGCATCGGTTCCTGCCGTCTGCCTAGTTTTGTTTTTAAATGAATGCTTTTTTTAGGAATTGGGATCCGTGCTCTTTGTAGTGTTTTGCCTCTGCAGCCCCAGAAATGCTCATGTAATAATAAATCCCGACCCAGAAGTTCTGGGATGAATAAAATGCAGGACAATAATCCTGGGCAGGGCAGGGGGAAGCAACAGCGGGAGCGTTGGAGCATCCCCCTGAGAGCAGCCGGTTGAGCTCGGCGTGAAGAAGCTGCCTGCTCTTTCACCAGTCACTTTTAAGTCCTCGCAGGACCTGACCCTCTCCTCATGCAGTGTTTGGATCAGCTGACGCGAGGCACCCACAGCTGGGCTGATCAGCTCGCGTTGGCCGGGTCAGCTGGAAGGGCTGAGCCCCAGAGGGACCCCGGCTGCGGGGCAAGCGCGCTGCTGGGCGCTGCAGTACATTTTCCTTTAATGAACGTTTTAATAATCATTCAAGGAGGGGCAGGCTGTAAAACCCCTGCGGCCCCATCCCTGTGAGCTCCCTTGGGACCAGTCACTCCTCTGCCTGCTGCCCTGGGGCCCGGGATTTGAAATCTTCCCGGGGCATGGATGGGATGTTCCCCGCTGCTTTGGAACCCGGAGCATCAGGGCTGCTGGGGAGGGTCCCCCCAGGAGCCCCGGAGGCTCAGCTGTCCTTGGCTCGCTCCCTCTCCCTGTGCTGCTGCTGCCTGTATGCATATTGCAAGCTCATTCTGATGTGCGCTAATGCTATTATCCTCCAGAAATTGAAATCAAGTCTGAACCTATAATGTTTCACTGGGAGGGAATTGGGGTTATATATTCCTGTGTACAGCAGCATTCTATTTCAGTCATAGCATTTAATTATGATTGGTGTGTTAGTGCCCACCAGAGCATAACAAATTGTCATTATGTTATTCTGCTGAGTCTAATTTAATTGGCAAGTTGTCACAAAAGCAATTATCCATCATTTATTTTGTTGCCATAACCACATCTTGGAGAGCACCTGCTGTCTGAAGTGGAAAGGCTCTGCAGTCTCTTGGTCCTGGATTTCTTCCACTTGCCTGACACAAAGACACCATTTCCTCCTCTTGTTTAAAAATATGTTCCTCGTTTCCCAGCGCGCGCTCGTGCTCGAGGCTGGAAATGCCGGAGGAGACGCGCTGTGCCGGGAGCGACCCGTTCGGGCATCCCGGGGCCGGTGAGGGTTGGGAAGGTTTGTCCCCTCCGGAGAACCTCGAGCCAGCCCGGCGCGGCGGCCGAGAGCTGCGCTCGGATGGATGAGCCATGGACACTGCCTCCTCGCCTCTGCAGTCAGGATGAAATAAGGAGAGAAAGGGAAGTTTAAGGATGAGACATTCTCTGTCTGCAGTAAATAAAACACTGTGCTCCTTGCAAAGCATTTTTTTTTGGCAAAAAGGAAGGGGAAAAAAAGCTCCCAAACTGCTGATGGTTTATTTTGGTGTCGAAATATATGGATACGGGTGGGAGACTGCCCTGGGACCCTGAGCCCAGCTGCACCCTCTCATTCTGGAGCTGCTCAGCCGAGATAAAGAGCAAACATCATCTTCGACACCTGTGTTGGCCTTCACCCAGCTGCCCCCACGCCGGGGGGGAGGTTTGCTCCCACCGGGGCCAAAACCCCACCTCAGATCCCCGCCTGCCCTCCCCCGGGTCCGAGAGCTGCTGCAAGCCCTCACCCAAGCTGCCACCGTGCAAGCCGGGTGCTTTTCAATAAGCAAGTTCCCGATAAGGTATCTGGGTTCCCATAAAGATTAGGAGGCTGGCGAGGGAAGATTAGTGGTTTCTCATAATCTAGCAGGCAAAGCAATATCAAACTTCCCGAGACCAACCCAGAACTGCAGATTTTCTCCTTCCTGAGATGGTGCGTGGCTGTGACCTATTAACTTTTTAGATTTTGGAGACAGCATCCCAAAATCCTGCTAGGCTAATGCAGAATGAACTCGAAGCCTGTGACTCGCTGTGATAAATGAGTAAATAAATGAAAATCTGTTTTGATGTCTGTATTTCTTTCAGCTACTCCCCTCTCCACCCTGTCTGTAATCTCTTCCCCTCTGGTAGTTCTGATTAGCTGCTAATGAGGAAAGATGATTTTGTAGTTAAAGCACAGAGAGAGGGTTTTGTTCCTGGTTCTGCTTTTTTTCCCCTTCCATGCCTCGATTTCCCCATCTGTAAGCCAAGATACTGTTTGTTTAAGCTGGATGCTGTAAAGTTAAATTAATCGGTATTTGCAATGCGTTTTGCTTCAAAGGTGGGGCACCGCGACTGGAAACGGAATGTTAAACCTGAGGAATCCTAACTTTTCCCTCGCGATGTCCCCCCTGGGACTGAAGCTGAACGCCGACCCGTGTCTCATTTCCTCGCAGTGAAAACCCGCCGACTGCCGAGCCCTTCGCCGCGTGCTCACCAGGAGGAGGAGGTCGGGAGGTGCGTAGGGTGTCTGCCTGTCACTTGTTCATCGCCAGCCACTTACCAGGTTTTCTCCAGCGATGGGGGTTATAATCAAAAAATGAGGCTTGGGGGGGGGCGTGTGAAAATCCCACCAGCCAGGTCCCCGCCTGCTCGCGTTTAGGGCTGGAGCCCTCCGAGGGGATAACTCGCAGCGATGCGGCGTGAGCACTGCGGGGTGGGTGCTGAGGGTGGGATGGGGTGCAGCGGCTCGAGGGGGGCTGTGGCTCCTGCAAAGGGCCCCGTGCCCAGCAGCGGGCGAGCAGGGAGCCCTGGGGCCTGAGCCCAGGGCAGGTCACAGCCCCCTGTGCAGGGACCTGCACAGCCCAGGGAGCCAGCGGCTCAGAGCAAAGGTTTCCAAAGCATTTTGAGCATCTCGGGTGGTGGGAAAACGGCGTGAGAGTGTATGATTTGAGTTAAAAGCTTGGTTTCTCCTTTATTCCCCTTTTCTGGGTTGCAGGGAGACGAGAGCAGCTTTTGTCTGACAAAAATCCCCCTGCTGCTGGGGGATGCACCGGTGCCGAGGGAACAGCCTTGTGCTTCTCCGGTGCTCGTTCCCGAGGGGTCAGGATGCAAAGGTGGGTGCTTGGGGTGCGCTGACGCTCAGCAGGAGCGATTTCGTGCAGTTTGGGGTGTGAGTCTGGTTTGTTCAGCCGCGGAGGGGTGCGGAGGGGGCTGCAGAGGGTAATGTGTCCTGACAGGCCTGTGCCACTGCTGCTGAGCTGGAAAAATTTGATTAGAGAAGATGCACTCTCACCATCCCCAAATTACATTTCCTTTTCATATCAGAAGAGCTCGTAATAATAATGGGTCGGGAATTGCCAGGCTCTGACTGGACGTTGCTTGGTGCAGCAGGGCTGAGCTCCCAGCCGGGGCCGGGGTGGTTACCAGATGCAAACGGTGTTTTGGTGGCGCCTCTCGTCCCGCTACCCAAGCGCTGCTGCTGTTGCCCAGTGGTAAATAAATATGTGGAGCCTGTGAGGGTTTTCCCCTGTTCCCTGGGCTGGGTGTCAGCTTGGAGCGGGGATTAGCGGCGCCCATCTGCTCGCTTCCCTCCTTGCTATAGGTGATACGTGGGCTCTTACTCATCCTTTGCTGTGTCCTGGGGGCACCCGGGCAGATGGTCGGTGCTCATCGCTTCGCAAGGCAGAAGGAGGAAGAAGAGTCCTTCTTTCCTACGGGCTTGGGGGAGGGAGTCACACTAATTTGACTAAACTGGTTTCTTTTTCCTGCTGCGTGACTCAGGCTGGAATTCCCCAGCCACCCTCTCTGGAAAACTACCAGCTCCCTGCGTGCCGTGGATCCCTCCGCAACCCCTCCGCAGCCGCTGCAGGAGCCGAGCACCGAAAAGCTCTGGAGGCACCGTCCTCGCCCACCCCCTGTGTTGCTGTGACAGTCGGTGGGTGACACTGGCCTGCCGGGGGCAGGTGACGGCGCCTGCCCCTGTAAACGGCCACGTCTGCCCAGCTCAGCGCGGCGCTCGGGGCGGCATCGCAGCGACGCTCCGAGCGCTTCGGCCAGGCGGTTCATCTGCGAGCACTTTGATTCTCTGACGTCGGCTCAGCCTCAGCACCAAGCTCCGCGTTACTCTCCTTTCTTCCCGGCTCTCTGTCGGGTCTGCATCCCCTCACGGCGTGCCGGCCGTCTCCTGGCCCCCGGCTGCCCGTCCCGGGGCAGAGCTGCTCGTGCAGCGGCTTGGGCGCCAGCACAGGCCTCGTGCCGCCTGGATCTGCCGCCGCGGGCTCAGACCCTCCATCCCGAGTTCCCTTCACGTATTCCCGGGCCTCTGGCCAGCCCAGCGCGCCGGCAGAGAGACGAGCGTTCAGGGAGCGAATGGACGCGAGCAGATTCGCGGGGAGCTCTGGGAGTGCTGCCCTGCTGCAGGAAGAGCTGTTTAAAGTTTTTACATACTCACAGGTGGCTCAGATTTTTTTTCCGTTGGTATGTGCCTGGCAGACAAGTGCAGCACTGCCACAAAAACCCAGTCCCAGCCCATTTATCAGCTCCCTGACACGACCAGGAATGATCAGGCTCGTGTCTGCCTCGCGGCGCTGGCCTCTCCCTTCCCACAGCTGCCCTCTGAAAAAAAGAAGCTGTGGGGTGTAAGGACGGGGGCGCGGGGGGTCTGACACCCCCCGGGGGTGCGGAGGGACCCTTCTCTCTGGGTCGCCCATTTGGGCGAGCTGTGGGGGGTGCCTGGAGGCAGCGGCAAGGCGCTCGGTCCCGTGACGTCCTCAGAGCGCTTATTTCAGTGGATTTTACTCTTCACCTCTCGGTGCCACTTTTGCTTCTCCCACCAACGCTGTCCCAGCAGCAGGAGCGGGACACACAGGGCTCCCAGCAAAGCTTCCTCCTCCGCTCGCTTTGTCCGCGCCTTGTTTTTACGTCTGTTCCCCCTTTGTCCTTTGGCTGATGTCCTGAGGAGGGAAACAAGGAGATGAGCAACAGAGGCGGCCACCCTGGGGCAAAAAAAAATGCCGTTTAAGTCAGGAGACGGCTCTTAGCAGGGCCTGGGGGTGGGCTGGGGCAGGTGCTGCCCCGCGTGCAGGGGCAAAGGCGCTCGGCGCCGCGGCAATGCCGGCGGATGTTTGTGTGACTGATTTATGGGTGAAATTCCTTCGGATGGAGGGGGGGGGGATCATGAAGCTGCCGAGTGTGATAAATAACTCATTGTAATGTATTATTTAGCAAATTATAATGAAAAGCAGAAAATATATGGAGGGGAGCAGACAAATATATTCCCTGGTTGGCAAGTTATTGACTGTTTAGAGCCAGGAAGCAGATATTTAGGAGGGTTTGGGAATTTCCATGGCTTTCCCTACAGATAAATCACCCCTCTGCAGACGTATTTATTGGGTGCCCTGCTGCTGTGTTTGAGCCCAGGGGACAAAATCACTCCAGGAGCTGGGAAGAGGCTCGCAAGCACCTCGCTTCTGGGCTGCTGCTGCCTCAAAGTCGCGTTTAGCTGCTGGCTGGCGTGCCAGGAGTTTCTGGTCCTGGTGCTGTAACCCCAAAAGACCATGGGGACTCGCTCAAGTCGCCCCCAACGCTCCCACGGGGGGCCAGGCTGGGGGGAAAGGTGTGAGGGACAAGAGCATCGAGCAGAGCCTGGAGCAGGGGCTGGGGTGCAGTCTCCCCTCTTGCTCCCAGCTTCTCTTTTACTGTCAGTGCTGAAGGTTGTGCGTTGCTCCTCCTGCAAGATGAGGGTGTTATTTTTCAGAAAGCTTTTTCTTAGAAAGAGTCGGTGTCAAGGAGCACTTGCATTTCCTCGGGCAAGCGAGGCAGGAGCCCTTGCGTTTGGCCTTTTCCCGGGGCAGCTTCGGCGTGCTGCGGCCCCGGCTGGCGCGAGACCAAACGCTCCCTGTTAGGGAGTCCAAAAGCAGAGCCTGGGCCTGGGAGACAGGGGTCTGGTGGTTACAGCTCCCCACTCCGAGGCAGGGCAGGTTTCTTCCCTTATTAAGTATTAATTAGCATCACCTGATTAGGATGAAGTCAGTTTTTCTCTCGGCATTTCTGACACATCGGGGCTGGGAAACCACGTGGAAGTGAAGTCCGCCGGCCTCTTCCCACGGCCACAAAAATCTCCTCGAGGTGTGTAGAAAGCCCTGTACAACAAACCCATAGCAGTTTATTTTTCTACAGCCCCAGTCGGGTTCCAGCACGCTCTCTGCAGATTTGCCCCGTGCGGCTCCGTGGCGCTGCAAGGGGACATGTGAACAATGTGAACATCCTTTTTATTATTATTATTATTTTTTTTAATCTAGACAAAAGACCTGGTGGTGTGGCACAGGTTGCGGATGACTGCAGCGGCACGGCAAGGACAGGACCCCAGCTCTTTGTTTTGTTGTACCCAGCAAGGCTGGAGCTGGCGCCACCAGAGCCATAACCCACATCTTTCCCGGGGGAAAAACCACGTAGATGTCCTGGATCCCGGCAGTCGGGACGGGTACGGACCCAAACCGGTGTGTTTTGTACTCGGAGCTGGGCGGGCAAGATCTGCCTGCCTGCCTCATCACATTCACCCGTTTGCACCTCTCTGCAGCATTCGTATGTTTGTGTCTGAGAAAACAGCAGGTTTAATTCCTCTTAGGGCTCGCTGAGGTTCTCCCGCGCGTTTTCCCGGTTTTTGCCGTCCCACAGCCCAGCCTGGTCCCGCTCCTGCCCCCGTGGCGTGGGGTGCCCACGGGCAGAGTGGAGCTGGCTGGGCCCCGGCAGCAGCGGTGGCACCAGGGGGTGCTGCCTGATCGTGGCTCGGTGCTGCTGAAGTGGGAATAGCGAGAAGGTGACTTTATTTTTACCTATTTGTTGGGCTTTTGTAAATTATTATTTTTATTTGATTGCTCCCAACTCCCTATCCCGGGGGTGATGAAGATGCCGGTAGGAGGGGGTTTCCCAAGGCAATGCAGGATGCTCCCTCTGCTCCTTGCTGTCGAGATATTTGAGATTCTGTGGTTTAATGGGGGAAAATATGTCCTTGTTTTTGTAACCTCTGCCTGCCAGCACGGGGTCTCAGGCCACCCTGCTTGGAGCAGCCCAGTTGGAGCCGCCCCGTTGAGGACATCCCCGATGGCCCCTGCTGGGTTTCTCCGAGGTGATGCTGAACCTCTCCGGGCATCAACAGGGAGGGGAAGGCTCAGCGTGGGGTCCCCAGCACCGTGTCCTCCTTGTCTGGGCCCTTGGCACGGAGCTGCCCGTGGGACCTTCCAGGCCAGGGGAGGGAGACGAGGGCACAAGGGAGCTGCGTCTCGGGGTTGTTGGAGACTCTCTGATGTCTCCTGTGCCTGCGATGCTCCATGCTGGCAGGGCTGCCATGGGAGAAGCTGCCGTAACCCCTTCCCTGGCGTGGGCAGCCCCGGTGCTGCTCTTCCAGGGCATCCCGGTGCTGAGCACCCTGTGCTTGGACCCCCCCGAGCACGCCAAAACCAGACCCCCTTGGTCAGCCCCAGGGCTGGTTTCTGTGGCTGGTGGCTAGTTGGGGTTTTCCAGGAGCCCCTCCCAGGGCCCGATCCAGTTCTCCCAAGCCAAAGGGAAGTTCTGGTGTTGCTTCAGGTCGTGCAAATAGACCCTAAAATCAGGAGGTGGTTGTGCAGGTTTATGATACACTTGAAAACAGAAGCCAGTGTTTGTTTTCAGAACAATCGGGACGAGGATTGCGGCATTGCAGCTGTTCCCGAGCAGAGGCTGGAGAGGCAGTAGGTGCTGCTGAGCAGGAGGAGGAGGAGGAGGAGGATGTAGCTGGACCTACCTGACCATGCCTGGGACGGGGACCAGCATCTCTCTGACTGCAGCCCCTTGCGCCCCCATCCCTTGGGTCTGCCGGCAGCCCCGGTGCTTCTCCTCCGGCCGAGCAGATGCTTCCACCTTGGCAGGAGCCAGTGCTGGGTTTGAGCAATGAGCTTCCAGCTGGTGACGGGCACGGAGCTCCCAAGGTCTCTCTCCTCCTGGCCGGGGTGGCTGCCCCATCGGCGCCATCTGTGGATTGCCACAGCCGGCTTTATCGGCGGCACAGATAATGTAGGTGCTTTCAGTCGTACAGAGGAGGAGAAGATAAGGGGCTTGGAGAGAACTTGACTGGGTGACTAAGATAAATTTACTGTACTACAGGAAATCGAAATGTGAAATAAAGATCTCAAACAACTGAAATATTTAAAAAGATACAGAAGTTGGGCGCGCGTGAGAGTCATTCTGAGCGAGCTGGTTCCCGCCGGGACCATCCCTTATCAATCCATCACCCGGCCCGGCTGAATTTTATAAAAGATAATAGGGTGGAGGAAGAATTGAAATAGAAACTATCCATTACAGGAGGCTGAATGACAGGTTCTCTGTGCAAAATAAGATCATAATTAACAGGAGAGACACAGAAAGTTTTCCACTTTCTGCTGCTGTTTGTTTTCCCTTCCGGCTCTGTGGGGCAGGTGGGTGCACGACGGGGTCCCGGGGGGCTCGAGGCATGGTCAGGGTGGTCCCCCAGCATTCACCAGCACCCACCAGTTTACAGGTATTTATCGAGTGGTGTTGGAAGGGAACCAAACCTCCCCAACATGAATGCCTTCGTCAGCCAGCTGTAATATCTAAGAAACAGCTAAGAAAGAGGAGCCTTCGCACGTGTGTGAGTTCCCCTGGGTGGGCTGGGGAAGGCGGAGGAGTTCTTGCCGCTGCACGTTGCAGCTGACCATCGGATGTTTGCAAACTCTTTTATTCAGCATCTCCTTTTTTTTTTTTTCCTGCCTCGCCATCCCACTCTGTTCACGTGGCTTCCACCACCGGTGAAACCCCTGCAAGTTTGCTGAAGGGAAATCCAGACTCCAGTGTCACCTCCTGGGACAGAGGGAGAGAAGGAAATTTTGGTGTCCAGGCCAAGATCCAGTTTGCCTTCACGTGCCTGCAGAGTCCTTCCCACCATGGGTCCAGTGGCGTTTTTGTTCCTTATTTTGGGAACATCTCCTTGGCGCTGCCGCTGCTTCTCGAGGTACTTCATGTGTGGCTTTAGGGTGGGGCCCTCCAAAATAGCAGCTTTAAAAAAATGTAAGTGCTTTTGCAATTTCTTGGTGTAAGCAAGGTTCCTTGGTCTCCATCTTCTGCTGCTAACAGCTCTTTATTTTCTCACCACAGGACCTCTAAAAGTCCAGCCAAGACCACCAGCCTGCCCTGCTCCATGGGACATCGGGGGTGACTGGAAAAGTAAGTTGCATCTTCTTAAAGCTGTACCAAACCTCGCCTCCTTTCCTCGCTGCTTGTTATTCCTCGTGCAAGTAAGCGATAAAATCCTCATGAACATCAGCAGGAGCCAGGTTGTGTTCTTTGTCTTTAAAATGTCCTTCAGAATACGAACGCCCAAGTGAAAATGCGTCAGAACGGTTTTTTCTTCTGGCTCATTTGATTTTGGAGCAGCGTTAGGAGCGCTGCTACCACTATTAAACCCAGTATTTAGGAATGTGAAATTGCAATGCGAGTGAAGGAATTTGCGGAGCGCTTGGAGTTGCGATGAGAATAGATTGGGTGGATTTAAATGCCGGGAGCTGGGAAGCTGTGCTCAGAGATGGGAAGCCTGACAGGGAAATCATCTAGAAATGAAACTCCTGAGTGAAAGGGAATAGCAAACCACAGGCTTGTGATGCAGGGAAGGAATCGTCCTAATTTGCTTGTGTTTAGTAACCCGAGACATACAATTAATAACATGAGGAGGGACATTTGAGAAAATACACGTTATGCCTGTTTTGAAACCACCCGCTCCTGCGTGCACCGTGCACAATGTTAACCCTACAGCTGGAGACGGCTGCCAGGCTCCCGAATCTGCTGCTGATTGCTCCGGTAAGGCAGGACAAACTCACTGCTCCCTCTTCCTGGGGCGCCGCCTCCCCGACTGCATCGCAGGAGTCGGGAGGGCTTCAGGCAGATTAGCTGCGGAGCCTGGGCCAATCTGTGAATCTAAAAGCGAGCGGTGGCTGGGGCACCAGCCTGCCTGCCGATAGAAGAGGTACTGTGTGAACACAGACCCGGCCATCTGCCTGTCACCGAGAGAGCGTCCAACAGGTCATCATGCAAAATGCTCCAATTGCTTCATGTCTGAGATGAGACAACCTAAAAACGCCCAAGGTAGAGCAAGGGGAGACATCGTTATTTCCTGTTATCTTCATCACCGCAATCACCCCGTGTGTTGGACAGCGGTTTGGGATTGAAGGATCAGTACAGATGCGCGGGGGGGGGGAACTGGAGCCTTTCAAGCCATGCTGTTGAGCCGCCCGGCAGCCTTCAGACTTTAGAAATTAGGCAGAGCCAGAGTGCTGATCCGACACGTTAATTGTGTGGTAACCTTTGCATAACCTTTAGAAAACCTTTGGATGCGTGAATCCAACGTCCGGAGCGCACACGCTCCCAGGGTGTGCAGCAGCATCACTTGGGGTCAAGGTCTTTGGTCCAGGGGCGACGTGGGGGGTCTGTCCTAACCCCGGCTTTGAGCTCAGCCTAAATGGGTGTTTTCCCACAAGGCCAGGGGCTGGGCAGGGGGCCCCCCCGGCTCTCCCGCAACGCGTAACTTGGGTCTGAGCTTTCTGCTTCATAGACTGAGGGGAGTTGGCAAAACTGGGGCTGCCACCGCTTGACACGTCGGTGCGGCAGGAGCCTCGTGCCCCCGTGCCCGTGAGCGCCTCAGGGCAGCCCCCAGGGGGACGGCAGCCCCCCGCCCGCCGCCTCGCTGGAAGCAATCACAGCGCCGCGCGGCCGCCAGATTGCCTTGTCCGTTCCAATGATCTTTAACTCCGTTTTTCCCCAAGCAATCAGAAGCACTTTCTCTTCGTCCAGGTGGTCTTTTCCCATTTCGCTCTTTCCAGTCCCAGGCCCCAGGGCAGTCACATCTCATCACGCCTTTTCTCAAGCCGTTCCTACGTCCTGCTTTTTCTGTTGCCGTCAATTTAGTCGCAGGCTCCCGTCCCCGCTCCGCTCCCTCCCGCGCAGCCACAGCTGGTTTGGGAATGAAACTCGGCCTTCAGAGCCCCGCCAGGTGCAAATCCTCCGCCCCTGCAGCCAGGCTTTCGCAGCCCATCGGCTTTTCATGCAGACTCTCCCCATTTTTTTTGGGGGGGGGAAGGACTATCCTTTATAAAACTTTCCCCTAGAGAGATTTACAAAGCAGATACAAACCCGGATTTTTTAGGTGTGACCTGTTGGCTGCTGAGGAAGTGAAGACTGAAAGTACAGAGTAACACTGCTTTCCTGAAGATTGAATAATAATATTTTTACATTCTTCTTCTTATTATTATTATTGTAATAATATTGGGCAGTGGCATTCTGCGTTGCGGAGGTCCACGCCGATTAAAACAACAGCCTTGGTTTTGTCCTTAGCTTGCCCAGGCCTTCAACCTGGCCTAGAAAGCATTCAGCAGCAGACTGCAAAGCACAGCATCATCTGCACTGCTTATCAATAAAAAAGAAAAATATAAGGATATGGTAATAAAAGCTCACTTAATAGGAAGTCCATCCTGCCTCCAGTGCACCAAGCATCAGCTCAATAAAACACTTTAACTGCGTGATTAAATATAAGCTTGCTCTTAAGTTCATCGCTGCTCAGCAGAGCAGTTTAGTGAAGTGCTAAGTGCTTTGCGGAACGGGAGTTTTGCCGTCTTTCTGTTTTTCCTTGGGCGGAGGAATTAAGCTTGCGTTGGTATCGCCTATTAATAAAGGCAGCAAGTAGCCGAGGTAGTACTCGTGCCGCGCAACGGAGCTCATAATTTTTCTATATATGAGCAATTAAGCTGCACCAGGAGGCCTATGTCTTTATATCATCACCTAATGACAGCGCAAAAGTATTCAGGGGAAGGAGAGGGGGGGTGG
>NW_020799124.1:1592139-1612706 GCF_003259725.1 Athene cunicularia | reverse complement strand
TTTTTTTTTTTTTTTTTTTTTTTTTTTTTAAGGAAATTATTTGTGTTATTATTATTATCCAGCCCCATACTTGCCTGTCAGATTAAATTTTTTATTGCACTAAAACAAAAAGCCATCTGGAGCCCCTCACATCCTGCGCTCGGTATCGGAGAGTGGCAGCGTGTCCCTTCTCTCTGCAGCGTTTTGATTCCTCCCAAGGTCTTTTTTTCCTCTGTAAATTTTCCAGGCCGTTGTTTCCATCCGTGTTCCCCCTAAGCCTCTCTGGTTCTTGGCTGTGTTCCGTGGGGTTCAGCATCTTTACGTCCCGTCCCTCGGCCGCGCGTTTCTCGGGGCGGTGGCGTGGCTGGAGAGCGAAGAGCAGTAGGGGCTGTCTGCTTTCATTACACGTGTGAGGAAATCCATCGCCGTGCCGGGGGACTGGATCTGTTCGGCCAAATACCTCACTTACCAGATTCTTCATTTTGTTTTGCAAGACCCGAGGTCCTCCCGTTGGTTTGCAATGCTTTGCTCAGGCCCCGGGGTCAAACCGCAGCTATTTATCTTTCTCTCCCGTTCTCCCCTCCCTCCTCAGACGGAGCTCAGCCCCGGCTGGTGATGGAGGTGGCTGGACCCTCAGGTTTCATCCTGCTCTTGGGACTCCCCAGCTGCTTTTTAACGTCTGTGTCAGCAGTGTCTGATGGCTCCTTCCGAGGGTTGACTCTGACGCCTTCTCCCGAGGGTTTTCCCTGTGGCTGTGGTGGAGAAGAGCTGGCAGCGACAGTGAGGGACACGAAACCACAGCGGGAGGGCAGGTCTGGCCCCCGTTGGCTGACACTGGGAATGACTGAGGAGAAGTCTCATCAGGACAGAGTGGCCCTGACCACCCAGCCCTTCTTGCCTTGACCATCCAACTCTTCTTGCCTTGACCATCCAACTCTTCCTGGCTTTGCAGTGCCCTGTCACAGGGGATATTGCCTTGCCATGTTCTGAAGAGACAGAGAAAGAAGAAAAGAGAGAAAAAGGAGGGGAGAAATATCAATAACTTCCATCTCCTCAAGCCCAGTAACTAGCCTTTGACACTTCTCTGCCACTTCAGCTTCACAAAGCCCCGGCTCTCTGAAGATTAATTGATGTAGGCCACTCAACCTATTTTCAAATCCCTTTCAGTTACCATTTAAAACCTGCTGATTTATTTTTTTTGATAAAGTCACCGAGGCTTTTTATGGATTCTCGAATGATTGTCCAGCTTGACAAATTGGATTCTTAAAGCCGGTTCTTTAAAGAAAAGGATGTGGTTTGACAAGACAAGAAACAGCTCATCTTTGAGACAGGGGGATAAATAAAAAAAAAAAAAAATCCCATTCTTCGAGTCGGGTGTTACTCAATGGGTGTCTCACTCGTCACTGATAATCTTATCTGTCTGTGATGGGAAGGGACCTGCACAAAGGGGCTCCGACCGCCCCGGAGGGCTGATACGCCTCTGATTAATAGGACTGTCCAGCACGTGCAGAGCCTCAGGACGGGTGATTAATGCCATTTGATGCGAACTCTGACCCCCTCCCCTCACCGACACCGCGCTGGGGGCACCTCCTGCCACCGGTGATGGATTGACTCCTGCCTCCCGCTCCGTGCGCGGGGCGGCCGGCAGGGTGGTGGCAGCTGGGTTGTCACCCCTGGCTTGTGCTGAGGTCTGTCAGGTCGTGTCGCTCCCCAGTGCTGCACTCGACGTTTCTGATGGGGTTTTTATTGTCTGTGCTCAAACCCTGCTTTCCGCTGGAGTCCAGGTACTCGTGGTGTCAGGCCAGGCTTTGCAAACAGCAAACCAGCATTGACGTCTAGCGTAGGGATGGAGCAGAGTAGCTGCGGAGCCTGAGCAACGCGTTTCTGATCTCCATGAACCCCAGCAGGGATGCTTCTGGAAGATTTCTTCCCTACCTGCTGAAATCAATGCAAATATCTTTTTGGACGTGCCTGAATAAAACCCGTGCGCGGAAACACGACCGAGGTCGCTGCCCCTACTAAAGGGAGGAGCACGGGGAAAGGAGCCACCTGAGGGACCTGCCTGCCCTCCCAGGATCGGGCCCTCGGGCGCGTGCTCGGGCAGGGCCCGGGGGCAGAGCCGGGGGCACCTCGGAAAATCAGCGTCCCTGGGGCTCACGGCTGCAGTCCGGCCAGGAGCCGGAGCGTTCCGTCTTCCCAGGCAAGACGAGCCAGAATCTCTTTCTGTTTAAGTAATATTTTAATTGCAGGCTTTTCTTTTTTTTTCTTTTTTTTTTTTTTTTTTTTAATTGACTACCTTTACTTTGAAGATTTCACACCTAGCAGTTACTCTGAAAAATGGAAATGCATCATAACTCCCACCTATTCTCCGTATTGAATGACTCCAGGTGATACTTTATATCTTATTATGATTATTTATTATGATGTCCAGTTTAGTTCTGTAGCAGAGGGAGATCATTAACCTCTCCTGCAGTAAAGAGAACTCTCCATGTTGTTTTCAAAGCCATTAAATCTTTGAAAACTCCTCTGATTTTTTTTTTCTTTTTTTTTTCTTTTAAACTAAAAAACCTACAGGGCTGCAGAATAAAATGCTGACACAGGTCGGCTAATGCAAGAGGAGCTCAAACCCTCCCGCTGTGTCTCACTGAATTGCCAACGGAGCTCCGGAGTGAGGAAGAAGTTATTTGCTTGTTAGAAAACACGCGCGCGGTGCTGGGAACTCGGCGGCGGGTTCCGGTGGTGCTGAGAGAAGAGGTGGTCGGGAGGGCTGGGAGATGTCACCCAGGGTCCCCAAGTGTCCCCTGTGGGTGGGCACAGGGAGGTGGGGTGCTGCCTCCTCCAGGAAAGCCTGTAAAAGCCTCCGCGATCCGTTGTCACCTTGGGGTGCTTTTTGGGGTGGTTTACGTGATGCTGAGCCTGCCGTGGTGAGAGCGAGGAGCGTTTCTTACAGATTCCTGCTTTCAGCAGCTGCATGTGGCCACTTAACATCTATTTATGGCCACTGATGCCACCCACAGACGCTGCTTCTGGTCACTGGGCTTGCCCGCAGTGGGAGTGGGGAGAACCCCCCGGTTTTCCGTGGCTGGCTGGGATCTCAGCTCAGAAATGGCTAATTGCTGGACACGCGGTTCAGCCTGCTGGGAGGTTTAATTAGTCGCATGGGGAATTTATCTGGAGAGAGATGGAAGCAGATAGAGTGTCTCCCACCTGGGCAGGGAGCTCCCGGAGATGAGTTTCCACTCTGGAGACTGTGTTTTGCTCAGGACCGAGAGGTGATCCCGATTAAAACCCTGTCGGAGGGACGCTCACGTCCTACAAAGTCACCTTGCCTCCCAGTCCACGTTGTGCTCCTTCACACCCAGAAGATCCTGAAATAAGATGTTGCTCGTCTCCGTATAACCACAGGCTACTTTAACGTGATGGCTGATGGTAATAAAGCCTTTGTAGATGTCCCTGGTTTTTTTTGGAAGCATATCGTGCTGACCATATGGCTGGGGAATACAGAGGCTACATTTGTGATGGGATGCTAATGAATTGGTAGCTTTATCTGGCCTGTCTGTGCCTCTCAAAAATAAGAAAATGTTGTTTATTAAGCGCTTGTTAAAGTGCCATCATAAAAAAAAAAAAAAAAAAAAAAGCAAAGCTGCAATTCCTTGTTGTTCTCTTCCCGGGTGTTCCAGATGGAATTTGCTACGTTTGGAAGCCAGGAGATGATTTTCCTAATGGCTGTGACTACATGGCTCATGTTCTGGCTGCACAGACTCGCTCCTGTAGCTGTGCTGCATCTCGGGGGAGGTGAGCATTTGCTTTTCTACCAGGCAAACGCGGTGACTCGAGGGAATATGGAGAAGTAGGCGCTGTTTTCACAAGGCCACTTCCCCCGGGGACCTGAGGCTCCACGTACCTGCTTGCAGCACCTTCATCCCTGCGTCCTGGGGAGCTTTCTCCTCTGTCGGATGCTGCCTGGCAATGAGCCTTCATTGCCCATAGAAACATTATTAACGGCATTTAAAAGACGGAGTTGTTGAGGCCCAAAAGAAGTTGAGGGATGTGCCTACCTGGGAACGGAACCCCAACTCCAGCCACCCACCCGGGGCTGTAGGCACCAAGAGCGGAGCGTCCGTCACCCCAAGGTTAAGCGGGCAGGGAGCCCTCGGCAGTCTGAGCCCGCTGTAAGCAGATGAATAATAATTATGGAATATTAATATTATCCAGAGAGCATCTGTAACTCTTCCAGCGGGTCACGTGGTGTAACCTTGCTGCCTGGCCAGAAATCCCCGCTGGCTCCTGACTCATCACAGGAGCTTCCAGCATCCCACGTCACCCAGCTGAGCTGGATGGAGACGCCCGGACCCGTGAAGCACAAACTGCTGCAAGGGGCCGTCTGCTGAGCTGCCCGCTGGGGCGCGGGTGTGCCGCCCGGGTACGCCGGCCTCGTCTTCTCCTGAGCTGCGGGGAGCTTTCACCCCGAGTCACCCACCGTAACTCCCAGGGAGGGTCAGAGCTGCTCTGCTTGCGCCACTTGTTTTCTACCCCGTGTCCAAGTGCCGCAGAGGAGCTGAAGCCCAAGGCCGTGGTCCTGGCGCCAGCCTCCATCGCGGGGGGTGTGTAGGAGCTGCGTGCGCCGCACGGAGAGCGGAGCGTGTCCCACCGCGGGCAGCGAGCGCCCGGGTGCCCAGAGCATCCCGCAGGTCAAACGCAGGCGGAGCAGCGGGGAAGCCGAGTGACCCCGGACCCTTTCCCAGGAGCCTTTAAGCGCTGGGTGCTGGAGCAGTGTCAGAGGTCCAGGGCAGGCTGGGGAGGTGCACGCCAGCGGGGGGGCTGATGGAGGGAAAGAACAAGAGTTTGAGATCGGAAACTAGGCCAGAAAACGCGGCAGATAGTTTGCAAAAGGATGATCCAAGCAGCTTTGATATGGATATGTTCCCTCGCAAAGACACAGCACTGGAGAAGCTCTTTATCAGTGTCAGGCGATGACAAACGACAGTGGGGGAAAGTCACGGGGCTGCAGCACGTTGTCGCAGCTGCAGCACCTTGGAAATGATACAGGTATTGCCGCTGCTCTGTGCCTCAGGGTCCCGCTTCGGCCTTAATTAATCACGGAGAAAAAGGATTGTCTTTTCTTCTGTTCTTTTTATAGCACGATAAATGAGGGAGGGAAGACGAGGAAGAGGAAAATTGCATGTGGGCACATTTGGGGCGGATCGTACCCCGCCATCCTTGGCTTGTACGCACGGACATCGCTGCCTGGCTGGCAGAAGTCGTTAGGAAACGGCAGGACCTGCCCCCGTGTCGGGGAGGAAGAGGAGGGGAGGCAGCGGCAGTCACCCAGGCACTGGGAGCTGGGACCTTTCCTGTACAGGGCTGCTGGAGGCCAAGGGTGGCACAAACCAGAAGGGCCGATTAAACACGAAATTTAAAAAAGGGGAAAAATCAAGCCAGAGTTTCTTACCATTACCTCCAGCCCTTTTTTTTTTTTTTTTTTCTAGAGCTCCCTTGAAGCCTTGTCTATATAAATGTTGAATTATATGGTTCTTTGACTCTTTACTAGAAATTGCTCTGAATTACTTTTTTTTATATATAATCTGTTTCATTTCCAGCACTCTGCCGTATCTCACAGAGGAATATCTGTAGCTGTCGACTGGCTCATTCTCCTGCTGCCAGGCTGCTGTGCTGTGTCTTCTAATAAAGTTGCCCTCTGTTCCACTACAGGGCAGTAATCTGTAATGAAAATTTTGTGTGAGTTGTTGGGAAATGGAGTTTGAATCTGGGTTTCAAGTACGATTTTCATAATACCCCAGGCATATATACGTGTGATGTTTGGGGAGTCAGAAACAAAAAGGATTGTTTCCCAACAACCCCTCCTGGATGGGATCACTGGAAACGTTTGTGGCTCAGACCCCCTCACCTTTGTGAGCCACCCCGTTCTGGTGTGACTTTGGGAACCTGGTGGGATGAAGCAGCCCCAAAAACGCCCCATCGTGGTCATCCAGCCTCGCGCAGGTAAGCAACATCCCCGCGTAACCTGCAGGAAAACGGGGCTGCTCGGTGGCCCTGCAGCGACCCTCATCGGAACGACCCAACCAGCGAGAGTCACAGGCTGGGGCGCACCTGAAGAAGTAAAAGGAAAAAAAAAAAACCTACACGAATTCTCTTTCTAGAGGCTTCAGATGAGATGGTGAATTTTATACATCTCCATCCTGCTGGGATCAGCAGAAGTCTCTTCTTTGCCCTCACTGCGTTTGGCTTGTCCTGGGTCAGTCCCACTTCTGGACTCGGCAGGCGGTGGGTTCGGTCCGGCGCAGCGTCTCTGACGTTCCCTTTGCCGGTGAAGGCAGCCTCGACGGCTGGGCTCACCGAGTTGTTAATGTTTGCACGCGCTGTCTGCGTGTGCGCATGTATTAATATTTGTATTTCCGTTGCAGCGATATTTCCAGTGGCTGTGGGTGCTGGCTTTGAAGAAGGTAAGAAAACCCTCAAAAATGCGGGGGAAATAAAGTCTCTTAAATTCAGAGGTGGCGGCAACCTCCGTGGTGTTCTAGTGCAGGGCTGAGGGTAAGGCTGAGGTCTGGGAGAAGAGAGCCAGCGTGCGCTCGAGCGCGGATGAGCGGGGGGCTGGCAGGAGGGGCCTCTGGCTCCCCAACTGCAAACACCTCCGGCAAGGTCCTGGGGGTCCCGTGCAGCCCCGACCCCAAGAGGAAAAAAACAGGAGCAGTGTCAAAGCTGCTGGTCCTGTCCTCCAGTTACAGCACCTTGCTCTGGGCTGCCGGCAGGGTGGTCTCCCATCGGGACAAGGTCTGTGGGTGCTCCTGGTCGCTGGCCTGAGAGGCTTCTGCTCTTCTCTGGCATCATGATAAACACATTGGTAATTTCTTCTCTGCTTGCCTGCGGTGATCCCTGTCTTTTCCATCCCCAGGATGGTATTTTTCTTGTTATTGCTATTGTCGTCGTTATTCTATGAAAACCAATTAAATGCAGAGCTGCTGGGCCAGGACTGGGTCCCACTTGTGCTGTCGAGACCCCTCTCTGCCCTCACTCAGCACCGCCCTGGTGCGGAGCAGTGGCTGCGACCGACGCCGTGGCCTGGGACGGGATGTGGGCAAACTGGGAGGCTCCGCCGCTGCTGTTTGAGTTTGGCACATCTGTGCTAAACACACGGTATTAGCCCTCTCCGGGGCTGATCAATATTTAATGTGGAATTTACAAAGATTGACTTGAGGATGCGCTTAAAATTGGAGCATTAGCCGTAGGTGGCAATTTCTGAGTCGCAGCAGTAGAGTGTGATTGTTTAGAGAGATGGCGTTTTGTTCTCTTAAAATAATCCCTAGGACTGCGGGGCCTGCTGCAGCCCTCTCTTCCCCTAAACTGTTGACTTTTCCATTGTTTTGTTTGTTTATGTTCAATATTCCTCACCCCGCTGCTCGTCCGCCGCCCGGCTGGGCCGACGGGGCTCAGGCAGCCGGTGCTGGGCGCGGTGGCGACGCAGCTCGGCTCCCTTTTGGGGTTCACCCTTTTACCGGGGTCCAAGAGCCGCAGCTGTTTTGGGAAGCGGAGCCTCGCGGTGCGCCCGGGTCCTGCCGGGGCGCTGCAGGCTGTGGGGTGTCCCCCCCTGCAGCGCGGGTGCACACCGGTTTAGGGAGGTTAATATTTAAACTGGGCGAGACCCCGCACCCTACACCAGGCTCGGGTGGAAGCCACCGGTGCCGTGCCGCTTGCCTGCTCGGGGGTGCTGCTGTCCCAGCCCCTGGGAGGGGTCCTCTCCCCCACCCCAAATTCTCACCGTGATCCATTAATCTCCCGGCGCAGCGGGGCCGGGGTGGGACGTTCTGCACGTGCACGGGGACGACTGAAATGGCTGTTTTATCTTGGTTTGCTCCTGCTGCGAGCGACATTAATAAGAGCTGACAGGTTCGAAATAGCCGATCGGCGTCGGTTCAGGTGGCGAAGGCAGCGATCGGGAGAGCGACTGGGCCGTGGGATTGAGCGCGGGGACTGTTCCGTTGCTGCGCTGGAGCTGTAAAGGATGCTCCGCCGAAAGCGGCGCGTCCAAGGGGCCTGCGTGCAGCCAGAGCTCCCCGTGCGCTTCCCTGCGTAAAATCAATTCAGGCTTAAATGAGAAAAAGAAACTGCACGGCCCGGATCGTTCAGGGCCAGAAGCAGGATGAGGTGGTGGCTCCTGCCCTGTTGTGCCCGCTGCCTCCCGGCTCCCCGCGGGTTTGGGACCTGCGGTGCTTTGCCCGAGATTTGGATTTCACCGGCGATGGCCGAGCCGGCTCTGAACCCCGGGCTCAGGGTGAGAAAGGCTGAACAACAGCTCCTGGGTTTATTGCTTTTCAGCTCAGCATCGCGGAGCCCAGGGGTGACTCCAGGCTTTCAGCACAGGGCTGGCGGTGCTGGTGGGTGCTGAGCAGATTTATTCCCCTCCTCTGGGGCGACCACAGATCTGGCCCCGAATTTAACCCATCTCTGCAGTCCCCGCGAGGAGAAGGAAACTCTTGCAACAGCTCATATGATGGGGAGAAATGATCTCCCTTCCTCTCCTTTATCTAAACGTTCCACTAAGACTTTGCTGGATTTTGTGTAATTAAAACTCTTGAAAACAGCTTGTTTCATATATGGGAAAGGAGCACAACGTGTGGTAGCGACAGAGCTGTTCGTAAATAGGAATGTTTATCTATTAAAAAAAAAAAAAAAAAGGCAATATGTTGCTGAAGCCGTTGGTGAGATGTTGGTAAGGAGAGCGGGGGCACCCATGGGTGCAGCCTCAGCCACCCGGCCCTGAGTTTTTTTAAAAACTTGAACGTTGGTGATTTTTCTGCTCATCCCCGCAGCCCCCCTCGTGTGTACATCCCCTGGGCGGGGGTGTCCTGCCCCTCTGCCCCGGGGGCTGGGGGTGCCCGGGGGGATGCGGGTGCTGACCCCATGCAGCCGTGGTGCCGAGGGGGGGTCCGTTGGGATCCAGGCGTCGGTGGGGGCCGTGCGGTCCGATGTGCTGCGGCGGCTCCCTACAAAATAGCATGTGCAAAAAAGGAAAAAAAAAAAAAAAGAAAAAAAAAGGCCTTATTTCCCCTTCTCCTCCCCCCTCCAACTGAAGCACAAATATGACAAGTGTTATGATTAAGGCTGAGCTGCGGCCCCGCACATCTCTCCCCTCGCAGATGACGATGTAAATCAGGCACTTAATATCGCCGCTTCCCTCCACCGCCGGCGCGTGCCAGGCTGGGGGCACTGGGGGGGCTCGTGCATGTGCCACGATGGAGCACTAAGACCTGGCTAGTGTGAACCTGGCCAGACAAGTCCCTTCGTCGGCCTTTTTAATAGTCACTCGTGTTTTGTTTTTTTTTTTTATTTTTCCCAGCACCTCTTGTCAAAGCCGAGGCAGGTTCCGGCGGCGGGTGATGGCAGTGGCACCCCTGGGGACGCCGGGAGAGGAGCTGGGGTGTCTCAGTGAGCTCACGCCACCCCTAAGCACTGAAAATCACCACGTCGCTGCCGCCCTGGCAGAGGAGACACTCGTCCCCTCGCCCTCGCTCTGTGAAACGCCGGTTTCCCCGGTAAGAGCTCGTGGGGATGGCTCGGGGTGCCAGGAGGGACCATGCGCCGCGATGAGACTCTGTCCCTGCCCCGCTGGCACCTGTGCCCCCGCGCACAAACACGCCCCATCTGTGGGTCTGGCGTTGGGAGGGACGTGGGGGTCCGATGGACCAGCGGGGCGAAGACACGACGTGTCTGAGCAGAGGCTGCTGGTCCCCGGGGGGGTGCTGGGTGCCTGTGGGGCTGGCGGAGCCGCCGCTCACATCCCCTCTCCCACCTCCCCCCTGCTTTAATACACCCCCCCAGTCAACTGTCGGCTGCCCCGTTCTGTTGGTTTTTCATCTCGCTGATTTTGCTGCCTGTTCTGTAAGGAGATTGAAAGAGCCGCAGGATGCGCCGCGTCGCGGCGTACACTGCAAAGCTGCGGCGGCAATAATTTCAGAGTAAGGACATCATTAATGAAGGCTCTAACGAGGGAGGGTACGCCAAGCTCATGCACCTGATCTCGCCCCGGTTGTACTTGACCAGCACACCCACCTCTTGGTTGTATTCATCCAGTTTTTAAAATGCCTTCACAGTTGGCGTCAGCCCGCCTGGAAGTTTTGTGCCGTTTAAAAGAATAAAACCACGTTGACTCCAAAAAAGTTCACATCTGGGGTGCTGTTGCTTCCCAGCTGCTGGGCTGCAAGCGAGGTGGGGGGGGCCCAGGGGACGGTCACCCCCCCATGGCACAGGCCCCGGGAGTCCTTCGGGAGCTATTCCCGGTGGCTCAGCTGCGGCAGGACGGAGCGAAGCTCCCGCTGCCATCCCAGGGCATGGCCCCGTGCCCACTGCGGGGGGGTCCGGGAGTCGGGGGGGGCTCGGCCGAGCTGCTTGTCCGAGAGAAATGCAAATACAGGACAATCAGCCTCCGCGGCAGCAAAGATGTGATGAAACCCAATCAGTTAATAACGTTTCAAGGCAGTGGAAGAATTGCAGATGAACACGTTTTCAATTTTTTTTTTTTTGATTCCTCTGGATTTTTACTGGAAAAAAAAAAAAAAAAGCCTTATTTTGGTTTGTATCTTGCACAAAGGGCTGCTGGTTTCTAAGCCCCGAGCCAGGGAATCTTGGCACCGCATCCTCCTGCACCATTTTGGTTCCTGAAAAGGCACCTCTGTCCTTGCGGGTGGCCCCGCTGAGCCCCCAGCTGCTGGAGGAGGGTCCCCCGGGAGCACTGTGGGCACCCCTGCCTGGGACCCCGGGGCTGTCCCCCCACGGGATGCTGCTCCGAGCTCCAACCGCTCGGCACGGGAATAAAAACACTGCAGGAGCAAAATGGTTCAACAGATAGAGCTGACGAGCAGGAGAAAAAGAAGGTTTTGAGACCCGGATAGTAATCAAGGCTAATTTGTTGATTTGCCATCCGGAATCATTTCTTGCATTATTTTTTTCCCCCTACACAATTTGCTGCCTGCCTCTGGGGGGGGGGGAACCGCGAGCCCTCCATCCTCTGCCGAGCCTCTGAGCAGGCTCCTTCTGCCTGATTAAGGGCTGTCAGGATGATTGATGTTTTCTTGCTGGAGAAGGTGAGTCCCTTTGCTGTGACAGCTGGGTTTGACAGCCAGGCACAACCCGGCCCTCACCAACACCCTCCTCTTCAAATACCTGAGTTTTCCCAGCCTGGACAATACCGGTGCCGAGGGCTGTGCTCTGCGCCACGCGACAGCGCGTGTCCCGTGAAGGTCAAAAGCCTCCAAAACCCGTCAGCAACGGCCCCTTGGATCCCTGGGTAAGGACAGGAGGAGGAGGAGGAGGCTGGCGGGGAGGCAGCTGGGGGGGTGAGCAGCTCCCCAGTAAGGCGAGGGCTCTGTCCTTCCTCTGGCTGAGGATGAAGGGCGCTGGCTCAGACGCCGAGGAGCTGGCGGTGATGTGGTTTTTCTGAGGTCGAAGAGCAAGTCCATGGCAGGTGGATAAGTGCAAGTCCCCTTCCAGCAGCTGTGAAGTCAAAGTTGTTGACCGGTGGTGGGCAGGGTGTGGTGAAACCCGTGCTTGGGCACTTTCTCCTCGGCCGCTGAGCTCCTCGGGGCTGGGGTGGCTCTGACGTGACGAGATGCTCGGCCCCAAGGGCCGGATCCCTCGCCACTGCAATGGCAAACGCGGGGTCCTGAGACGTGTGTCGTGACCCGGGGATGGTGTGAGCGCGGCCACGGTCCCCCGGAGCCGGGCAGGTCCCTGGGCTGGTGGTGGACACGACCCACCCTTGGTGTGTCCCTGTGGGGCTGCATCACCCGAGCCCACCCCAACGAGGGCGTCTGAAGCACCCCAAAAGGAGAGGCTGACGGAGCCGAACCGCAACGGGCTGCGCACTCTTGGTGAAGAGGGGACTTCAGGTGCCAGAGCTGGTCTGGAAATAAAATAATTGCTCTTTGACATGCAGCAGCTCAATAATTTTTGTTGCTCAGAGGTTCCCCCCACTTCTGCAGTTCTGTGCAGGGTCGGTTTGTGGGTCCAATGCTGCCACCGGACGCCGGTCCTCAACGTGGGGAGAGTGCCGGAGCAGCAAGCTCAGCCCTGCGCTTGGCCTTCAGCAGGCAGAGCCAAGGTAAAACCCCTCGGTGACGGAGTGTTTGACTTCCCTGCATCTTCTTGAGCTTTGCCGTGGCAATATTTATAGCAGATGCTTTTCTTCACTTTACCAGTTAAGCCCTTCCAGCATCCCTCCGGCCGAGCCCTGGGGCAAGGCGAGCATTTAACACGGCTCTGCATCCTGGTGCCTCTCTCTTAAGGACATAAACCTCTGTGAAGACGCTGAACCTTCCCGAGATGCTCTGAAATGTTTCCATTCCATGCGGAGGGGTGAGGAAGCAGAGAGCAGGTCAGGCTGTGGCCCTGCCTCTGCCGGGGCTGGGGGCAGCAGTCGTACAGACAGACATTTAAAGATCCTGGTGGAATATTTCAGTTCTGGATAGAAAAGGGTGTCAGTGGAGCTGTAAAAGCAGGTAGGTGGTTGGTGAAACCTCCTGACGCCTCCCTGGCCTCGGCAGCTCTGCAGAAGCTCATAAATGTTATTTTTGGGTGGGTATCGCCCTGCTCCTCGGGGGAGCACCCGGCTGTGGGGAAGTGCAAAAGGCGTGAAGCTCCTCGTGTTAATACCCGAGCCCTTCCCCAGGGTAACGCTGATACCTGGGGAGGGAAAGGGGAATTCGGTGCTTCTTGAAACTCACATGGTGTTTGAGAAGGGGCATCTGTCCTGGAGAATATCGTGAACAGATGCTCCGGTACTTATTATTTTAAAAGCTATGAATTTAAAATGTGTTAATTAGGAGGAGCGAAGAGAAACATCAGCAATTCCAACTGATCATCCACAGGAGCCTTGTACGGGAAAATAAATGATAAGAGTGCAAAAATACGGCCCGAAATCCCTGGGTGAGTGCTGGGCTTTGCTCCCTGCGGGATCACGATGTCGGGGGGAATCTCTTCTAAGACCGAACAAGCAGGGAAATCTGCCTGGAACGAGTATTTATTTCAAACCTCAGACAAGCTGTGAACGTGTGGATGTGGCAGCCGGGGCCTGGCGAGGTGGCTGTGGGAATTTCTTGTGCTTATTTCGGACACCAAAACCCCAGTTGGGCTTACTGGGGAACCGCAGCCCCTCGGCACGTGGCGCTCCTGCCCGGTGCCCGAGGGTTTGTGCGGAGGTGCCGGCGAGCTGCAGCGCTGCCGGCAGAGAACACCATATAGTGGGGGGGAAAAAAAAAAAAAAAAAAAAATCTTACTTAAGTCCTTGCAAAGCCACAGATAATACACTGCGAGAGTGAACAACCAGGATGAAAAATAATTGCACTCCTATTTTTCTCCAGCTTTTCTTATCAACGACTTTATCACCCTTGGTTTTATTTTACACCTTATTTAGACTTTACTGTAATCCCAGCTATTTCAAAATTGACACCTCCTTAATACCTTGTCTAACACCTCTGACACCTCTGGCTAATGCCCAGGCCCTTCTCGAGCGCGGAGCAGCTCTAGCGAAAACCGAAAAGAGCTAAAATGGAGAGAGAGAAATTATTTACCGCCGAGGCTCTGTGAATAATAACCTCTGAGGAGAAAGGGTGGGGGCCAACCTTCCCCGGGCAGCTGAACTTTGATATCCACCCGCATCAGTCTCCATCTGCCCCTTTCTTATTCTTGAGGGATCCTGCAGCAAGCGTTACGCAGGAAGAAGCAGCCGGAGGATTTATTGTTTGAGGGAAACTGCAAACCTATAAAGCCTCAACTTGGCGAACTGAAGCAAATGAATTCCTCTTACAGACACCCTGCGCCGATTCGGAGCGTTTCAGCCCCGCGTGTCCTGCCGGCGTTAGTGGGTTTGGTGCCAGCCCAGGGCTCTGCCCCTCGCTGCCCGCCCTGAGGGGCCTTTTGGGGGCTAATTCTCCTTTGGCAGGTGGGGAAGGTACGTGCCTGTCCGCAGGGGACCCCTCCTTTGCCGTACGGAGCGAGCTGCTAAATAGCTTCCCAATATTCCTGTTTTTCCGGCTGGGAGGAGGCCCAGCGGGTGCTGGGCTCCGTGTCACCGAGCCGCGTTTCTCGGGGGGTCACCGCTGGGGTCCAGCAGCTTCTGCCCGTGCCCAGAGCGTCCGGCGATGGGGCTGGAGCGATGCTGCCTCTGTGCCAAAGCCAGAAATTCCCACTAGGAAAAAAAACTCTCCCCACTTTTCCCTCCGGTGGGCTCTAACTCTTCCTGGCAGCCTGACCTGGAAGAAATCCCATCGCCGCTCCAGCACTAGCGATAACACAGCAATACGCTTCTTTTTTTTTTTTTTTTTTTTTTTTTTTTTTTGTCTTTTCCTCTGATCTCGGAGCCTAAAGACTATTGCTACATTACCTAGATTTAACTACCCATTACACGAACTATATCTCTAAAGCAAGGGATATGGCAGCTTTATTATAAGTTTATTACATGCTAATTCAAGCAAATAAATTTGCTCCAGCTGTGGAGCAAAGGAGATTAATAACCTCGAAGATCACTTCGCTGCTTTGATGAGTTTCTTGAACAGACTAGAGTATATTTAGGAAGAGCAACTAGATTAGTCAAAAAAACCCCTTTAATTATTAGTGACACTGTGCAAACTGCTTCATACGAGTGGAATACCAACTACTTAACTCTCTGACCTTATTATTCAAATAAACACTTCTTATTATAGCAACATGACTTGCTCGTCAACACATCAAATCAGCTGCCTGGGTGGCGGTTTGGGTGTCCCCGCTGTGTCAGCAGCCGCGCTGCACCAGGGCTGTAACGGCCTTAAAGGTGCAGGAGCTCCTGCACGCAGAATTTAAAGGCCTTTACGTGCTACACGGAGAGAGAAACACGCGCTACGTGAGCGGAGAAACCCACTTTGCTGGGTTGGTCTCAGCGCTCGCCCCTTTGCCTGCTCAGGGTGTTTGATACCGGGTTTTATCCTGCAGTTAATTTAGAATTTTTTATGGAAAGCGATTAAGACCGGATGCTCTGAACTGTCTCGGTGCTGCTGATGTTTTAGCCTCTCTCCAAGATATTTGTGCGTGTTTTGTACGCCCAGAGCCTTGGGTAGGGGATTGTGGAGGTCGTTCTTGTCACTGGACCTCTTGCTGCCAGCATCCAGGGCAATTGCGCACTTGCTGGTCGATCTTTGTTGTAACTGGAGTCCAGGTGGGATGCTGGAGCGGGATACTGGGTTTTTTTTCCTGCCCCTTTTCATAGACAAAAAAAGCAGGGGAAGAGGGTCTTCCAAAAAAAAAAAAAAAAAAAAAAAAAAAAAAAAAAAAAAAAAAAGATTTCAGATGTCATCAAAATATATTTGGGTGTTTGCCAAAAAAGTAGGTGATTGTCAGAGATACTTCCCAGCGCCAAGGGTGGAGCTCTGCGAGCTCTTCTGGGGACGGAGGAGCGGCGTGCCACGCTCCGTGGGATGCGCCAGGGTCGTGGGCAGCACCCGCCCCGGCCCTGCTGGGCACAGGGTGCTCCTCAGCGCCTTCCTCGCGGCCTGTTAAATAAAGCCTGGTTTGGCCCGGTGTAAGGCTGGCCGCTTTGTGCCGGTGCTGGGCGACGGCTGCTGCTGTCGGGGAGGTGGGAGTTTGGGAGGGGAACGGAAAATGGGCTCTGACACGGCACTGCGGCACCCCGGGAGCTCGTGCTCGCGCCGGCGGTTCAGGTAGGAGTCAGCGCATCTTCGCTTGTTGCCACCTGATTGTGGGAGGAAGGTGTTTGCGACCCGGTGTCAGGGCCTGGGTGAGGGAGGGACCTAAAAGGCACCTTCTGCCTTCCTGCAAGGGGAGGGGTCCCCGTCCCCGCGTCCTGTGCCCTCAAACCGTCCTGTGCCCTCAAACCGCAGCGCCTGCCCTTGAGCCTGATGGATGGAGGCTCCGGCGGCTCCGGTGAAGCAGAGAGGACACAGAGCACCGATCCGCATCACTAGTTGCTTCCCTTCATTTTCTCTGGTCCCATTTTAACCACCAGCCCAGCTGGACTCGGCAGATGCTGGTGCCTGGGGGGGATACTCGGCGGGGGGATTGGAGCCCGGGGGTGTCACGGTGTGGGGAGGGCCCCCGGGGTCTGTCAGCAGTCTGCGGGGATGGCGTGGGTCCAGCTGCTCTTTGAAAAGCAGCAAATCGAGAATATTCTCCTGCCCCTGAGCTTCCTGCTCTCCCGTCTCCCCGCCGCAGAAGGCAGCCCTTCTGCCTTCAAACAGTTTCTATTATATGTAGAGCAAGCAAAAATGATGTGTTAAATACAGCCCGGGCTGAAGCTCTGAATCAAATCAATTCTTTTCTGATTCCCCGAGCTTTTGAATTTTCAGCCCTGCCGAAGAATTGTTAGCACAAGAATAGGGCTGAAGGAGCAATCCTTTCGTATCACTATTGACTCAATTATTTTGCCTCTTGATTTTCTATGAAGCGGGCCGCGATGCCGCGCCGATACGCTGATTGCTAATGGCAGAGCATTGTTCAGCACCGTCTCCGAAGGCTCGGGGTGGAATACCTTCATCTCCCCACTCGCTACGGGCTGCATTTGGGACCTGGTTTTATTTTGATTGATGCAAACCGCAACGCGCAGGGGGATGTGCAGAGCAAAGGCTTTACACCGCGAGCTGCCGGGAGGCCCCTGCCTTGGGTTGGCGCAGCGAAGGGTTACGGTTCTCGCCGGGGCTGGGCCGCGTTGGTGACCTTCCTCTGTCTGACCTAGTCCCCGCTCCTGGGACGCTCCCGGCGCCGCCGCACGTGCGGATCGATAGGGCCAGCGCGGCGTAAAGCGGAGAGGTTGCATTTACACAGTGTCACGACTATCAATATTGACAGCTCGGACGCGTGTCCTTTGGACCAGCGTGTGCTGTCAGCGCCGGGTTATTAATGCCCCAGCAGCCGCCCGTGCCCCCAGCCCCGTGGTGCTGCGGGGGGGTCACCATCGGCTCGACCCCGGTGCCCAGCCAGAGATGCTGAGCCCAGCCCGGGGTGCTGCATCCCTCCGGGGTGCTCACCTCCCCTTAGCACCCATCGGTGGATGGTGCAGTGTCACCCAGTCGCCATCCCGGAGAGGGGACAGGGATGTGGGTCAGGGGTGAGGGGACAGGGATGAGGCTCAGGGATGAGGCTCAGGGATGAGGGGTCAGGGATGAGGCTCCAACTCCACCGCAGGCACTCAGGATAGTTTGGAGCCCGCAGCCCCGTTCAAGCACGCTTTTTCAAGATAAAAGAGAGGAATCCCCCACCCATGAAAAGGTGGTGAAAGAACGGCAGGAAGCGCTTTGGATCTCTGGATGAAAGGGACTGAGGAGGAACAAAACGCTGCCTTGCTTTGAAGATGCAAAGCCCTGTCTAAATCCTAAGCAGTTTTATTAGTGGCTCAAAGGCACCGCAGGCTTAAAAAAGGCAAAAGTACGGACGTACTCTCTCGTGCTTCTTATTCTCGCTGATGTTTATGTTGCATCAGTGCCCACAGTGCTCGGTGCTCTTCAGACGCGGGAGGTGACACAGCGCGGCCCCGAGTGGGGCTTTGGGGATGGGGAAGGGGCTCCGGTGCCGGGGGGGCAGCCTGAGCCACCCCGGCAGGACGGGGGTGATGGAGGAGCTGGGGCTGCCCCTGAAACGGGCACCTCTGCGGGATGGGGCTGGGGCGTCCCCTGTACCCCAAGTCTGGAGGGAGGTGGGTGAGCCAGCCTGCGATGCACGCTGAATATTTTCGATTCAAACCTCCCCGCTCCAAGACAGACATGGACAAGCAGAAAAATTCTGCTTTTGTGACAAGCGGACTTGAAAAAATTGGGTGCAAAGCAGAGGGGGGAGCCCAGGGAGGAGCAGCCCCGTGTTCAAGCTGCTGGATTTGAGGTGTGTGGGATAAGCCCCCGGTGTCCCCCCCGCGGCTCCTGGGACACCCCAGAACGATGGGGAGCGGGGCGGGCTCCGGCGCAGCCTGCCGAGGGGCTCGCAGGGCCAGCGTGGCCTTTCGCTCTGCATTATGTGCAACACCCTCAGTGCAAAGCTGCCAGGGCAGGGAAGAAAAACCCCAAATCGATATGAAATGATGAGTTCAACTGGGCCCATTTTCAAAGCTGTCAGGAGCTGCGAGTGCAGTAGCCAGGATGGAAAAATTATTTTAATTCAGGCTCTTTTTGGAAAGTAGGACCCGGTGAGGGGCAGCTCCTGTGCCATTTCCCCAGCAGAACAGTTTCACCCCTGAGTGAAGGGACTGGCAGGGGGGGGTCTCCCTCCCTTTGTCCCCCCCCACCCCACGGTCTGTGTTTGCGGCAGGAACAGCTTTGCTGGATGGATATCCCGATGGATACGCTGGAGAAGAAAGGAGGCTCATTTTGTCCAATCTGCCAAACGCCACGGTAGATTTTAAAACTACAGGGTAAGAAATAACTGCCCCCCTCTTTACTTTCCCCTCGAGGGGTGGGTGGCAGCACCTGAATCGTGGCCAACGCCGCTTCTGGTTTCGAGGCAGCCTGGCGCTGGGGATGAAGCTCTTGCTGCCCGTTGAAGTGCACAATCGAGTTGATTTGCCATCACAGGGCAAGGCCCCGAGGTGGCTGTGGGGGAAATCACCCCAAATCAACCGGCGGTACCCACACAGGCACCCCAACCCCAGCTTGCGTCAGGGAGTCTCACCGCTCACTGCGCCCTCACCTGCTGAGAGAACGACGACGTGGAGGGTAACGGCACGGGTCGGGAGCAGACGGACTCCCTGGCTCCGGGGCCCCATTCCTACCCTCACGCCCCGGCACGGGCACGCGGAACCTCCGGCATCACCATAAATCCTGGGGACATTCAGGCCGCTGTTTGGAGACGCCGCGAGTGATGGCCCCTCGAGGCAGGGGTCATTCGGTTAATGCACGTTTCAGCCTTCATTGCCTTTTTAACTAGTTTTTAATCAGTAATTATTAGCGAGCAGGAGCGGTGCGCCGGCTCCTCTCGCCCGCTCCCCAGGCGAGTGCCACTCAATATGTCACAGCAATTAGCACCCAGTGGCAGCAGCGGGGTGCGGGCTGGTCACTGTCCCCGTCCCCACACCAGCACCCCGGCTGGTCCCCAGGCGCTGCGGCTGCTCCTGCGGAAAACCGTGGAACTCCGCCGCCGTGGAGTTACGGGTGTTGGTGAGGCCAAGCTGGGTGTGTGGGGTTGGGTGACCTGCAGCTGCGAGGACCAGGCTCTTCCACTCATCCCAAAAAAGGAACTTTTAATTTTCTTTGTTTGCCCTGCAGGCAAGAAATTACCACGGAGTGGATGCGAGCGGCAGACGCCAGCCCGGCCCGTGGGAGCCTGCGCTGCTGCTAATTACAGCTGCTGCCATGGAGGTAAATAGCAGGGAAATCAGCCTTCGACTGACTCAGAAATGAAGTCAAGTATCGGTGCCCTTTGCAAATGGCTAATGAATTACAAGTATCTCTCTATACACAGGAGCTGCCATCACCTCGTGGCCAACTGAAAACCGCAGCCAGGCACCCTTGAAACGTGGAGCCTGCTGCCATTGTTCCTTGTGTTACGATACTTAAAATAATTGAATGCAGAATGGTATAAAGGATTTTTTTTTTTTTTTTAAGGGGGGGGTGGGGATTCATTATAATCAGGGTTTCGGTGCTCTCGGGCCGTGCGGTGGGTGGCATCCAGGCTCGCGCCCGCCGCGGGGATCAGCACCCTGCGGAACAAATGAGCTTTAAAAACCCTCTATTTTATTATTCTTTATTAATAATGAGGAGGCTCTTGTAAATAGCCATGAAAGGAAGTGCTTAAGCTCATAATTAATAAATGCTGGCTTGGTTTCTGCTGCCGAACCGCAGCCTCGAGATGCCCGACGGGGGATACACAGCTCTGCCGAAACGTTGGAGGGTGCCTGTGTCTGCGCTGCGGGATAATAAACCTGGGGATATCGCCCGTGTCCCGGGACAGGCAGGACAAGCCTCCCCTGGAGTGGGGGATGGCATGGCCGTGGCCCAGGACAGGGCTGGGGGGGCAGGACCGTGGTGGGGGTCCCCCGGGATCGGCTGCCCCGCGCCCGCCGCGTGGGTTCTGCTGCAAAAGCCCCACGAGCCCCGGCTGCCTCCTGAAACCCATCGTTACGGCTCGGTCATAAATGTTTATGACGGGAGGGAAAGGAAGTAAATCACATTTATATCCCTTGTTTTCTTTACCGGGGCACTAATTTGACAGGGAAGGGAAATTTTTGCTTATTTTACAACTCTGATTTTGGCTGCAATTTGATTTCAGTAGCTGGGAGGCGAACGCAAAAAATCTTATTTTTATTTCGGAGTCGGTATAAAAATTTACATTTTGACACAGACCCCCACTAAGGTTTTAGCGCAGATACAGCGGGCCTCCGGGCTTTTCACAAAACACATAACCCAACATATAATACACTCATAATTCACTAATGTTTGCTGAATGACAGGGTTAAGTGGCTGCTATTCCCGGCCTCCCACCACACTAATGTACTCCAGACCTGTGCTCCTTTTCTTCTGGATTGCAGTCAAATCGTTTCCTGCAGCCCTCGCAGTGGAAGCTCCTTCCACCCCGAATAAACACTACTTCCGAAATTATTT
>NW_020799124.1:1585078-1592089 GCF_003259725.1 Athene cunicularia | reverse complement strand
GGGGGGGGGGGGGGGTGTTGGCTCTGCTCCCCTCCAAGTGCTGAAGTAAAACATCCTCTGGTGAAACACCTGAGCTGCGAAGAGGGTGCGGAGCCAGACAAGGCGTGTTGTGCCTAACGAGAACAACCAGCGGGCAAGAGTGCAGGGCTGAGGAAGGGGATTAGTGCCACTCCCAGCCCAGCTCGGCCGCCTGCTGTCGCGGGGACTCGGGACTGTTTCTCCTTCTCTCTCGTGTGAGGTTTTTCTCTGGCAGAGCCCCGAGCTGGGCGGCCCTGGGGTGGCTGGGTCCAGCCTCCTCAGGTAGTAAAAGCTGCTCAGAAACCTTCAATCTAGGGAGAAACGAGGATGAATCAGGCTGGGCAACCCTCCGGATCGCTGCGTCTTGCCATCGGGCACGGCCTGAACCCAGGGCTGTCGAGCAAAACCAACACAGAGCGTCCTGCCTCATCTTCCTCCTCCTCCTGCAGCCCCCCGCCCGCCCGGGAGGCACAGGGACGGGTTTGCTGCTCTTCAAGGGAAATCCGATGGGTTTTGTCCCTCCGAAGACGTGCTGCTCCCTGTCCCCCCCCAGCCACCCCCTCCCCGCCGAGGCAAGGCGAGCCGCTCCCCCAAAGGGAAGGCAAGGACAAAGCAGGTAGGAGGGTTTTTTTTTCCCCCCTCCAAGTATCTCTAAGACACGTAGAGGTTGATAAATAGATAACAGCTGCCTAGGTAGAAATATTTCTAAGCTACGGAGTAAAGCTCTCCCCCTCCATCAGGGCTCGCAGAGGAGCCCCGGGACACGTTGAGGAGCGTGGGGTTGAGCAAAAGCCATTAAAAACGGTGACACTTGTCACCGATGTCCTTTACCTTACACTGCCGGTGCCGTGGGGGGCTGGCGGCATCGGCTGCCACGTCCCCCTTACTGACACCTTCCCCAGGGACGGGCGTGGGATGCGCTGGCCCCAACCCCATCCCAGGACTAAACATTTCACCCTGCCCGAATGAAAGAGACTCCACAGATCTGTTCAAAACAGTTTATTGTATTTTTTTTTGTCAGACAAACACATTGATTTCTGGACCACAGTAGAGGATGGAAACCTTTCACAAACTTATTTATTTGAAAATACAAATATAAAATTATACTTTCCACATCTGTGATGTGAGAGACCCCCATCCACATAGTATTTTACAACAGGGCTTTAGAAAGCCATACACAGAGACCTGAAAGATGCTTGATATATATAGATACATATATATATGTATATATATAAAAAAAAAGTCACTACCAAAGTTCTCATCAGTTCATACTAAAGTATAAAAGGAAGGGCTAGGCCTGCCACTGTGCCATAGTTTATTTAAGTACATTTATGACCACCTGAAATGCTTAGACTTGCATCCTAGTACTGATGGAGTTCAGACCTCGTACAACAGAGAATGACGGGGATTTGCTACCTACGACGGTCGACGCGACACACGAGCCCACGCGTGGTGTTACGGGTATGTACAGACCAGAGAGCCGGGCGCGGGCGAGTCCTGCTGGCCCCGGGCTGCCGGGGCTCCACCCTGCTCGGACACGGAGCTCTCTCGAGACAACACAGTCGGACTGTTTGGGAACCGAGAACCGATCACGAGGATTTACTTTCTCAAACTACTTTTTTTTTTTTTTTTTTTTTTTTTTTTTTTTTTTTTAAAGTATTGCTTAGCTTACAGAATCTCCTCACGTAGTGTTCGCACACGGCAGCGGGTTTGACTTGGATTCTGTACGTATGAAACTCTACAGTGTCTGTGCGCAGACCGGGATCTGCCGGTGTGTCTTCGATGCATCCTGTCTCTTCACCCTACCCTAACTTCAGTTTTCTGTTTAAACTATTTCGCTTAAAAAACCAAACCAAACCACTAAAAAAAATAATTCAGAAAATTCCACCCAAGAGACATTTCCATAGCATAAAAGACAGCTATGAGTTAGTGTTGTTTGTTGGTTTTTTTTTTTTGTTTTTTTTTTTTTGTAAACAGTTTCATATGCAATATCATACATAACCATGGCTGGCCTTCAGTAAAAATGTAGTAAACTATATTGCTTTATTATTGATTATGTTGCATTGAGTGAATGGCAGAAACGAAACAGGAAGGTAACTGTGGCTGGAGTCACTAGCCCTCATTCACACTACAGATGAAAACAGCATCCTAGGCTTCAGAGCAGGGAAGAAAAGAAATCCGAACACCTTTCAGGTCGTTATTACCAACAATTACCCAATGGTTTAACTAGCCTAGCAAGATGTGTAACATTCACCAGCGGTACGCTGCTGTACAATGGAAAAAAAAAATAAACTTACAGCAAAGAGAGCCATGCTACCTTAAAGTCCAAGCTACAAATTCAACTTAAAATGAACATTTATGAAGAAAAAAAAAAAAAAAAAGAAAAAAAAAGGACAGATCAGGCTTCATTTTAATCAAGCCAATCACAAAGGACTTTTTTTCTTTTGAAGGGGGGAGGGTACCCGAGCTCCTGTGGCTTGTTACGACTCCTCTCAAAACGTCCCTCGTGTTTGGACGCGGCCCAGGGCACGGTTGGCGCGGGGCCGGCGGCCCTTCGGGTGCCAGTTCACACTCCTAGGTGGAAATCCCTCGCTTTTTGGTCACTCCGGGGGTAGCGGGTCCGTACGGGGTATTTGGAAAAAGAAAAGGGCAACGTCCTCAGCACGATCCTTCACTCGCTGTGCTTGACTAAAACAAAGGTGGAGCTGAACCTTTGTGCTGAAAAATTTACAAAAAACCCCCAAACGAAGAAAGAAAAAAACCAAAAAAACAAAAAAAAACCCTTCGAAATGGACTTCTAGATGAGTGGGGGACTAACGTGAACCTTAGTCTAGGTAGCCACATCAAAACATATCGGATTCCACGACATTTGTGCTATGGGCCACTGGGACTTCTCAAAAAGTATATAAACATCTAAAACATATTCACACAGATTAGCAATTTCTTCTGAGCATTCTTAAAAAAATATTTTTTTTTTCTCTTAGTAAAATCGTTTTAATATACCGTGCCTCCCTCTTTTAAAAAATAAATTAAAAAAATCCAGTTTTGCATATCTAGCATTAGCATTTAAGGTAGTATGGCACATCCCCTTTTCAAAGTCAAGGGTGGGGATCTACAAATGCCTTAAAGAGTTTGCCAGCATTTTTAACATTGTGAGACCTTTGGTTAGTTGAAACCGCATCAGATCAGCAAAAGAAAACAAAAACGAGAGAGAAAAAAAAAAAAAAAGAGGAAAGAAAAAAAAAATAAAAGGAAAACCTTCCCAAAATTATTAGCATTTTTTTTTTTTCTTAAATAAGAGAAAGTTCTATCCTTACTGGTCCTAAATCTGAATAACTACATCTAAATTTTTAACCTTAATTACGATACACCTACCATTATGTACTAGAAGAGGAAGAGAGAAAGAGGGGGGGAAAATTCACTACACTAGCATCAGGACAGCACTCTTACAAGATAGCCATTTTATACACTATTAACATACAACAATGATCAACAAAGAATATTCTATGAGGTGACAGGGAATGGAGAGGAAAACCAACTGGTAGTACAGTACATCATCAACATTGACAAAATATCAATAAAAAATTCCCTGACGGTACATTAATTTCAGGGAATTTGGTTTGTTGTTGTTTGTTGTTGTTTTTTTTTTGTGTGTTTTTATTTTTTAAAGAATTGTTTTATTTATTACTTGATCAAGTCTCAATATCTAAAAAGCGTCCAGCATTTTGCTTAAACCTGGTTGTTCTGAAATAAGAAAAAAACCTAAAATATTACATAAAAAGCATGATTCTTTTTTTTAAAAACAAGAAAAAACAAGGTTTTCTCCTTTCGGTTAGCAGTATGGTGCCTTGTTTTTGTTAAAGATGCCTTGCTCTACCTTGTCTATTGAATGTCTACATTAGTCTACTCGTTAGTAAAATTTACAAAAATAGGAGTGCAGCAGCTCTTTTTAACAAATGTCGCATTCAGTGTCTTATACTGGCTGTACCTAAAGTACCAAATTTATAAACGTAACAATTTAAAAAAATATTAATAAAACTTGTCAATATTACGTTAAAAAAAGAAGAAATATATCCACACTACAGTATGTTCTTAATGCCACCTACCATGTTGTACTTCTAGTTTGCTGTTGCAGGCCTATTTACCAATATTAAAAAAATTAAATTAAAAAATATCCTTCATAAGTTTCCTCCCCCAACAGAGGACCATATATATAACAGCCAAATATTAAACATGTGCAAATAGGAAACTGTCAGTTTTTCCCCTACCAGTCACAGTGCAATGATGTTTTATACTTTATTTTTTTTTTTTTAAATTCTGTTTACAACTACAATAAATTAAAATCTTCCGTTGCTTCTAGGGTGAAACTTGTAGCACTGAGGTATTCCCAAAAAAAAAAAAAAAATAAAATCAAAAACCAAAACCAAAACCGAAGTTGCTTTCCTAATTTGTTAATACAGAAAGTGATGGATAAAAACCGGTAACCATGCAAGCTTTAAAGCTGCTCTGCCTGCGGCAGGCGAGCGCGGAGGAGGGACCTGGCCTCCACCCGGGCTGCACAGGGTGCCCAGAGCAGCTGAAATGACTGGACAGCAAGTTGATCTAGTTTAAAACAACAACTGAAAAAAAAATATAAAGGAGAAAAAAAAATAAAAATAATAAAAAAAAAAGGTGTGCTTTGAACCGTAAATGTGTTAAATAGGAAAACCGTAGCTTCTTTTTCAGTCTTGGGAAAAGCAGGTTTGAAATTTAAAAAAAAAAAAAAACCAAAAAACCAAAAACCACTAGACTGTTCCTTTGTAAGCTGTGCACGTCTGATAGCGAAGATGCTGGTATGACGCTAGGAGAGCTGGAAGGTCCTACCACGGCTACGGAGCAAGCTGACCAGTGTGCATCGCCTAACTCCCGCGGGCCAGCTCCGGCAGTTGGTCACAAACTCTACAACTTCCTTTTCTTTTTCTTCCGTTTTCATAGAGAAACTGCCTTAGGCTGACTCCATCACAAAAATAGGTTTGTATTTCTCTTTCTCAATAGTTTATATGTAGTTAATGGAATTGTATTTACAGTTATTTTTTTTTTTTTTCTCAGAATTCACAATTTCAAAAAACCTTATATCACCTCTTTCAACAAAAAAAAGCACTTATAGAAAAAGGACGCACAAAAAGTTTGTAGTCCTTGCCTTATTGCCGAAAATAGATAGAATTAGGTTAACGAAGACGCCACAAACGAAAAGAAGGGCTAGAGAACCTGCTGCTCACCCGCGCCCCCCGCGCCCTGCAAGGCCACCCCGAAACCGTGCCCGCTGCCGGCTCTGCTCCCCAACGCCGCCCTCGGCGGGGGCAGAGCCGGTACCAGCGGCTGAGACTCCTGTCACCATCTCAGCATCCTTTAAGCAACAACGACTACGTAAAACAGAAGGGAGAAGGAGGGGAGGTGGGAAAGAAAAACGAAAGAAACCCCTTAATATAAACAGTTACCCTATGGTTAGGCTCTGGCTAGATACACAAAGAATTAGAACTACGTGGCTACGAGACTATGTCAAAATGCTACGAAAAAATGTGGTTTGGAGAGGTTTAAAAAGAGGAGGGGGGGGGGAAACCCATCGAGAAAATAAAACGAACAAGAAATGGGTTTTATATACATACTTTTAAAAGCTGTTGTTTTTATAGTACAGCAGATTCATGAGATGATGAGAGAGATTTTTAAACAACCTAAGTCCGTCGAGTGCCACCTCCAGTTTGTTTGCGTTATCGGTGAGGATGTAGTGCTCAAAGTCTGATGAGATCACCCAAACGTGGGCCCGGTCAGAAACTTCGCCCCGTCTTGCCCGGACATCCAGAGAGACTCTGCGGGGAGGAGAAGGCAGACACGGGACACGGAGGAGAGGGAGAGTTAATTCTGAGATCAGTTGGGTTTTTTTTTAACAAACCCCCCGAACGTTTGCCAACGCTTTGCCGAGCCGCGGCGTGCTCTGACCCGCACCCAGGGTCAATCCGGAGCGGCCCGGCTGAAAGGCAGAGGTGTTCCTGGGACGGCCAGCGTGGGAGACTGTATTTAATTTTTTTTTTTTTTTCTCTAAGGGCTAAAGTACTCAAAGGTAACAACTTTTACACGGGCACACTGCGGTGGTGAGGATTTATTTTCTAACAGCGGCTTCGGCTTCTCATGCTCCGTCCTGCCGGTGCTTAACACTGAGCTGGAAATAAATACCAGGGGACTGGCTCTGCAGGCCGGTGCACCCTGGTCACACGTTTTCGGAGGGGGGAGCCCCAAAACCCATCCCCAAAGGGCCCCAGGACCCGCGGCTCAGCCAAACTCCTCCTCTACGGCCGCATCCTGCCCCGGGGCCGGGCGAGGGACCTGCCGCCTCGGGATGCGGCGCCGCATTAAAAATTTCAAACTCAGCGGTCCTTGAGGAATTAATAATAAGGCTCATTTCCTCCTCTCAAAATCTATTTTAATTAGTAATGAGTAACATTAAAAGCACTTTCTGTTTTTTAAGTCATTAATGGTTTGAGCCTTAATACTGGCCAGTAAATGATGGTTACAGTTTGATGTGTTGTGGTAAGTGGGAAATGATTACGATACATTAATCTGATGAACTGCCTTCATCGCGGCGTTATTAGCGTGAGTTATGATGTTCTGCTCAGGTCTCCAGCCGGCGCTGCGTACCACCTCGTTATTACAAAGGCTGATGGCCCAGAAAACGTGAAGGATTCTGACAAATTGATCTGCGGACGTACCCCGATACGTGCAAGTAATAACGGGGATTAAAGCAAGAGTGCTCACGCCACTTCTCTCTTTCCCATAAAAAACCACTACTTGGTGGAGCAAATCAATTGACGGAACAATTTCAGGTAATCTTGGGTGTACGTGGGTAGATGAAGAGTAAATAGAAAACCCCTTTATCCACTCAAATTTACCTACAAATCTATTTTTAGATGATTTAAAGCCTCCAAATGTTTCCCACAGTTCCCAGCTCCCCCCCCCCCC
>NW_020799124.1:1572726-1585028 GCF_003259725.1 Athene cunicularia | reverse complement strand
ATTGAACATCAGTCCTCCGCACTGCTCACAGGAGGGCCCGCCAAAAGCACGCGCGCCGCCCCGCTGCCGGGACGCCCCGGCACCGCTCCACGCCGACGCCTGAACCTAGAAAAGGGCTGGGAGCTTTTACAGAGCTGACACGTTCCTCCAGACCCAATAAATGAAACAGAAAAGCTCTCATCATTACTAGGAGGCTAGGCATCCCTCAGAAAGATGTATTTTAACAATTCTCTCAGCCATGGCGATTTGCTAAGTATTTGTCTTCTTACAATAGCTGCACATAAGCTTCACACGGAGCCAGAGGCACTTTTACCATTTGAAACAACCGCAAACAGACCTTGAACAACTTTCCCAACATGCATTTACACTCTGCTAAGAAAAACCTGGAAACAAATTTGTTTTACACAAACCTGGAGTAATCTTGAGACTAAAATGAAGAAGAAGAAGAAAAAAAAAAATCCCTCAAATCCTCCAGTTTTGGTCCTCAAAGAAAATTTAAGACTCTCTGGAGACATGTATCTCCATGACAAAGTCCCCGATGTCAGTCGCCGGAGGAGGCAGAAGCTGCCCGAGAGCCACAGCTGTGGTGAGCTGCGGGAATCGCAGAGCACTGAGATCAATGCCTTGCAGGCTGGAAGGAATCTGAGGCTTTCCCTCGGCCACCGACATCCTGCGGTCACAACCGGCAAGAATTAGGGTGTAAATTCGGACGCACGTTTCTGAAAAGCTGCCAGGGGATTGCGCTGTCCCAGTGACCATGTCCTGAGGCCAGTCATGGAGACCGGGAGCAAAGCCCGACCTGTTGCCTGGTCCCAGCAGAGGTACTGGCTGAGCTGACCACTTATCTCCTGATTTTGGTTGGCTGGAGGAACCATCAGACCGATTCAGCATTGCCTGGGGGTTGGCAGGGCCCTCTCCTCCCTTTCCAAGGACTGCCAGCCCTCGGAAGTCCTGGCAAAGTACCATTTCCAACACACTCTGAAAGCTTCAGGTCCAATTTACCAACCAACTGCACAGGAAACCATCCTGTACCAGACATTTTCACAGCTCCGAGACTGCGGCTAAGTGCCTCCAACTCAAGGGTTTCCTCTAGCATAATTTGCAATCCCAAGCATCACCAGGAAGCCCTGTGATAGATCAAGGTCAGGAGAGATGTGGGAGAGATTAGATATGTCTGTAAGTCACAGCTAACCAACTTTTATCTTCCTCAGCCCCAAGCATCCCTCATCCTGTGGGTTACAGAAACTCCTTCTTATGCCTACAGAGATCAAGAGACAGCAGCCAAGAGATGTGGCAGTGACAGGAACATGGAAGTCGAATGTCTTATTTGCTTCACTTTGAATTTGCTGCGGGTTTCCTTACAGAAAAGACTCCCAGCTTTTGAACTCTGATCAGTAAGTGAACGCTTGCCTGCAGGCCAGAGGGGCAGGCTTTGGGGAGCCTCGGGCTCTGCCCTGCCCAGCGCCGTGGCGGCCTAGGGAGCGCTGAAAAGCAGTAAGGGAAAGCAAAGTGGGGCATGAGACATTGAAGCAAATGTGGGTTCGTAAAGCAGATGCAGAACAGGCTTTTTTCAAATGCAAAGCGTTGGTGGCGGTGGAGTTGGGATCTGCTGGGCACGGCTGGCACAGCGAGAGCCAGACCCTGTCTGAAGGGGCAGCTGGGGCTCCAGAGGCAACGGGAAGAGACCGAGAAACGCCACTGCTGAAAAGGCTGAAAATGGATAAAAGGATTTGGTGCCTTGCCACAAACCACTGCCAGCATTTAGTATTTACAGCGGTCAGGTTTTGCTGTGGCAAAACATCCACATGTGGGGGCTCGTCTCGCCCGGGGCCGTGTTTGGTGCAACCGTGCCCGCTCACTGCGCCCTCTTCTCCACCCAAGCTGCATCTCCTCAAAGGAGAATCTACTGAAAGTCTTTCTGCTGCAATAAATATGAATTTGGAGAGAATTTAAACACGCATCCATAACCTCAAGACAGTGCTTCAAGGAGCAAGGTCGTTTGATTACTAACTCGTCTTGGTGTCCTTTAGCAGAGCTGCCTTTTCCCACACTTAACGTGGGAAGATGCTTCTCAACGCAACGCTCGGACAACAAGTGCTTTATGCCAAGGAGCCGAGAGCTGGAGCCCGAAATGCTCCCGGCAGCCCAGGCTCGCGCCGAGGCAGAGGCTCGGTGCTATGAAACGCTCCGCTGGGAGCAGGGCCGGAGCTCGCCGAGCTCGCTTGTCAAGGGCCTTCTCCCGTGAACCGCCCCGTTAACACAGACCTGCTCACACGTTAATCCGCGTTCAACAGCAAAGGTCACCACTGAAAGATAAACTCCCTTTCGATGAACTCTTGAGGAATTTCTAAGTGAGGATTCATTATGACGTTTGCCTTAGCGAGCGGCGCGTGACACTAACGAGGATGCGAAGGCCTGGCTGTGGGAGTGGAGCGGGCAGCTGGGTACAGCACAGCAAGTCAGATGCTGGAATCCCACCCAAATAAACTCATTTCAGGTGTGAGTGATGAAGGGAAAGAGGGAGGGAAAGGAGGAGTGTGAGCATTTTGACATTACTGTCCTACAAGGCAAGCTGGCATGGTACCGGGCTGACGGTGGTGACAAAGCCACGCTCTTAAGCACTACTTAAGTACTTCAGAGGGAACAAACCAGGTGAAATATGGACAGAGGTGTAAGACAGGCACCGCCTGGGGATCACTGGCCCCCCTCCAACCCTCGTGGACCCTTCAGTGACAACACTCTTCCCCCTCCTACAGCACCAAAGCCCAACGACTTCAACACCATCGTGGGGCGAGGACTGGCTCCTACAGCCTCTTCACTGTTAACTACTGTGGCTTTGGTTTTTATTTTTAACATATAACAAAGATGAGTATTTCAAAAATTAAAGAAAAAGGTGCAAAAGGTAGAGGAACTCCCGGCTGCCTTCCCAGCCACAGTGCACAGGCCAGAAAAACCTCGTCTGAAAGAAACCACCAAACGGTTTACTGGGCTCTCGTTTCGAGAAGAGGCAGGATACTGCAGGATGAGGTATTGTGCCCCGTTATTACACCCAGAAAGACATTTCGCACTTGAGGGAGCAACTAAGAGCAGAAGGGGGCTGGCCGGCGCTGCCCCAGCCTCTCCCCATCCGCAGGCAACCCCCGTGCTCGCCCAAGCGCCTCTTGGTCCGTATTAAACCAAGGCTCCCAGAGACCCGTGACACCGGGTCACCGCCTGCACCCCCTGGAGGGGGCTCCTCGGCCCTGGGCAACGCTTCCTGCGGGCCGGCGGCTCGGGCACGGCCGGAGGCAGGATCTGGCCGCGGGCAGGCGGCTTTCTGCTGGAGGCGCTCCCCAGAAACCGGACCCGCTCTCTCACACCACACCGGGATCACAGCGACATGTATAAAGCGAAAGAAAAGTCGGAAATGGCCCCCTGCAAACAGGCACGCTTTCTGCACGGGGTTACCGGGTTATTTTTGCACGAGGAGCAAACGAAGAGGCCGCCGGCCAGAGGCAGAAGCTGCCGGCACGAGGGCCGGGGAAGGCAGCGAGCGCTCTGCTGGGCAGGGCCTGCTCCCCCTCCGTACTCCTCGACTCCTAACGCAGCTCCTCGTCAGAAACTCGCTTCTAATCGCACACCAAAGGCTTTCCTACACCCGGTGCCGGTCACCTTTGGCACTTCGTTCCTCCGAGGGCCTCCTCGCTCCCGCCTCGTCCCACTGCCCCAGGGTGCCTTTCTGTACAAACAGGCTTCTCGACAACTTGTTGATCCAGCGCTCTAATTTCTGGATGACTCTCTCACCTACCATAAACAGCCACGCACAATTTGGCAGGCATTTCCACCATCAATGTTTATGATAATAACTACACGTGCTTGAAAGCAGCAGGAAATTTTCAATATAACTATCATTAAGACAAAATGCTTTAAATCAAAGCCATTACCCACTACCACCAAGACTCCAAGCTCACAAGATTAGGCTGTTTTTCTATCTTTATGAAAAATTCATATAACATGCTGCAAACATCATCTTCCAGCTCGAAGGAGTAAACGATATAATGACACTGAACGCTCCTGAGAGGGATGGAAGGGGGCAGGGGACGGGGGGCACGGGGCAGGGAGGTGCTGTCTGGCGGCAGCCTGCGGGCTGCGAGCCCACGGAGAACAGGCACCCCCGTCCCGTCGGCAGCAGCAAGCGGATGGTTATTTATCTGCAGACACCGCAGCCCGTCGTCCCTCTGCCCCCGGTGAGTTCAGCAGAGCTGCAAAGCAGGGTCCCAGGCAGCCCAGCTGGGACAGGGAACTCCACCACAGTCTGGAGGCGTTTCGGATTTACCGGTGGATTTTAAACCAAGATTTTCACGGAAGGAATATCACCTGTCAGCCAAGCGTCCCGGCCTGCCGTGCTGCCTCTGCAACGACCCAAGCACAGACGCCGCAGAGGACGATACAGAAAACCATGGTGAGCGGTGCAGGGAAGAGCTCGCCCGTCCTTGGGGATCCCATGTGTCCTGCAGCGTGAGCGCTAATGGCCACGTCGGAGCGTGCATGACTAACAGACCAGCAGTCACAGCGTGATGCTGGGCCTTTAAATAACCAGCCACAGTATGGACTGCGGAAAAACTTCAACACGGCATGCAAATCTTACATCATTAGTGCTCAGAGCCTTATAAATGTCATTAGCTAGCACTGCGCCCTTGTTACAGAGAGCTCGGCCAAAGCTAATTCTTTGTGCACTCACAGCTGAAGCTAATGGGAGCTTGTACCTCGCTTTTCAGGGGCGAGGATGTGATTTACCCAAGACTGGGTGTACAAATTAATGCCAGTCTGAAACAAGACGTTGGTGCTCCTGGTTCTCAGTTGCCTGTTCAGACTGCAAGAGTGCCCAGGCACAGGACTGAGCGTGAAATGCTCACATATTCAGGCTCTTTTTTTTTCTTCTATACCCGTCACCACGTACAGCTCCAGCTAGAGGCACAAACACGGTCGTTTGTGGTCAGGCTGAAGTATCAGAAGCATCGCTTTCTTGTACCTGCGCTTTTACATACAGTGTTGTTTTGTGTCAGAGACAGCACGCGGCACACCTCAAATTCAGATCAACGCTCAAACTCAAAACCGTCTCAGAAATAATGAGCTGGAAACACACAGATATTCTGGAGAGTAACAGCATACAAATAGCTCCTAACTAGCTGAGACAGAAAGTGGGAGACAAACCAGAAAAACAAATAACCCAGCATTACAATTAGAGATGCCATTTAGTACATCTCTCGCGGGGACCTGCGAGGCGCAGCGCTTCGCCCTGGCTCTTCCCAAGCAGACTTGAAAAGCAAACACCTCTCTGTAAGACGCCCGTGGCAGACAGAGCTCCTCCGCAAGTATTAAGAGCAGCAGATATTTTGCTTATGACAGCCGGTTCAGTCCTGACTCTGGAAAATCGACCCGCGAGCTTTATGCCTTCCCTGTCGCCCCCGACATGGCTCAGTAATGGGGAGCAGCCAGGCAGCCCCGGGTTACTGGCAGCAGTTGTCCCTCCCCTGCGGCTATATTGGCCCTGCAGGGAAAAAAATGAAATAAAACAAGTGTCAGGCTCATCAGTACAATAAGTGGTGATGAGGCCAAGAGACCCTGAGAGCAGCTATCTGCCGTAACAAGGTACTATTTGTACGTTGTTTTTTATCTGCAGTCACACTTTAAAAGGTTGTTCTGCCTCTGCAGCCCCTCTGGAAACGGCTTCACACATCAAAATATTGCAGGGCTAACGACAGAAAGCAGTGGGTGGTGAGCGGGTTCCCGGCTCGGCAATTACTGCTGGAAGTGAGCAGAGCGCGGGGAGGGGGCTCGGCCCCGTCCTCGCCGCTGCCAGCACCCAGGCCCTGCGTCGGTGCGATAACGGCCACGGGGATCGTGTGGCCACTGGTCCTGACGTGGCCCCAGCACCCTCCCTTCGCGGGGCAGCACGGATGCAAAAAGCAACTGCTAAGCCACCTCAGATGAGGAGAGAGCAAGAGCTCGGCGGTTTCTACAAGCTTGGGCAAGCTCGAAATTCAGCTGGTGCAGGTGTTTCCAAAACCCACCACTGTCCCTCTCGCGCACGCCGCAGGCACGTGAGCAGCACCTGCTTCTGCTAAACACGGCGGTTAACGCGTCCCGAGCACCAGCCACGCCTGGAAGCTGTCGACGTGCACCGATTTGCAGGAGAAAAGACAGAAAATTCAACACATTCCAAGCCCAGCTTTTCTAGGTCCTGCAGTTATGCAGCCGGACAAATAAACGCACTTTCTAGCCTGGCTGTGATTTTTTTTTGCGGATGATCAATATTTATTGCCTAATCACATTTCCATACTGCAAGTTAGCGGTGTCACTCTCGTGCCGGGCCGAGTGCTCCGTGGAGGCCACACAAAGCTTTGCCTGTAGAAGCTGCAATCAGGGAGCCAGCTCTTGTCACAGCCTTACAAAAGGATTTCCTCTCGAGCGGCTCATCTTTAATCATTATAAAAGCACAGAAGTTTAATCCATTTTTGATGTAAGCGCTAATAGCTTTGTGTCCTTGAAGTTCAAAGTGGTCTTCGTGCATGTCGCTAATTAGCCGAGCAAGCAGCCATTCAGCTCCCTCTCATGTTTCTAATTAGATCCTTAACAACAAACAAATGTCGACCTTACAAAGGCTGTGCTACGTTTCCCTCCATTAGTTAAACAGTTTGGGAGGGATGCAGTTCCCATTTGTCTGCATCCCACCCCCCAGCGCAGCGCTCCAAGGTGTCAGCCTGGGGGCACTCGGGTGCCTCTGCTGCCCGTTGGAGAGGTTCCTCCTTACCAAGGGTCTTTTCCAGGGGTGCTGGGCACCCCAGTGCCATGGGGAGGGGGCTGACCACCCCACGGCCCCCCCGTGCCCACCGGGCCGGCCATGGCCCGGCTCTGCGCTGCTCCACTGTCCCTCCCCACCAGCAAGGGATGCTCACCGGCCGCGCTGAGACAAGCAAATAAACCAGAGAGGTAAATAAACTGCCCCGTTAGTCATCTTCCTAACAGGTTTCGCTCTCAATTTAACTGGTTTTAATTTAAAATCTGGTGTGCTTTCATATTGACACACTTCGCACCAAATGCTCTGGACTGTTTTCCTCCACTTTTTTTTTTTTTTGGCACTCAATGTTTGTGACGTGCCGCACCGGAGCCATTTCTTGCTCGAGCCCTGGCTCTGCAACGGTGCAGGGCTGCACCGGGGCATCCTGCAGCCAGTGCTGCTCCCTCGGGCAACGCTGGGCTCGGGGAGGGGGGATAAAGGAAGAGATTTCTGCACCAGGGACCTGCGGCCGTGGCGTTTCTCTTGCACACAACTCGGAGGGCTGCGGATGCTCGCTGTTTCGCAGGATCTGACCCCAGCGCTGTACCTGCTGTCTGTGTCTGCACATTAAGCTTTAACACTTATTACCATCCACCCAACTGGCAAATAAGGGCTAAAGCTCGTGATGCTGTGCTAACGCAGACCTCTCTCTAATAATTTTTCTATTTAAAATGAAGGAAGAGCTGAGCCAGGCGACGCTGGCGCTTTCACCTCGCGCTGGGTAACACGAAAAGCTGTTGCTACTTCTACCATGGGCAACCACATCTGCATTAATTGTTTACCACAGCCCGGACAGGTCTTTTATTAATATTAATGAGTAACAGGGAACAAAAGGCCCCTTTATTTTTAGCCTACTCTAATTGCGTAGTAATTACTCATCTACAAAACAAATGAGCCGAACTCCATTGCCATAGCAACAGAAACTCCGGCCTCCCACTGTACCACATTAACTGGCTATCACTCCTGTTAATTTAAAATTGAAGCCTTTTGTACAATAACAGACAATACAGGAGGAAAATTAAAACAAAACCGTGTCTTTGTTTTGCTGCATATTTTAAGTTGCCGTAGCAGGAGGGCACTGCCCAGGGGACACCTTCCCGCTGCTGCTGGATCCCCGTGGGCTGGACGGATGCTCGGGAGCACAGGGGTGTTATCTGGGTAACGGAAGAGAAATCCAGCCCGCAAAACCCTTCCGTGCAATGATCCTCTCCTGCAGGAGAGTCTGCCCAGGCGCTGCACAGGGAGAGGTGCTGGGCCCTCCGAGGTCACGGCCGAGCAAGGTGGAGTGAGGGGTCCTCCACGGCACGCGTGGCCGGTAGTAACACCCCCCTCGGGAAAGCCTGAGCTCCTCGGTGAGGGAACACCGAGGGAAGCTGCTGCCCAGCGGACGGGGTCTGAGGGAGAGCTGGGGGCACCAGCTCCGCTGTCAGCTAATAGCCAGCCCTCGGCAGGGGAGGATTTGGGCACGGACACATGAGAGTCCTCATGGCACAAAGCTCTGGTCTCTCAACTATCAGGAAATACCCTCAAAAAGACCCAGCCATGTGAGTTTATTATGGTGAAACAGCTCAAGTTTATATACCTGCAGACCAATTTTGCATTCTCTGGCAACTACTAATCCACCACGCTCCTCAAGCTAATCCAGAGCCAGATGCATGCTAACATCTGCTGCAAGGAAAAACTCCACTGCTTCTTTTTCAGTTTTCTATTTCAGAAAGGAGAGAGAGAGAGAGAAAAAAAAAAAAGTAACTGTAATTATGTATTTACTTTTAGAGCACTTGGGGAGAGAATCAGCATGGAAATACTCACAATAGTATGTCAGCACAATGTGCGCTGTGTCCCATTTAGTAGTAGTTCCACTAACGGGTAACAGCCTCGACTGCTGCCAGGCAGCAAGTTACCCCTCGGCTCAGTGAGTCCCTCGCGCGTTCGGCGATTAAACCGCGCGAGACGTGCTGCGGCGCTCGCGCATCGCCGGAGAGCCCAGGCCGAAGGCCCCGCTTCAAACTTTGCAACAACCTGTCTGCACCGCGCGTGGAACAAAGCCAAGAGCTCCGTCCCGCGGGGAGAGGGGAAACCAAACCCGGAGGACGGGCTCTTGCAGGGGCTCGGGGGCCGGAGCGCGGCTGCCCGGCGGTCAGCCTGCCCGTGGCACCAGGCAGCAGCCGCACCGGGACGCCGGGTCCCGCTCTGCCGAGGAGGGTTTTCCCATGGAAAACAATTCTCCTGATTGAAAAGACTATTAAAAGTTAGCCGCTAAATTCGTTAAAGATTAGCTTCCACTGTACTTAAGCCTGCACTTCAGGGGTGGTCACTAATTGCACTGCAGATGATTTATCAAGTGCACAGGATTTCCTATTACAAAATTATTGATTAAAGCTGATGTATTTGAACCACGGTAGACTTCAGCCAGGAGCCCTGTAAAATGACCGCTGCTGTGGTCGAGGCCTAAGAGCAGCAGAACCGAACTGTTTTAGATCTACGACATTTTCTACTTGGCACTGCAGGAAGCTGACTCCCTCCTGGATCAAAAAAACCCCCAAAAGTGGCATCCTACAGCCATGTAAGACAAGACATTTTTGTGTGTAGCCTGCATTCTGGAAAGGACTTGCGTGATTCCCAGCCTGGACCAGCGCAGCGCTTCTGAACTGAAGGAGAAATGACTCCCCTCTCATTTTTTATTTTTTTTTTTTAATTTTAGGGTAGCAGTCAGAAAAGTATCTGCAGCGCTCACAAAAGGGGAAGAAGATATTGCCAAGTCATGAGGGCAAAACCACCCACAGGAAGGCGGAGTGGCCTCCCCCGGAGCCGCGCGGCGTGTTTACGGCCCAGGTGCTCCCCGCAGAGCCCGGCTGCTCTGCTTTCTGCTCAGCGCGTGACATCTGTCTCTGCAGCCAGCCCTCCCCGTGACACCCCGCATGGCACGGGGTCCCGCTGCCTCACCCTCCCTGCCGGGCCACCCGCAACGCTCTCCAGCGCCGGCTGCCTCTGCTGTGAAGATAAGCAAAAGATAAAATCTGATGCAGCCATTAATTTTCCGGCGCGTCAGCCGCTGGGCTCTGTCACATAATTACCGGCGGTTCCAGCAGAGTGAGAAATTTCAGCCCGCTTGCTGCTCCCAAGTGGTCCACTTGTTAGGTTCTGGCTTTTGAGATTACATAGCTCGGATTAAACTTTATGTACTTTTATAGAGTAGAATAAAAGACGGAGAGCAGTTCCATCAGAGCTGCCGTGCCACATGGGAGTCCTCTCAATGGGCCGTATAAATCCCAAATTGGTTCATCGCTGGATCCTTGAAAGGCTCCTCCTTACGACATTTCTGTGAGCCGGCGGTGGCTCCTCTCCCTCCGCACACACAGACCAACCATTGTCCCACTTTTTATGGCCGTAATTTGCCAACGCTATGGGTGCCTAATGACAAGATTAAATTTTTAGAGCACCTTCTTTAAGTGTAAGACAAGGCTTCCTAAACCCCATGCAATTTGTCGCTCTGCTGACTTTTAGATACACTCCTCACTTCATCATATGCCTGGCGCATTAAACAGTGGGTCCCCCCGTCTTCCTGGCAGATTGAGATCTAAGGGGGAAATGATTCTCCCCCTTGATGCACGAGCGCTTCAGCTCCCCCGCAGCAATAAGGAAAGCAATGGGGGTGGCTCAGATTGCCTTGCGCAGGCTTACATTGCGTCAGCCCCATCCGAGCGGTTGTTTGCTTGATTTACTTTATGTTCTATTAGAGGTAAGGAGCGGATACAAATCCTTAATTACATTTTGAAAGCCCATTCTGGATATTTTATTTCCTCTGAAAGCGCTTGCTGGAGTAAGTGCACTAACGGCTGCCTTGACTATCCCCAGCGGAGCAGAAGATGCTCCAGCTCAGCACATCTGGTTTGTGGGGAGGGCCGGGGGTGCGGGGAGGAGGGAAGGTGTGACCGTGCCATACACTATCTTTTCTACTCCCAGCAGGATGTTTTCTGACAAGCACCAAACTAAACAGATAAACAAAAGCCTAATTCGGGATCTCAATTACCATCTGTTAAATTTACTGACTGCAGCTTCATCTGTGACAGAATTTTAAAAGTTTAGCACAGAAACTTGGGCACAAGAAGCAAAGACACTTGCTGGCTCAACGGCAAAGACGACGAACTTGCCTTGACCTCCTCATGCTGGTATTTATGAAATGTTAAATCTTCATTTAAAAATGCTCCCTTAAGCTGGGTGACATGGCAATGAGTACGACCCACCACTAGCTCAGCGCCTCTGTTGCGTAACAAGATTTAAGGTTTATGACCTAAAAAACAATTGCTTTGTGTCTCAGGACGGTCTGCGGGAAGCTGCTTCACACACATGGTATTATTTTGATACCCAAATGGAGTGATTTGCGTTTGGCACATCTGGTCTACGACTGCCAACAAATGAGTCTATGGGCTAATATGGACGAGTAACAGGCTGATGAAGAAACCATGATTGTAAAATGATTTAAAAAATATCTCAAGTTCTTTTTAATACAAAATAAAAATAAGAGAACATAGTTATAGTGAGCATTTTAATTCCTAGGGGGTTTAATTTGAGGAAAAAATGAAATTGCAAATTTACTATCAGCATAACAGCATGTGCGGGTTCTTGTACAGAGGGTGTAGGTTGCCTACAGCCAGCTTCAATTTAAACTTCCAGATAATGGGATTTAACAAATGCGGTACTATGGATCCAAGCCGTTAGCAGCTCTCTGCTGTATCGATAGCCCTACGCTTTCAATCAGACCAAGGCTCTGCTTTTAACTGCCACGCTAGTTCACGTTGATGATACCTATAATATCAACTCAACAATGCATGTTCTACAACTACATCTACTGCTACCAGTACGACTACTACAGTGCATGCATTTAGTTCAGTCCCACAGATACATACACTCTAAGAACAGGCAAGGGGAGATGTGAAATGTTTTACGGGACGACAGGTGTTTTGTTTTTTAAGTAAGGGAAATTAATAAAAACATCAAAAGAAAGAAAGTGTACAAAAAAATAGAGACATTTCTCAAGAGTTGATATGAGTCGTTTCTTGAACCGTTTCGTCCGAACAAGCAAAAAACATGCAACCAGCTGCTACTAACAAGAAGCTGGACACTGAGAGAGGATTAATAGGTGTGGACAAACCTTCCCGCTGAGAGCGCTCAGAAGAGTGTTTGAGAGGAGGTGTGCACGTCCGAGTGTAAGAGAGGCCGGAAAGTATGCCTCAGAGACACCCTCTCTCACAGCAGCCCCAACCAAGCAAGAGAGAAAACAACAAAACATAACTGCTCACACTCACCATCAAGGTCAGTAGCTCACGTTACGAGATTTGTTATAGCTGGCAAGTATAAAGTACAGTAAGGGGTTGTCGGGGCGCAGGGCTCAAAGGCAGCACTGGCAAGCCGGGGCTGGCGCCCAAAATCCAGATGTGCCGGGGTCGGGGTGGGGGGGAGCAGCTCCTGGCGCCGCGGCACC
>NW_020799124.1:1558780-1572676 GCF_003259725.1 Athene cunicularia | reverse complement strand
CCCCTCGCCCGGGGGTGCCCGCGAAGGCCGACCCTTGTGCTGGCCGCGGCGCAGGAGGCGAGAGCGGCTCCGGGCACGGCGGGAGCGCCCGGGGCTGCCGTAGCCTCAACCCAACGCCAGATTTCCATGAGAAACGAAACCTTTTTTTCAAAAACGCAAATCAATTTCTTTGGGGTGTCCTTTATAGCCTCGAATTTAAACCAAAGAAACAAAGAAACCAACATAATAAAGGAATAAATAAAGAAACAAATCAGAATATCTACCCTGGTTTTGGCAGTTCTTACGCCAATCTCCTGCAAGGTGCTCCAGGCCCCGTGGCCTCTGCTTGTAGTTTGGGTTTGGTTTGGGATTGATTATTTATTTTTTATATAATTTTTTTTTTTTTAAAAATATCGTTTGTTTTCAGGTCCCCAGGATAAGTGTGAGGAAAATCAGAGAAATGATGGAGAGCTGCAGCCACACAGAATACCGACAGAGCTTTTACCTGACCCTGCACTCTGAGGGTTTGCTCTTCCACGGGCCCCCCTACCTGATCCTCTTGCTGCCGCCACGGCTGCCGCTGCTACTGGTCCATAAGCCGCTGCCGGAAAACCTGGCCGTGGAGAAAAGGAGAAGGGTAAAGAAAGAAGCCAGCGGGTACCGCGAGTCTCTGCGGGGTGGCCGCTGAGGGCACGGCGTTTCCAGAAGTCGCCGTCCCGGCTCTCCGCGCCATCAACAGGCGCCGTTTTTAGAAAGAGCCGAGCCCTCGCCAGGTGCCCGCTGCCGGGGGTCTCCACCGGCACAAAGGTGGCCCAAATCCCCCTGGCAGAAGAGGAACGTGGCCACGGCACGCTGCGGAAGCCAAGGCGCCGGGGCGGGCAGGCTGGCGGCAGAGCCTGCGGCGCTCAGCTTACGTCTCCGGACTCTCAAACGGGCAGGGTCAGCCGCTCCGCAAACAACGGGGGAATTCTCTTCTTTGCTTATTTGCAAGTGATAATAACGTGCTGATCTACAGACATAGCAGTAATGGAAAATATGAGGAGGTCCTCATGTCAAGATCACAGATTTGCTGGGATCAAGCAGAAAAAATTCACTGGAATGTAATTTAAAAAAGAAAGAAAGAAAGAAAGAAAGAAAAAAAGCTCTTGAAAGCAAAACAGCCGCAGATCAAGGAGCTCTAAGACATACACCCTGCTACAGGGGGAGCGAGCCCTTACGGATGAATGAAATGCTGCTAGCAAGATTGCAGATTTAGTTTCTTTACTTAATTAATATTCAAAAGATCTGCCACAGGCTCTGACTTTAAGTATTTTAAGGGGGCAACGGCAAGGTCCAAGGGATCAGCGAGAACCCCAACCCTCCTTGCTGCAAAGCCAGCAAACCCCTCGGAGGTTCCTGGGGTCTGGGGAGCTCCGACCGCTCCTGGTGCCCCACAGGACAACCCCAGGGGTAGTCACCACCACGGGACCTGCCCCTTGAGCGGGCTCCAGGACTTTGATCACAGCTGCTTTGCAATGCTGAAGAACCACAGAAAAACAACTGAGGCAACAGAAAAAGAGAACAGTGAGCTAGAGGAACGGGGAGAGCGAGACCCAGAGAAATCAGCAGACTACAAGCCCGCTACCTCTAGCACTATTGTCTCAGCTACAGGTAATCTACCAGGGGGAAAGGAGCAGAGAACTAGGCTAGAGTGACTTGAAGCTACTTAAAACATCAATTAAAAAAAGACATACTTGCATTTAAATATGGTAATAGGGCTGTTGGGGGAAAAAAAAAAAAAAGTATAGGTAAATGTATGCACAGCTACCCCACGCTGCTGTCTGCTCCCCATGCGCGGAGCCCACGCGCCGCGCAGCAAACCCTGCTCCTGAAGGCCGATGTGAATCTGTTCGGTTTTATTATGTTGAGGAACTGGTACAACCTCTGCAGAGCGGGAAGAACATCCCGACTGGGGAATGCTCTAACCAAACACCCAAGCGCTAAATTCTCTCCTGCTGGTGATGGAGCCGCCGAACCCCGTCGGGTCCCCTGAGGTGCGTTCAGGGCTGGAGGTGCGATATGCTGGAGTGAGAAGACCTCGGTGTTAGAGTCAAACCAACCTCCCAACAGCAGAGGAAGCACCTGTAGGACTGAGCTGAGGCTCCTGGGCTTTGTTTTCATGCAGAGCCAGGCCTAGGCCAAGCCCTGGGCCCTCCTGCTGCGGGTTAGGCAGGAGCAGAGCTGGCACCGTCCCTACAGCCTCTCCTCCTCCGGTCCCTGCCCACCATGGCGCGTGCCCCCGGAGCAGTGTCCTCAGAGCTCCCACGGCACGCCCAGGACCAGCTGGCCACCAGCAAATCTCTGATGTGGAGGCTCCAGGGGCTCCCTAAACCATCCATAAGGGATCAGAGGAGCTGTGGATTTTCCACGGAATAAAACGCCTCTGCCAAAACCAATCAAATACCCTTCAAATCACCAAGCACCCACTGAAAGCAGCATAAAAACCAGGGCTGGAAAGTTTGTTTCCCTTGTTCAACTGCCAGGGACGCTCAGTATCTATTTGAAATGCAGGACAAAAAGTTTTGCCATGCAAAAGAAGAATGAAATAACAAGGGTGGAGAAGGCACTCCACGGAAAGAGCCAGAACAAAGGATCTGCGATTGCATTCCAGTGGACAGATGTGTGAAAAATTAATCCCCCCAGCCCCAAAGAAAGCTATTATCCCCGTTCTGAGATAAAAGCATCCGCGTGACATGGCACTCCAGACAGCTCAAGTGTGATCGGCTGCTCGCGCCCTGCCCGGGGACGCTGCGGCCGGGCAGCGCCAGCGCCACGGCCCCACGGCTGCGCCAGACAGGAACAGGGATGGATTATCAGCATCGGCAGAAACCTGCTTCCCAGTACAGACAGAGCCTGGCTCCACCGCTGGAGCATCCCTCAATCAATCCAACACAGGGAATCAATCCCCCCCACTGGAATGACCTTTGCCAGGCCCTGCACTGATCAGCTCGCCCAGCTGAAACCCGATTTCCCCGTCACCGTGCTGCCGAGGGCTCACAGCTCTGCTAACTTACTTCTGTGGCTGTTTGCTCCCGAACCTCTCAGCAGGGATCGGCAGCCGACGCCGTCCCCACGTCCCAGATGGGATAAAACGAGGCACAAAGAAACCAAGTGACTCTGAGAAAGACATCTGCAGACAGCCAAGGGTGCAGCCGGGCTCTCGTAGTTTCTGGCCTCAAGCTCCAGCACTGATCTCTGTAATGCCCCTTGTACCAACCCTACAGCATTTTTTAAGCACTTTGGTCACACTGTATTATTATTAAATTTCTGCATCAGTGAAGACTTTAAAGAACAGCACTAGTGACAGGACAATTAATACTGAACCTGGTTTGTGTACTGCAAGAAACTTCTGCCTCTATCAGCCTGTGCTGTTGCACCGTTTTATTAACATTTCAGAGCTGAGGTATCTGCAGCTCTTCAGCGAAGAGGAAAGCAGCAGCAGCACTTCTGCTGGTTTCCAGGCCCCCAGAGGGAACCTCTTGCTGGTCCCCCAGACCAGCTCTGGTGAGGCTGTGTGTCTGCACACTCCCTCCCCTGGCATCAGGGTTTAAAACAGGGCGACACGCAGCCGCTGGGTCCCCAGGCAGTGGCAGAGGTGGATTTTGATCCACCCCGCTCTGCTGACGGGGGCTCAAGGCACGGGGGACGCCTCCAAGGGGGGCAAGGAGAAGCGTTAGCTGGCAGAGCCAGCGAGTGCCGTGCCCTTAGCAGTGCCCGGGAAGCGCAGGCTTCTCCGGGAGACAGAGCGGTGGCTTTGGGGACACAGGACTGCTGGCCGTGGGGGACCCCGGGGGGCTCTGTGCACCCTGCAGCCAGCTGCCGAGGGGCCGGCACGCTCCCAGATCATTTTAACAGGCGGCTCAGAGATAACTGGGTGCCAGGAAGGGGTGCCCGGGCCAGACAGAGCACCTTGAAATCAACGGGAGCATCGACCGTGGGGCGCTCTGGATGCCACCCCCAGCCAGGCAGGGAGCGCGGCTGGTGCCAGCCCGGCTCCTCCGAGCCCGCTGCCCTCTGAAGTCAACTGGAAAATCAAAAGGGGTGAAGGGAGAGATCAATTCCTTCATCGTGTTTGTTTAAGGCGCTCCAACTCCTGCTGAAGCCCTGTCCCTCTTTGTGTAGCCACTGCTCATGACTGCCTAGGGAAAACAAGATACCAAAGCTGCTCAAAGGGACCAAAGTGCCCACTTTAGGCATCGCAATTAGAAGATATTTTACAATAAATGGTTTGCAATGGGCTCGCACACTGTCCAGGAAAGCCCTGAGGATTCGCATCAATTTCATGCTCTTTTATTGCTCTGAACGAGCCAAAGCCAGTATTTGGAGTTCAATTTTTCACAGATAAATTTTTCTGCTTCCTGCATCAATAGTTTCACTTTAAATACTGAAGCAGCCTCGTGCGAGGGAAGATGGACACATCTGGTTTTAAATGCTTTGCCCTAAGGTCACTGATTCAGCCAACGCCTGGCTGCAAGCAACTGCCTTCTCCGAGGCACAGCTGAGTTTGGGAGCGGGGGGGACCAGGGGGGGCACATGCCCAGAGCAGCAGGGCTGGATCTAGGGGGGCAGCGCCCAGCCCCGCAGTCTCGCACTGAGCAGAAAATGCCCGGAGCCTGGGATTTAGCGGATCTCCCGGGGGCTTTGTGAACAAATCTGGCGAGAGCGACGCTGCATGCGCAGGGCCAGGCCCTACGGGGGACCCGAGGGCTCCCGGGAAAGGGCACGCTCCCTCGCTCCATCTCCCGCTCTGGGGGGATCGTCCCCTGCTCAAACCACCAGTTTCTCCTTTACCCCAGCCTCAAACCGGCTACGAGGCAACCAGGAGCGAACTGCAGAACCCAGGAGCCATTTCACACCTCGCGGGCGTGCAGCCCACGCCTTCTCTGTGAGAAACCACTGACTCCGTCAGACCCGCCGTGCTCCGTTCCGCCCCCGAGGACCTCAAATATCTCGCACCCCCAAAGGACACAAGACCTCGTCCTCTACAAACAGCCAGACGATAGGAATCAAACCAAAAAGCAGTCACAAAGATCGTGAAATTAGTTCTTAAAATAAAAAAAATATCATGCAAAGAATTTTCTCTGTTTTCTAACGGCTAAAGCGCTTGGGCCACGCGAGGTCATGTGAGACTTCAGCAATAAACACAGGGATTTAAACCAAGAATAAAAATGGAAGCCGAGATGCTCAAATTATCACCTGGCTCCAGCACTGAACTTCATAAAATAACCAAAATTATGGGACACGCATGGAGAATAAAATAAAAGCCACTATAAAACTGCACCTAGCAAGCAAAATCCTTCCTCTCTGTTCACGGATTGTTTGGAGCATTTGCAGACATTGGCAGAAAAGCTGAATACTGCTGCTCGGTCTCACGCGGCCCCCGTGTCTCCTCGAGGGGGGTTTCAGAGGACCCTGCACGCCAGGGGATGGAGCTCTGAGGGTCTATCCCCCCCCCCAAACCACTTTGCCTCTTACACTGACGGAGCTCCCCGGCGAGCTGATCTTTACACCGGTCACTTAGGAGGTTCACTTGATCTCCCAGGAAAAAAGTGCAAAGTCTGGACTATAAAATCATCTGCAGGTTGAGTGGGAAGAGGCGAGGGGGAAACTGATACCCTCTTTTCAAACAACGTTACCAGCAGCTTTGATCAGCACAGAAAAGCTTCGCGAGGCTCACAGCTGTCATTTCAAATGGGTTCTCGCTTGCATTATTCTTTCCATTAGGCAGTGTTATCCTCTTTGTAGGATCTTTAGGCTTCATTTCAAAAGTATCAGAGACTCAAAACCATGAAGCAGAAGAGCCTGGTTGCTTTTTTTTTTTTTTTTTTTTTTGAAGGCAGGCAGGCGTGGGTCCAATTTACTGGACAAAAATGTAGTCTTTAATGGTGAGCACGCACAAGGGAAAGCTCCGTCCCAAAACAATCCCTTTATGTTTAAAACCTTCACCTTTCAGGCCTGTCTCAGCCTCCCCCTCCCTTTCTATAAAGAAACAAGAATGAAAGAGAAAAAAACCTGCTGCCATTTCAAGCCTTAGACTAACAACGAAAAGCTCAGTATTTAGAGAAGAACAAACACCCAGAGAACCCAAATTTCATCTAGAATTGATGCTGGATTCCACCAAGTCACTCACAACTCATTATCATGGTTTAGTAGCAATTAACTCTTTGGGATTTGATTGAAGACTCTAGCGAAGCTCTCCCCAAGTCCGCAGGACGCGAACGCGGAGGGAGGGAGCTACAAGCCCTGTCTGGAATGTCTCGTGTTTCCCACCGGTGGTTTGTCTTTAAAGAAGCGGAAAAGCGCCGGCCATGCAAGAGCAAACAGCAGGGACCAAGCAAAGGGCAGGGCAGAGCTCCGTGGAAGTGGAGAATTAATTTCCCAAGCTTTTGGTCAATTCTAGATGCATCTAGAAGCAATCTTAGCATCTCCAAGCCTGCTCAGAGTCCTTTATTGTGAGAGCCCCATTAAGTGTTTCCCTTTGTCTTTATATGCTGTGCTACATCAAGCTTATTAAAATCTATTTCACCAGGTCAGAAAATTAGCAAACTTCAGACACAGCACATCACGCATAATGGCAACCTCATTAAGCAGCCCACTGCGTTATTCAAGGCACACTCATCTCCTGCTTAAAATGTACGGTGCGTGGCAAGAGTTTGTGGAATTCTCCACGTCAGACACCAGTAATGCGCTTCACGCCGGATGCGTGTTTGCAGATGGATGTTATTATGAACAAATATTTCTGCTTCGGAATTTCATAAAAACAATAAAACCCAAATATAGTTAATTTAAAATTTGGCACTTCCACTTTATGTACAGTAAACGACCCGTTTTTCAGCTGTTTACCACTCTCAGGCCACGGTTTTTAAAATGAGAATGATGCACTTTTGCCCAGTAATTACTTTATGCATCAGTGAGACAAAGCCTTGTTTGTCTCCAAATTATCATTCCGTGTCGTTTCAAGTGTAATAACCCTTTCGCAGTTATTTCACTGTACAGAAAACTGGCAAACTTCTCAAAGGCAAACAGTTTGTTCTAAGAAAAACTATTCATTCAAGAAAACACAAACCGAAAAGCAAAAGCTGGCAGCTGATTTAGTTTCACTCTTCTTAAAAACTATTCCCTTCCTACAGCAGCTTCGAGGTGCCCGCTACACTTCTCAAACGTGTCCGACAAAAACGATACCTCCCGCCACCCAGCACTGGAACTCAGTATGTAATTGGGGTTCTCCCTAAATTAGTAACTGGGGGAACACGGAGGATTATGAGCTTCGAGTGAATGCAGCTGATGTGGATGGAAGGCAATCTCAACCAAAGCCGCTTCCTAAAAGCAAGTAATTCTGTCTAATACTAAGTTGATCGCTCCAATGAAAGCATTTCTCATTTTAAAGCCCAAAGCCAAACATTTGCTATCGATTTTTAATAAACAGGGTAAGCATAAATGAAACGATCGCGGCGGGGGGAGGAATACCCACGCATTCACTGTACCCAAGCTGTCACACAGCACAGAAGCTCTGAATTTCAGTCACCTGCTGCTGAATGAACAAGGGCAGGTGAGATGGAACCGCATTAAGGCATATATTTAAAGATCAGCAAAGTGGCACTGATTTGCTTCAAGCCTCATTTCAGTTGCTTCGATGGTATAGAAAATGAGTTATTTGGTTAAACCGCTTGCTTCAATTTTTATGAATGATCTAAACTATCTGGATAAGTATTATTAAAAGACAGATCCGTGATGATGAACAAAGGCATAAAAAGAACTCATGTCTGGAGGCTGAAGCTGGAAAAATTCAAGGCAGACAGGAGGCAAGTATGTAAAAGTGAAGATAATCAGAGGACAAGGTTAGCAGAGGGCAGGAAATTCTTCACAACCTCCGTGTGTCCAAGTGGCGGGTGAGTGCCCCCCTCAGAGCCACCGCAGCTCACCGGGCGCAGCGGCCGTCACCGGCGAGACCGGCCCGCAGGAACTGCCCCGGTTCATCACCCACGGGACGAAAAAGGTCAGAGAGGATTGTGATGCTGAGCCCAGAAACCTTCAGGGCATCACTGCCGCGACTACGTATTCCTTCTACATACCTTCTGGGCAAAGGAAGGCTTGGGAGGCACTTCATTATCAGCTTGAAACCCTACTACTGAAAAAATACACATTTGAGTATTTTTGTGCTTTAAAGGAATTAATCTCTTCCAGTTCTTTGCAGCTCCCAGCTCCCAATTTTTAACAGCTTTACAGTTAAAAATTGTAGCTACAGAGGTATAAGGCATAAAAGCAGGGCAGCCGTTGCGCTCTGGCTAATTCAGACACGTAGAATTCCTTCCAGAACTGGCATTACCAGACCACGTTCTTCTTTCTATAGGGTTACCCATGTTTTTTCCATACATGTGTGTTTGCGTTATGCCTCTTTACTCTTGTGAATAATTATTCTCATTACACTTCCCGGCTGCCGCAGCTGTGGCCTGTTCACAGCAGAAACCATTGCTCTGGAGCTCTGTTGCTGTACTATCACCCCGAAATGCAAAGAGCTCCTGAGAGACTTTTTTTTTTTTTTTTCCCTCCCCCTTTTCTCTCCTCCCTGTCCCTTGCGATCACTCATTTTCAGGGCAACGACCCTGAAAGTTTTAAAGCCTGTCTCAAACTCCATGCATGGATCAGCGAGCAGCTGGGAAGAGGACAATCAGCGTTTAAGTTCAAGATATTCTCATTGCTCAAGCAGTTATTCAGGGTATCAGTAGAGAAAAAAAAAAACCACCTCATGAAGGCTTTGGGCGGTTTGGTCCTCGGCCAGACATGGGGAAGCCGTCAGGGAAGCCTCACTCACGCAGAGCTGACGGGGCAGGACAAGGGGGACCAGCAGCATTTGTACTGGCCACGCTCTGCTGCCACTGAAATCGGGGGCAGCTGGACCACCGGCTCAGATCAACCGCTTCTCTCTTGAAAACCTCGCCTTAAATTTAACACCCAGGAGATTATTTTAAGGGGTGGGGGGAAATGGGAGGCGAAAAAGAAATTTTACGCAGTTCTCCGCAACATTAAAAAAGACCACAACTCTTCTCCGAAAAGATATGTCCAAGAGGCAAAGGTGCTTAAGCTCTGCTCGGACTCGGGGAACAGCTCTAGACACCATTTTTTCCTGTGTCAAAACAAAAGCTACCGTCATCTAAGCAGAAGTTGAAGGAGTACCTTCTGGCTGGAAATTTATGGGCTTTGCTATATTAATTTCTCAGTTTGCTGTCTGCAGTTCCAGCTGCTCCTCACTCCAGGGATGCACCTGCAGTGTGAATGGTCCCTCTTCAGCCTGCCCTCCGCCAGCAAAAGAAACCCAAAATCTTAATTTTAAAACAGGTCCAGTCTATAGTCTTTGTTTTCAGTGATGGAGGCTGAAACGGAGAGGTTTGAAGAGCGGTAATTAAGGTGGTTCTAGCAGATTTCAGATGCACTTTGTAAACCGTTTTATGCCATGCAGATGCAGTAACGTGTTTTAGGTGAAAAAAAAGCATGCAGTGCAGGGGTGATTAGAGCAGATTTTAAGCAGTTAAGAAAGGGTTAGACAAAGGAGTGAGAAACATTTCCAGCTTCGTTCCGCATCTCTTACTGTTACAAGGCTTAACTAACTGAATACACAATTTAAAATATATTTTGTATTTCCTCCTCCTATTTTGCTGCCAGCTGCCAGCAATTTCTCCTTTTTTTCCTAATGTGAAGTTTGATCATTCAAGTATCGTGACCAGATAAACTTTGCATCCCGTGACTAAATGTTATACAAGTCTTAGACTCGTGTAACGGTGCTTTAAGAGTATTTTACAGAGTGGACTCCACTTTAAAATCGCTTTACATGGCCAGAGGGTGCTCGTGGACACGGGAGCGTGGCTCGTGGTCGTCGAGGCACCCCACACCCCGCTGGAGCCCGACCTTGGCTGCCATCGATGCGCAGAATTACAGCCCAGTCCTTTGTGGGGATGCGTTTACGCTCCTTCTGGTGAGCTGGTCGTACCAACTCCCGAGTCTCTCCCGACCCCACTCAACGTGGCGAAGCTGCACCTCCAGAGCACGGCCACGGCTCCGACCACCGCACCCGGCCACGGGTGGGACGCGCAGCTCTGCCGTTTGCTGGAGCCAGAAACACGCTCCCCCGCTCCCACCCGCCTGCGCTCCCGGGGAGGGCTCAGTAACCACGAGCAGGAGCAACGTCAACCTTCCTAATACTGCCGGGTGACCTGAACAACTGATACAGGAACCTCCTTACCTCACCTCCTTCTCTCAGACACTATGAAAAAAAAGCCTTAAGCATGTCATTATATAATAATTACCCTCGTCTCTGGTACCATCTCCTTTTCCTGACTCAGAAAATAACCGTTAGACCTACTCAGCGAGCATCACAAATCACTTTTACACAAGAATACCTTCCCGCCCAGCGCTGGCGGCTGGCAATGAACAGTTTGCGACTGATATCAGGAAAGAAACTAAATTAAGCTCTACAGATTAACAGAAAGTTGGTTTTCAATGCCGTCATAATAATGAAAAACAGCAGCTCAGACTCTGAAAGGATCTTGCGTTGCATTTTCACAGCACCAGGCACTGCAGGAACGTGACCCAAGGCTGGGCTTTGCAGACTGGAGAACTGTTATTAGTAAGCAAGTGTATTTCCCTGTGCTCTGAAAAGTTTGTGAAAATATTTGTTCTTCCCACCTCTCCCCACATACAAAGGTTTTAATAAGCGTTGACAAACGTACAAGCAAACAAACCCTTAATTAAAAAAAAAAAAAAATTAAATTCCTGAGCTGAAGGCTTCTAAGTAACTTTGACAATCCCCCAACATCCAGGTAACGATGGGAGAAATTCAAACTGAGATCAGACAGCGATGGCAACGTCCCCGCAACCCTCCCAGCCACAGCAGGTACCTGCTCGTCCTTCTGTTCCCACAGAGCAGAAACGTTCCTGCACAGTAGCACCGGAGGGTTTGCAACACGGGTTTCTAATCTGGGTTTGATGCTTAAACCCCCCCCCGGGCCGCTGGCACGGACCACACTGACCACAGCGCCGGGAACACGGCGACTTAACGCGGAGTCACTCCTCCAGCCCCAATTACAAGTGCATTGTCATCTCTTGGGGGTTTAATTCTTTGCGGTAAACACACCTCGTACGTAACCGTTCATCTGCAGATTCTTCAAACACTGGGTCACACGCTTTGAGTGATGGTTGTTTTATTCTTTTATTAAATTGTCATTGGTACTGGTTATTTGGTGCGTCCAAACCAAAATATTAAAACTGCAAGCTAAGAGAGCAGCAACACAGCATATCCGTTGTAAACAATTTATTATTATTTTCTACCTCAGTTACTTACAGGAAAAAAGTCATAAAAAAGAAAAAAAAGAAAAGCACAGATGGACTATTTACAAAAAAATGAGAAAATTCACAATAGCCGAAATGTTTGCAAATCATGCACACTAAGACAAGTTCACAAAAGCAAAGCAATTCATAGCAAAAAAACCCAAACAAAATAATAAGAAGCCATACAGATTAAAAAAAGCTATTGCCTGCAGAAAAGTAAAAAGAAAACTAACCAATTATTACATCAAGCATCTTTAATGAAATGAACAGCATAGCCGTGTATTGTAGAGCCTTTGACACTGACATTTTAAACAAGTGGATTAACAAACATTAAAATGCATTACAGTTCTACTGTAAGCATGCAGTTTACTTCTCACAAACTTATAGAATGGGTAGAAACACTTAAAGAAAAAACAGAATTTAAATACGAGGCTTGTTTTCTACCCAAAAGTCCAGAATCTGGTCTTCTTAGAAATAAAGCCAATGGATGGAGGCATTACCCATTACATGGGTTTGCAGCTCTTCCGTGATTTAGGTGGAGATTAAGAGGCGCGATACAGCTTAAGCTAGCAGGGGGAGAAGCTTGTCCCTCTTGCCAAAATCGCAGTAATTAGCCCGTGATTTGCAAGCAAAGTCTGGAAGTAGAAGCGACTGCAGGGAGAATGCGAGAGCACCGCAGGCTGCCAGGCGAGGGGGGTTAGTGGCTGGGGTTGCTGCGGGATGTGCAAAAACTGTCGAAGCCCTTTTTTTTTTTGGGAGGGGGGGGGCTTCCAGCCACGGCCCTGGCGTGATTCGGGCAGCTCTAGAAAGAGCCACTAACCCAAAGTGAGGGAAACGGGAGCAACCGTGTGTGGGTCCGCTGCGCCCGCCGCCGCCCGCACCGCAGGGTCGCACCTGCGGGCACAGGGCGGTCGCTGGGAATAATTAAACCCCGTGTTGCTAATGATCCTAGTGACAGGAGCTGCCAGTCTCGCTTCACCCTAATTATGATCTGTGCTACTGCTGAACATCGCTACGCTAAAAAGCGCCAATATCTCTTTGGGGCTGCTTGGGAGACCCAATCATCGTTTTTTGCTTCCTTGATTAGATTATTTCTAAAAAGTTTGTGAGAAGTCGTACCTTTGTAACGCCCCTAACCCCGATCCTTGTGAGTTACATTCCAAGTGGGCATTAAAAACTCATAACAAAGCAGAGGAAATGAAAAAAAAAAAAAAAAAAAAAAAAAGCAAACTCAAAGCAGTGAGGATATGGAGCCTTTAAAAAAATAAAAATAAAATAAAAAGTCCAGTCAATCAAACCAGCCAGTAAGAGCAGCAATTTTTCAGTGGACATTGATATTAAACATGGACCACCCAGGCTTTTTCTGTCTCTCTCTCTCTCTCATTAGCACTGTAGTAAACCCCGATTAATTTGTTATGCATCTTTAAGAACTAGTTGATAAAAATTATGTCTTGTGAAATCGGCAAATAGTCTGCAAAGTGAAATAAGAACAGAAATTAATAGATTAAACTGAAAAGATAAGTCCCAGAAATTAAAAAAAAAAAAAAAAGAAGACACAGAAAGGGAGTGATTGCAATTAAAAAAAAAAAAAAAAAAGGCTATGTACTGAATTACAAAGGCCTAGAGGAAAAAAAATAACATGATGGGAGAAGATAGAGAAGTCGCCAAAGTGATCGCGTGTGTCTCGCCCGCGGGGCGAGGGCCCGTCCCGGGGACCCCAGCGCAGAAATGGAAACGCAAAGAGGTGGATCGTGACACCTGCAGCCTCAGTTCACTCGGACCCCAGTAAACACCAACAGGACAGTTCCGTTCAGGTGGGCATTCCCTTTTTTTTTCTCTTTTGGTGGTAATTACCCCGGGGACCGCCCCGGCCCCCCCGGCCGCTTCCCACAGCACCTACAGCAGCAGAGCGGTGCTGGGCCCCCTCCCCGAGAGCCCGCGGGACGGAGCTCCGGGTGTTCTCCTGGGATGTACGCTTATACATCCCCCCGGCGGGGCCGGGAGGCAGGCAGAGCTCTCGCACACGCTGCCTGGGATGCTCCTGCAGAAACGGCCGAGCATTTTCCTTTCTCGAACGGCAACACGGAGCGTTTGGGCACGACAACTTGTTAAAAAAGCACATTTTGGGTTCCTCTCCATCAGGTTCGCACACGCTCCTACCTCAGGCTCCAAACCACAGGCCCCAGGGGCGCTTCTGCAAGCGCCAAAACAAGCCAAGGACAGGGTCAGGGGGTTCAGGCTCCCGCTGAGGAGGAGCATTATGGGCTGGATCCCTGCTCATGCTACTCGCCCCGTGGCACTAAACGCCTCTCCCCACGGCTGGTGGCTCAGGCTGCCCCCCTCGATTCCTTCCCAGGGGTGACTGGAGGAGGAGCGCGCGCTGGGCGAGCCCTGTGCCGCAGAGAGGGGTGCAGGGAGAGCCCCGCAGGCAGGCGAGGCCCAGCCCCGCCCTGCAGCCACGCTGCCACGTCCCCGTCCTCCCGAAACGCTCCCTCGCACCCCGAGCCCTGCTCCCGGGGCTCGCTGCTCCCACCCCTCCGCCCTCCCCACGCCTGC
>NW_020799124.1:1551162-1558730 GCF_003259725.1 Athene cunicularia | reverse complement strand
AAAAAAAAAAAAAAAAAAAGGAAAAGAAAAATAAAGAAGGAAAGAGGGGAAAAAAAGTAAATCTGCAAATGAAATGTACGTACCTGGGAACTGATAGCTGTAACTTGGGGCAAATCCAGGATATCCTCGGCCATACGTTGCAACAAAATTCGGGTAACCTTGACCACAGAAACGTAAAAAAGAGAGAGAGAGAGAGAGAAAGAGAAGTTTCAAGATTAATAAAGGCTTTTTTGTTTTTAAACACAACGCAAAATGACATAGAGGATGGGCGAGACTTGATTTTATCTTAAAAAATAAGATCTATTCCGCTTGTGCAGAACTGCAGGAAGGTTTCATTATTATCCTGGATAGAAACATCTAGAGCCGGGCAGCTTCCCCGCTCCCTCGCCCGCCGGGCTTTGTGCAGAAGACCTGTCACTCGGGTAATTAACATGCACTTTGGTAGCTGAAGTCCAAGGACTGTGCATACTTGTTAGCTGGAAGAGTAAATGCCAAATGCTAAGGCTAAACACATAACACAGGTTTGCTCTGACATTTGGAGAGCTTACAATGAATGTACTTTGCTTCAGAGCTATTGACAGTTGGAGATTAAGGTAGTAGTAATTCTTTATCCCGGGAGTGTGAAGGACAACAGTTAACACATCAAAGAGTTAGAGGCAGCAACAGCAATGAGCCAGAGAGTCAAAGAGCTTTTAATTTTTCAGGAAAGTAAAGCCCAGCTATGAGAACCTCTTCCTCAAGCAATTTCTGAGAAATGCATCCAACCTCAGGCAGCTTTTGAAGTTTTATTATGAGAAAAATAACCACTCGAGACCACGTTGTTAATAAAGATGCCTCAATAAAGGCAGGAAGGGGGCCCTGCCCGCTCTGCCGCCGCGCTGGCAGCGACAGGCCGTGGCGGTGAGGGGGCAGAGCCCTGTGAGCGCGGCGGGTGCCGGGGGTGCTCGGCCCAGGGCGGCCTCACGGGCGGCGAGGTCCGACACGCGGGCAGAGGGTCCCCAGAAGGTTTGCTGCCTCCCGGGGGTCACACCAGTCCCGAAAGGCACGCGGGCTGGCAGCAGCCAAGGGGTCACACACTGTGACCCCCACCCCGTGTTTTAACTCAGGCAAACCAGCCCCCCCTCTGGTCCCACCGCGGCTGTCCCGGTGCTGCCACAAGCCGTCCCCTACACTAAGGAGGTTTCCTCAGACTGGACGTAACCTCACGTCCAATCCTCAGCACCTCCTTGCTCCGTTTTTCCTAAGCCCAGGAACCACCCTTAGCAACTCCAGCGCAGTAAATGCTGCGTTACGCTCCCGGTGACCGGCGGCGTCAGCCCAGACCCCTCCAGGATCCAGGCTCGCCCTCTCCAGACCAAGAAACCATCACAGAAAGTTTGCTCTCCCTCCATCTGAAGACAGTGGAAATCTGGGCAGTGATGAAGCAGCAGCTGGGCCGGACCCCCAGAACATGTTGAGCAGCCAGAGGGTTCTTCTGGGGGTCTCTAATCTCTGCTTTTATTTATTCTTCAATACACTCACACATCGTACAGCTATTTTTTCTGCCGCAGCAAGTCTCTCTTATTTCTGATGAGATTTATATATACACATATAATGTACTATTAATCATAATCTAAAACTGGAAGATAAAAATGCTTGGATGAATTTTGATTACAGGATTAAACAGTGCCGGGGGAAAGCAGCCCTGTGATCCCCGGACAACGCGTTGCAGCTTTCAGCGATATGTACACACCGCTTAGCCCTGGTGTATTTATTTCACAGCTCAACAGCTGGATTCCCTTAGAAATTAATCACCTCTGTCATTAAATCAGATCTTTCAGAGTTAAGCTTTACAAACCATTTTTCCTTTTTTTTTTAAAAAAACCCCCAACAATATTGATAAATGGATTGTTTGCTAAGTAAGTAACGCCATTAACAGCGCTGCGAGCTCTGCCATGAAAAATCGCTCCGCGGCGTCTGGCCGCAGCCCCTCTCCTCACCAAGTGGAAAAAATCAAGTTTTATTCCAATTCCAAGGACTCCGAAGCAGATCCGTCAGGCTGTGACTGCCTGGTCCGCGGGGGACCGGCGTGCTGGGCCCTGGGGAGCGGGGGCTGCCGGTGTGGTGCCCGCGGCCCCGGCCCGGCGGGGGCTGGCAGCTGCCCGGGGTGGTTTTGGAGCTGGCAGTGTGGTGCAGGACGCCATCTCTTCCACTTGGGACCTCTGTGGGGCCGGGGATGCTCCCGTCGCGGTGCGTTTGCCTCCGAACCCAGGGCAGCCCCGCTCTCCTCGGCCAAGCCCGGCGGCAGCGGCACCAGCAGAGCTGCCTGGGGGGCCCTCGCCTGCATCGACGGCGCTCGACGCTCTCTAGGTCAGGCAGATGAAATCATAAATTTATAATACAACATTACTTCAATTTTCCTCTTCATTTACCGCTGCAGTGCCCAGCTCTGCTCTAACGAGTCCAAGCCCGATCCGCGCAGGGGAAATTGCCTGGCTGAATATCAATAGCGCATTAACACCGTGCCCATGTGGATGCTTCATCAAGCCAAATTATGGCCACGCTGACCTACCCACCATTTCCATTAGATGCCATTCGCATCCTGCACTGGGCACCAAGCGGTTTATTTGCTTCAGTGGTCCTGGGGAATGATCAGTCTCTCTAATTATCCCTTGTTGCTAAACCAAAAATCCAAGTTTTGCCTGGATCGCCTCCTCCGGAGCGAGACCCTCCTGTCCGTGGCAGCAGAACTCAAACCGACAGCCCAGAACGCTCCCGCGGCACCGCCTCCACCCACCTCGTGTCTCGGGCAGCGACGGCAGCAGGTCCGAGCACCCACCCCGCGGGCCGGTGACCTGCCAGTCCCCCCAGAGCCCCATCTCGCAGCGGAGCAGATCCTGCCCGGCGCTAGGCGCGGTGCTGGCGGGTGAGGCGAGAGCGATGGCTGCTGGCAGCACCACGCTGCCCTCCTGACGGCCACGGAGCCCGCTGTCACCACGAGCACCACGCGAACAGCCGCGTGGTGCAGGGACGATCTCCCGGGGGGAGGCAAAGGCTCTGCTTCCAGCACGAAGAAACAACAGACCGCTAACACTGACCTGTGACCTCCAGCGTGACCAAGGGCGTCACAGCATCTCTGGGGCTAAAGCCTCAGCTAAAGCTGCTCCCTCCAGTCCTGCGCAGGGGAACCGCGGCCCTGGAGACCCAGCAGCTCGCACAGGGTCACTGGAAAGGCAGGAGACCTGAGCCAGCCTCCTGACTCCCCTCCATCCACCACCACCTCCAAGAGGGAGAAACGGCTTCTCTGCTCCCAGCGGGGAAGTGTCCAGAGCCCCCGAACCAGGCCATGGAATTGTCTTTTCATTTTTAAACTTGGTGATTTGAGACGGACAAAGCTCACGGGTAATACGCAGGAACACGGAGCACACTGAAGCCTGGGGACCTCTGCAAAATTAATCCCAGTGCTCCAGTAAATGCACGAAAATTATTGTCTCCCAGTGTTGCTCAGAGCAAGGAATGCCAGGTCCCTCGCAAGGAAAGACACGGTCCTTCTGCTGAAGCACAGCCCCATGCTGCAACAACAACGCTCAGGGTCTTTCTCAAACGAAACGTGCTGTGACCTTGACATGGGCACCTGTGGCATGAGGGAATGCAGACCAGAAATCATCTCCTACAGACACGCGGGGTGGTCACGCACTAGGGAGCAGCAGGGATGTAGAAGCTTCTCCCTGGGTCACACGAAGTTGAGCTCTCTCCTACTCCAAGGGAACGGAGGAGCTCAGCGCAGGCCGGTCGTGATGGCTACGGCGGGTGCTGCTGCGGGAGCCCGCGGGGGCCGGGGAGCTGGGCCAGCCTCCCGGGAAGCCTGCGCTGACGAAGGGCTCCTCTTCCCGGATCCCGCCTCAGAGGCAGCTGCTACTCTATTAAACAGAGCCTGATGGAAAAAAGGAATGACTTTCTTTGAAGGACACAAGCTTCTTTCATGCGTGAGTTCAGCCTACCTAGACTGAACGTGTGCAGGAACGCAGAGCCCGGCTCTGCCTCGCGCGGGGACAGGAGCGGCCTGTCAGAGACCTTCTGGAGCCCAGTGCCCTTGTCAGGCACCATGTCGGCAGGCTGGGGGTGGAAGCCATGTGGGCCGAACACTCCTGTCTCTGGAGGGAAGGTTTTCAGGATAGAAAGAGCCCAACCTGACTATTAAACACCACCGCTGGAAGACGTGAGTGCTGCGGGCCCCCAGCTCACATCAAGCCGCGCAGCTGCTACCTCCCACCGGGACCAGCCACGTCCCAGGCGCCCCGAGTTGCTCCTCCGTTGCATTCTTCTTTTTTTTTTCCCCAAGTTTTCAGGTACAGACCCAAACGCCCTGGGACAAGGCGGTGACACTCACTCGCCCTTGGCTGACGGGGCTCCTGGTGATGGCGGGGAAGCTCCCGGGTGTGTGACAAAGCTTCTTGGCCACCCAACTGCTCCCACGCTGCTGCAGACGTGTGTGATGGCTGCGAGGGGGGACACGGTGCCCCCTCACGAGCACCCACGGGGCTGGGGAGCGGCTCTTGCCACGGGTGGGCTGCCAGGGAGGGAGAGAGCACCAGAACTGGAACCACTCGGGCCCTTTATGCAGAGTGACTAATTAATGTTCCCAACGTCCCTCGAGCCTGCGCGTGTCCCACCAGCAGACCGAGCCCCAGACAGCCCAGAAACGGTCCTGGCAGAAGGCTCAGCCTGCCCACACTCTCGGAGACAAAAAATCCTTTCGGAAGAACACTTTAATTTTGTTCCAATCAACCAAATCAGCACAGAAGCGGCTGCCTATGCACCTTTAGACCCCGGCTGCTGCAGGCTCCTCGGGGAGGCTGTGATTAATGAAAAAGACCAACTTCCTTAATAGCTTTGGAGGGAGTCGCTCCCCGCTCTTTCCTTTGGGTTGTCTCGTGCGTTCATCCCTCCGATTCCCTCCTCTGCCCACGGACGGCATCTGGAGAAGGTGACCTTGAACAAGGACTTCTGGAAACAGGTACAAAATTCCTTCAAAAGCAGCCCCAACCGCTCTGTTTCAGTCCAGCCAGGCATCTGAGAGGAGGAACGGGGCAGAGCTGACACGGGCCTCCCGGGATCTCGGCAAAACGCTCGGCTACCGCAGACGCTGCCTCCGGCAGCACGTTACTCCGCGCGCCTCGTCGTTTGATGGGTTAATTATGCCCCTCTCCCTGCGGGGACGGGGCCCCATCATGAGTGAGCAGCTGCTGGGCTTTGGGAAGGAGAGGCTCGGGCTCCCGCTGAGCTGCTGCCCAGCGACCCCCTTCCCAGCCTTGAAGCCAACACTTCCAGGCAGCCTTTGAAAAGGGGGATTTATAACGGCCATCCAGACAGCTTCGCTCTCATGTGTTGCAATTTCCTTGTTTAGCACTTAATTATTTAACGCGGTGCCACTGTAGGAAGCAGGAACTTGGAAGATGAAAAAACCAGCTAGAGCAGATAATGAAGCATCTGGCCTTCAAGACGAATCAATCATTAATTCTGAGCAAGTCACCCTGATTTGAAATCTAATCAGAGCACGTTGCGAGAGCGGACGGAGCAGAGCCGGTCGGGGCGACCGACCCACCCCACTGCCGCCGGACGGGGATTTGCCAAGAGGCACCTGCGGCCCAGAAGCAGATCTGCTCGCTGTGTGTTTCTCCCCTTAACTTCTTACGGCTTGAAACCATTATTTTCCAGAGAGGCAGCCCCGGTGGGAACGACTCACACCACAGCTGAAGGCTGAATTGTCCCTCCAGGTCATGAATTGTCCTCCAGCTCCCTTCGCTCCTTGCCCGGCTGCGAGGAGAAGGGTTGAGGTAACTCTGCCCGTGGCGAGCAGGAGAGAGATGCTGCCCCGGGTCTTTTTGCCTACGCAGGGTGAGCTGGGCTCTCTCCTCCAGCAGCCAGGAGGAGGAGGAGGAGGAGGAGGGAGGCACCACCTCCACCACCCCAAACCTCAGGCACCGTAAGCGGAAAAGAAAGAGAAACAACAGAAATAAAGTACACATGCTCAAGCACGCTGGGAACATACAAGTAACGAAATCACAGACTGACTAGAACAAGATAAATATTTTAACCATAAAATGTAATTTCCAAACACTATGGGGCAGGGTGGCGGTGGAGTGTGGGGACAGAAAAATAGATGATCGGCTGAAATAACCGCATTACACATCCCAGAAATGGATTGTTCCAGCCACGCAAACAGAAGTACTATTAATTCAGAGATAAAGCAAACATGGCAGGGAAGTTTTCCCTCTCAAATCAAGCAGGGCCTGAAGTCAGACATCTCGGTGCAACAGCCTGATACTCGTAGGAACCGAGTCCTCTGACCCAGCACCCACTCCCACAGCCCTGGGGCCCTCCAGTGTCTCACACAGCCCGTGGCCCTGCTTGGCAGAGCTCAGGACAGCCCAGCACCAGCTTTTACACTGGGTTTTTTTTTTGTGCTCAGTTTCTGGGAGCATCTAAACCCAGGACAGAAAATTTAAAGCATCCCAGAGAGGCCACGTACTAGGGAACACCTCCAGGTGCCCTCTTGGTCACGCACGCTTTATGGACACGGGAGGTGACAACTGAGGGGAAGTCCAGGGATACAAAGGGAGCAGCAAGTTGAAAATGTATGGGTTTTTACAAAAATACATTGGCAACGGATTAGCAGCATTTTGGCTTCGTAAATCTGAGGACAGAGTATCAAGAGGTTGTCACGTTACACAGAAAGAAGAACTATCTGGGCAGAAACAAATGAGAACCAATTATAACTAAATAGACCTCGTGCACAAATAGAATTTTGCCATTAAATATCATTTATCCCATTTAATTAGTATTTTCTGGACACAATACTCTGGACTAAAATACCATTCCATCTCCTTGAAACTTGTAATTATTGTTGCGACCTATACTGTTACGCATCTCCCTGCTTTCTCCATCTTGCATGCCATTTAAGAACCGGCAAGATTTTCAATTATCTATGCTGAACTGTCAAAGATACCTTTAAAAGAAGGGGAATAATGTGTGACTCAATTCCTCTAAAAAAGGGGAGAGATCATTTTTAGTCAGAATGAACACACGGCATCTTTCATCATTCTATTTTTCGCGACCAAGAGTAAAACAGGCTATTTAAAACATCCATTTAAATGCAAATTTTTATATTCCAGGAAGGGGGTGTGTGTGTGTGTGTGTGTGTGTGTTAATCATTTACCACAGACAGGATTATTTTCCCCACTCCACCCCTGTTAAAGTTTTAGACTCGCACCCACACAGGTGCTGGGATTTGCTCAGCCCTACGGCTCAAGTGTTCAGAAAGGAGGGAGACGCGGGAGCCGCTGGCTCCGGGAGGTGTGTGGTGGCTCCGGCACTTACCCAACATTCCCATCCCTAGCATAAAAGCGTCCATGGTATACGGTAATCCACGTGCCCTTCCTCTCGTCCCTGGTGGAAACATCACTTCTTTAGGTTGTGCTTTCTTACATTCTACCTATTGAGCAGAAACATGTACAAATGAGATGCAAATGAATTCCATGTAAATGTCAAATGCAGAACTGATCTACTTAAGGGGGGGGGGGGGGGGG
>NW_020799124.1:1542468-1551112 GCF_003259725.1 Athene cunicularia | reverse complement strand
GGGGGGGGGGGGGGAGTTTTATTTTTAGCATTTGCCTCCCCACCACCGCCTCCCCCTCAAAGGTGAACTTTAAGAATAGCGTGAACGGATTTAAAAGAGCAAACATGTATGTCTCTTTAAACACACACAGCAAAACCCCGCTGGAAAGGTGACAGAAATGCTGATTTAAGAAGTTGCCCTGTTCCTGCAAGGAAAACCTGTGCTGCGTTCCCTCGCAATGGTACTCGCGGGCGTGGAATGAATGGAGGGAGGTCTCCAGCACAGCTCCATTGCAATCGATAACAGAAAATGACTCTTGGTGATCATTACAAAAAGCTCCTTTTAAAATAGGAATAAGGAATCAATATTTCTACCCAGCAGAAAATTTCTGTAAACCCTATTAATAAACGATCTGCATTCTTTCACTTCCAGTTACTCCCGCTGCCTTTTGAAGTTGCTTCATGCCGCTTGAACCCCACCGTGCGTCTCCGCCAACACCCCGTGAGAGGTGGTGACCCAGCCCGGCCAGCAGCAGGGCGCGCAGGACCCCCGGCCCCACCGCCGGGTGCTGGGCCCCAGCCTCTTTTTGGGTAGGAAAAGGGAGAAATGAAGCACTTTCCCACGTTTTCTGGCACGGCTGACTTGACTGCCCCTGCGCTCCCCTCGGCCCTCCAAGCCGGTTTGGAGCTCACCAGAGCTGTCCCAACCCCTTTCTATGACTCTGCACCTTAGTCCGTGCGCTGAGCAGAAGGACAACGTGCAGAGACGCAGCGCAGCTCCGCGCGGGGTGTGGGGGAGCCCCGAGCTGAGCCGCCCTCTGCTCCACCTCTACCGTTTGCACGATGCGGATCGCTGGTCTCAGAGTAAAGGTCTCAGGCTGAATCTAGAGGCTTGAGCTTTACGCCTCTAACTTTGTTCCTCAACCAGCTCCTCATCCTCTTTGCACACCTGGGCAACGGGGCTACTGGTGGTGGGCAACCAGGAGGGTCGGCTCCGAGCAGGGTCGCGTCTCCAGCATCGCCCCCACCCCTCGCACCAGCAGGGGAAGGAGGGCGAGCGCCCCGCACGCGACTACCCCCGGCAAAGCAGGATACTGTGGCTAAACACCTCGGTGCCTAATAGCCCGATCAGTGACTGCGTGTTCATTGTCTTATGAAAACCAACCGCCTGTTCCTAAGCAACCCGATCAGCGCAAATTTCAGGTTTATACAATTTTCATTTAGGTAACACAAAGGTTAACTGACTGTAATGGGAGTATTTTAAACAAAACCACCTACTCCTCCCCTTTCGGCTGCAAACCTCCACAGACCGTATTTACTTCGCTTGCTTGCAACACTTCCCAAAGCTACAATGCTCAGACGCTGCCAACGCTGTCAAAACACACCCTTCTTGCAAATCAGCTGCCCCAACCCAGCGAAATTTGGAGCGAAATTCTTCTGCAGTTCAACTTCTGCTACTTTTCTGCCAAGAAGCGTTTGGGTCCGCGCAGGAGGCAGCGGGAGAAGGGCAGAGAGAGCCCAGGGATGGTTGGAGTGGGGATGTGTGTGTGCACAGCCCGGACACGGTGTTGCAGAGACCCCCTCTCAGACACCCCGAAACTCGGGCACAGCCCCAGCGGGGCCGGCGGTTCCCTCCGTCTCCTCTTCAGCGCTGTCGGGGCGGCAGGACCTCCAGGAGAGACACATCCCACAGAGCTGCGGGCGTCCTCCAGCCAGGGCCACCCCCCTCTGCCCCCCTGTCCCCCGCACACCCACAAACACCCTCCCGTGCACACGCGCAGGTGTGGGATGGTGCAGACACACTCCTGAGCGGGCGATGGAGAGCCCCACGGTGCCCCACGGGGTTCCCGGGCCCTGATATTAAGACAAAAAGAGAGAGAAAAGGAAGCAGAAAACTTCCCATCCATGAATCTTTGATGAGCCTCGATGGGAGGGGGGGAGTTCAGCCTAACCGGGCTGTGTGCTCCCCCAAAACCCGGGTGTCCCTAGGAAGCCCCACAGCCCAAAGCCATCAGCCTGCTGTGACCCCCCCATCTCCACCAACCCCCCCGAGAGCCCGGGGACACGGCGAGCTCACAACGCCGAGCACCAGCACCAGCCTCCCTCCCCGCCCGCCAGCACAAGAGCTCCGCAATACCCTCTCCCACTGTCCTTTGCTTGTTTTTAATCAGAGGGGCATCGAACGGGAGTCTGCCAATCTAATTTCTCCAGCCCAGTGACGGGGGGTGAGCACCAGAAGTGTGTCATTTCATTTCGCCACCACATTTTTCGGGTTCGCCTCCGCTCCAAATGTCACGGCGGCATTGGTTACACCTCGCGGCCGCTTGCGCTGCGAACAGTCAGGATGATAAAAACAATCTAGCCTGGCTCGACGGACAATTAACAGGAAAATGAAGTTTGGATTAGCACCGTTAGAAACAATAACCCAGTAATTAGCTTTTGCAACCACAAAACAGCCTACTGCTGCTCTCTGAAAGACTAGCGTAATTTATGATTTTCACAGCACACGAGGATATAAAGGGAATGGCAGCGAGCTGCGAAGAAGTTTTAACTGGGATTTAAAGGGGAAGAAAAAGTCACCAGTAGGAAAGAAAAATAATTCCTAAGCCTTTGTAAACAAATATACCCCATACGGAGGACAAAACTATCCTCCTTTATCCAGCAGAGACTCTTCCCCCTGGGAGGGATGACACCAGACCAGGAGCCCTGGCCCCGCTCTGCCATCCCTTGGGAAGGGGCTGCGTGACCCCCGGCCTCGGGCGGATTTTGACACTCCCCGTTCAGCCACATCAGGCCTCGAGGTGCTCTGCAGAAGCTGCCACGCACCATCCCGTTGGCAAAAGGGGAAAATGCAGCAACAGGAGGTGAAGCACCACGTTAGCAGACAGGCGATGGGCTTGGATGGTGCCTCTTCGCCAACACAGACAGCAAAAGCAGAAAAAAAAGGGGCCGGGCTGCTTTTCTGCAAGAAGCCAGCCCTGTCCTTCACAGGGAATGGGATGGAGATGGCCGTAACCATCCTGCAGCCACGGTTACTGCGAGGGTCAAGCCCTGGAGGCAGCAGAGACGTCACACACGTGCCGGCAAAGCGGGATGGGCAGGGGGGCTTCTCCGAGAGGGAACGTGTCTGGATTTACGGTGCTCAGCTCCGTACCGAATCACCCCCAAGAGCCCGCCCGATGCGGGTACTTTGTACATAAATTTGGATCTCGCACAAACTTTCAGTTCAGCGTTTCTGTACATCTTAATAATTTCCAGATTTTTTTCCACCTCCCCCGTACGAGGGATGTACTTCACTTTCAGCAGCCTAACAAAGAAAGTTTTAACTCTAAGGCTGAAAAAAAAAAAAAAAAAAAAAAAGGCAGGGAAACTAAATTTCACTATTTTTGTTTAGTCTAGTTTGAAGAATTAACGTTACACTGGGGTACTCTTGGGTCAAGCCGAGCAGTCAAAGCCACTAGAACCCAGGACGGCTGAGATGGGGAGTGAAAAGCCTCTTATACCCAGAGCAACAAAACAGGCTGTCAGCTCTCAGCACCAGGATGTCTCAAAAAACCCCTGGCTGAGAGCTTTCCAGGGAAACCAGGGCTATTTTGAGGAAAGCAGAATGCGCACATATTCACAATGCACAAAAAACCATTTTACCACCCAAAGACAAGGCAACTTTGTCTTGCCAGCAATGTGTGATTCACAGTTAGTTGCGATTCGATTGCCTTGGGGACGCCATGCTGTCCAGGCCTTGGCAAGCCAAAACTATCGCTCCTCTAACAGAGAAATCTGTATTCCCCCAGTCCTGCCGCAGAGGCAGGGCTGCACCAGGCAACAGGAGAAAGGTTAGAAACGTATTTAAAAATGTTCGATCACTGCCGAAGGTGGGGTGGGGACAATGGGATGTCGTGTCCTCAGACTGTAAGAGAAGTCGGCAGCCATGGGTGAGCAGAAGAGTCTGCCAGAGTTTCTCAAGATTTATCGATTCAGTTTGTCCCCAAACACCCGATCACACCCAGCGTTGGGCAGCTCCTTCTTGCCCGGTGTGGGTGGGAGGGCCCAGCCACGCTTGGAGAACCTGGCAACGCGGCGTCACCGGACAGCTCACAGCGCCGGCCGTTGCAGCACGCCGAAGGCACCGCGGTGGGAATGTGCCCAACCCGCCCGCGCCCTGCAGCGCCCTTCGGCTGACTGATGGGGCTTCCAAAGCTTCAGTCTCTCCCGCGCACCACCACGGCCGTGAGACCCCTGCAGAGAACCCGTCACCGCGGCCGTCGGCCTCTGGGCACGACAGTTCACAGCGGTGCCCGAAAACGCTCTCCCACAACAACCTATGGGCTGGGAGTGATCCAACAGTAAACAACGAGCAGCAACACCTTCCTGTGCCCTGTTGCCAACCAGACACCCCCCAGACAGCCCCCGTTGGCTTTCGGTAGGTCCTACAGTTGTGTCGAATGAAGGGACAACCCCAACTCCAAAAGAGTTTCCCAGGGATCGCAGGAGGGTCCTTGAACTGGAGCTGCCACATTTCATTTCTGGCCACTGGAGATTGTTTCTTAACTCTCCGGTTATTTGCTTTGAGTCTGAAATAAGGCTTAATGCCCCCACGGAGGGCTGGGAGGGGTGAGGGAGTGCCAAGGTGCTTCTTTCACCTCCTTTAACTTTCCTCTTTGCTCCCTGACAGGCCCTCTGGGCAAGCCAATGCCACGTCTCATTCTCAGCCCCGCAGCCGCTCCCTGACACAGATGCTTTGTACGCAGAGGTGGCAGGGTCAGTTGGCCAAGCCTCCCCGAAGACATCTGCTCCAGAACCAAGTCTCCCCAAATGCTCCAGAACCATCCACCTCCACCACCTCCACCGCCCGCAGCCCAGGGTGGTGCCTGCAGGCAGGCGAGCAGCACGACGTGCGCCTCCCCTGCGCTAGGCTCCACCGTCCCCCAGCGCAGCCAGCAAACCCGTTGCCACCACCAGTAAGACGCCAACTGGAGAGGCAGCAGGATCACACACGAGGGCCAGCAGCACCTCTGGAGGCTGTTCTCTGCATCCAGCTATCAAAGGACCCAGCGGCTTCTCAAAATGTCTGCGCAAGGCCGGAGGTGGCTTCTTCACTGCACGTTGTGTTTCCTCCACTCCCGGTTACTGCAGGGACCTTGGACCCCAGCGGCCGCGTGCTCCCTCCTGCCTTCTGCAGGTGGTGCCCAGTTTAGTCTTTCCTTTAGTCTTTAGATGGAAGTGTCTTAGACTACAAAGTATTTGAATGAAAACCCGAAGGCACGTGCTGTGTGTGATACACGTCTAAAACGTCGCCCGCACGGCAAAGGCTGCCAGTCCGGGGAGAAGCTTGCAGAGTGCTGATACATCAAAAAACCCCCACAAAACCCACAAAATCCCACCATGAGAAACAGCCACAGGTGCTACGCAGCGCCAAAGCTGGTTTCAAAACAGCCTAACGTTTCTGTCAGCTGCTCCAGGGCCTGACTTGAGATCCTGACTTCAGTGCAAAGCGCCTGGGCCAGGCTCAGCTCCTCGCACCCCTCGCCGGCGCCTGCCCCACCGCAGCCTGTGATGTGAACGACGCTATCACAGGGGGATCTACAGGAACACAAATTACTCCATCAAGTTTCTTTTTTCAGCTACTTTTGCGCCCTCTTAGAAAACCAGGTTCTTCTTTGCAAATCAGCCTGCTCGTGTCGAAGGAACAATATTCTGGGGATCGCTTGTTTGGGTTTTATTTGTTCCTCCTCCCCCCTGCAACGTTGAGAGTGTCTCTGGCCTCCCACGTAAATTCCAAGTTTCATTTATGAAATACCTCACTGGCATTTTCTTTTCACTTTCACACTGCTCGTTTAATATTACATTTGACATTCTAAGCTTTACGGATGGCAACAGAAGCAGAATGGGCGGGCTAAAAATAGCCTGCCAGGGAGACGGGAGGCTAGAAATAGGCTCGTGAACAACAGCAGCCCCGCTACCCTGTGCTTGCCCCTGCGTTTTGGGAAATGAAAGCACCCAGGAGATGAGGAAGAGTGAGCTCAGGGCGAGCGGGTGCCCGCAGCTGGGGACGGGGATGGGGTCCCTGCCCCAGCTCACCCAGCGGCTGCAAACCCATCGCCTGGAGCTGGGGCTGCGAGAACCCGTCTCCTTCGCAGCTCAACGCTAGAGGGGGGCATGTTAAAAAGGAAGCAAGAGCGGTCAGTCTCCGAGGGGCTGCGGAAAGTCTGTCCGCAGGTCCCTCCGACCCCCGCCAGCGGCGTGTCACCTCCCGCCAGCTGCGGCAGCTCCCGGTCGCACATGCCTGCGCAAGCTCTCGGGGCCTTGCGCGGGTTTGGTAATTAATCTGCAGACACATCAGCGATAAGATGAGTCAGTCCCAAGACAGGATCATGCCTCATCTCCTCCCTCGTGGGCTGCTTTTAAAATTAGCGCTGTAGAAGAAGTGACAAGAAGAAATCGCTCGAGGCATCGTGGCACCTGGATCGTGCACCCAGCCGGCACAGAGAGCCGGGAAGAATATCCTTTAATTATCCGCGACAACCAAACACCAACAGCCTACACTGTTTCTTCTGCTCTTTGTGATGTTCCTTGAGTGTTTTCACCCTGTCCCATCCTCCACGTCCCCCGCACTGCTGTTACCTTCCCGTGCAGCCTTTCATCTGGGAAGAAATCCTCCCAACAGCTCTCCCACGGCTCCTCCCCTCGCAGGGGGCTGCCGACAGCCGGGTCAGATCTGCACGGCCCCGGTTTTGCCGGGATGCACCAGCACCCTGCTGCTCCTTCCAGCCTACCCCCAGCACCGCGCCAGCGTGACACCGGGCTGTGCCGGGCGAAGGCTGAGCCTCGCTCCGGAGAAAAACCTGTTGTGTGAAATAACGACGACACAGCACGCACCCACCCGCGGTAGGAAAACCCTGAGTGTGGCCCTGCAGCTCCTCCCTCCCAACTGACAACTTCACCTAGGTTCAGACTCCAAGCCTTTCTAATTTGTTGTTGGGTCTGTCATCTGGATGCTGAGCTGGGGGCAGTTGGGGTTAGTCCTTTTTGTTTGGTTTTAAGGCAGATTAATCAGCATTTAGTACGTTATGTCCAGGGGAATGAGCCTCCCCCCCAGGCTACACGTATCTCAGGTGAGGTGGCCGGTGGCAAGCAGCTCCCGGGAGCAGGAGGCAGCTGGGGAGGCAGTGACCTGCGTGGAGAGGGCAGAGGGAAAGCCCAGCAACGCATCCGAGAGGGAGCGAGAGGCTTCCCGAGGGCGAGGGGAACTGCCCCGGCCCTGCCCGGCCAGCCCACCACTCACTTTGCCAAGGGGACCCTTACTTTTATTTCAGATGCATATTGCAGTGAGGAACAATATGAGGAATATTATTTCAGTGCCCTGGGAAAAAAATTAGCAAGTCAAATATTGAATCAGGCCTCCAGCATATGCCAAGGAGATTGCTTTGATCTTATCCACACTAAAAGCTCTATTATTGAATTTAAAGTCTGTGAACACATATCAGACCAATATACAATGCATATCTGAATACACATTTGAGAAGCAAAGGATGTTTTGACAAAGGGAAAAAGAATATTTTAGCTGAAAATATCAAAGTTACTGCATCAATTGAAATACAAATGCCCTTTTTCGCCTGGCTCAGTGGCTTTACTGACAGGGCAACCTGCAACCTGAGACCTGACTGTCATTTCGGAGAAACTTCACCCTGGTCTGGCTCCTGGGTTGGGCCTGGGTGGGAAGCGATTGCGGCTCGACGGCAGAGAGCCCCGACTGCCCGGGGGCCACGGTCCAGCACCAACCTCCGAGCAGCATCAGGAGCCAGGAGCTTGACCAGAACAGCTATTTTGGGAGCCTACGGTCTGGAACGGCTGTTCCAGTCCACGTCCCTCCTGAAAACCCCCAAAGCAGGCGTTCGTCTCTTCCCAAGAGCAGTGGTGGAGAAGAAGGGCTTCTCCTCAGCATCCCGTGACCCTGACACCCCCGCCCAGCACCCTATTAACCTCTCGGAGAAGGGTGGCCCAAAGGGCCACCACAGGCCTGGAAGACATCTGTGACAAGGGGCAAGAGCTCGCTGCCACCGACACGTGCTGCGGAGCAAAAACAACTTACCATTTTATTATTGATTTCGTGGAAATGAATTTCACAGACTTTTTCCACCACGTCTTCATTTTCAAAAGTTACGAAGCCAAATCCTATTTAATAAAGAAACAAAAAGGGGAGGGGGAAAGGAAAATATTAGTTAAGTTGGACAGTTTCACTTTAATAAAGCATTACTTAGCTGTTGGGACTTTGGAAAAAGTTTCATGAAAACATGCACGTGTAAATACACCTGCTGTCCATGGAGCTGTTGCTGAACCTATTACAGACTAATGGAGGGAAGAATGATTGTCTCAGGGAAAATTAATATGGTTCTGTTCCAGCTCTTCCATAGGATTTAATGGAGAATTAAAACCTCCTTATGGATTTTTTTGATCCATCCTGCAGAATTTAATGGATAGTTACACCCCAGTTACATGATGGCTCAGAAACCACAATAAGGCCATATTTTCTTTTACACCTTATAGGTTTTTTAAGAGCAATCTCTACAAAACCCAATTATATTTCTATGGAACCATATTGATTTTATCTCTTGCTTAATTCCACGGGACTTCTCCATTACAGCTGACTCATTACATGACCCCCACCG
>NW_020799124.1:1525855-1542418 GCF_003259725.1 Athene cunicularia | reverse complement strand
CTCTAATACCTCATCAGGACATCCTGAGGCCTCCAAGAAACCATTATGTTTAAGGCCTCTGATCTAATCGTTCCTCTCTTCTCTGCTGCCGCTTCAAAGGAGCCGTGGATTTGGGCTGGTTTAGGGCCGTTTGATGCCTGCTGCCTGCCTGTAGCTGCACACTGGGTTTGCTCCGCTGGGGCCGCACCGAAGAAATCTGGCAGCCCCCCCCCAGCTATACACAGTCATGTTCCCTGCTCCTTCCTTAAAAAACAAATAAAAATCAAGCTAACGAACGAAAAACAATCTAATGTGCTACATTTCTGGCAAAGGCTTGATGAGTCAACATCAACACCGATTAAGCTAATGAAATCTTAAAAATGTAACACCAGGATGAAGTTCAGCCCCCAGACTGCACTGAAAAGGGCTGGACTCGACGCTGGTGACGCGGCCCATGATGGCTTCATCGCAGCAGGCTCTGGGGCACCCCCAGCACCAGCCTCTGCCCCTGCCTGGGGCGACGGGGGACCCAAGGGAGGGGGGAAACCAGCACTGCCCAGTGTTATTTTTGGTGAATAGTTTTGCCCAGCGAACATCCTCCACTCAGCCATGAACAGGGCGAGGGGGGGGATTCTCCCCCTCTGCTCCGCTCTGGGAGACCCCCCTGCAGGGCTGGGCCCAGCTCTGGGGCACCAACAGCAGGACACGGACTTGCTCGAGCGGGGCCAGAGGAGGCCACAGAGATGCTGGGGGGGCTGGAGCCCCCCTGTGAGGACAGGCTGGGAGAGTTGGGGGGTTCAGCTGGAGGAGAGAAGGCTCCGGGGAGACCTTAGAGCGGCCCCCCAGGGCTGAAAGGGGCTGCGGGAAAGGGGGGAGGGACTCAGGATCAGGGGGTGTAGGGACAGGACGAGGGGGAACAGTTTTAAACTGACAGAGGGCAGGTTTAGATGAGATCTGAGGCAGAAATTCTCCCCTGTGAGGGGGGTGAGGCCCTGGCACAGGCTGCCCAGAGAAGCTGTGGTGCCCCCTCCCTGGAAGGGCTCAAGGCCAGGTTGGACGGGGCTTTGGGCAACCTGGGCTGGGGGAAGGTGGCCCTGCCCGGGGCAGGGGCTGGGAACTAGATGATCTTTAAGGTCCCTTCCAACCCAAACCAGTCTGTGATTCTGTGACTCAATTATCACCCTCCAGTACTGGCCCTGCTCCCCCTCCAGCAGCGGGGAGTGGTGGTGCCACCCCGACCCGCTCCCCTTACCAGACCCAGCGCTCCCAGCAAGCGCCCAGCAGCAGGTGCTGGGGTCCCAAAGCAATACTTCATCATTTTAAACACAAATGAGATTTGCTTTGAAGGGGCACAGCAGAAACTGCTAAAACTATACAGGGTTTTGGCAGCCTACAGGTACGAGATACCTTCTGCAGGCTACAGTATTTGAAGCTGTGAAGTGCGTTTCAAGGTGAGGTCTGAGAAGCTCCCAGACGGCTTGTTCAGGAACGCACTGTACGTGGAGCAATGAGGAATGCTCCCATCCCAATTTGGACCCTCTTACTGGGGAAAAAACCCCACCAGAAACGGTTTCTACATCTCCTCCAAGGCATAACACATCATCCGACAGCACATCAGACTCCAACCCAGCGCTCACACTATTTTACTTTGTGCTTAAAGCATGCAGCAGCTTGAAGTATTTTACTTAACTCGAGTCTTTCATTTGCCTTCTAAATTACTCCATTTAAATCTACCTTAAACAGACCTGTAGTTAAAACTAGAATTTTTGTGGTTAACTGGCTGAAGACGGCATCCCAGGAATCCCGAGCTCGCTGCGCTGGGCAATTACCGGAGCTGGGAGCAGCGTGCCGCCGGGACCAGCCTGGCCCAGCGCGATGCGACGGCCAGCCCGGGTCTACAAGTCATTAATTGTTTGAGCACCAGCACCATCTTCATCATTAGTCACTCATTAGTGAATACTGCAGTTGAGGATTTCTCTTTCAACTTTTGTCAGGTCTCACTGCCAGGGTGGAGGGGAGAGAGGGAATTTAGGAGATTAGCCTTGATATTCACAACACCGCGCGAAAGCCCACGGCAGTCATTACACATTTTGGACTCGGAAACGAGTTTCCCATTCTCAACCCACTCCATATGGCTTAAACACAGGTTTATCAAGAAATTATTTGTCTGATTAAATCAGATAGGCACCCAGCTTTCTGCATTTACAGATTTTACGACGAGAATAAAAATAACAATCCATAGGTGTCAACACTCATTTGCAGGTTTTTTTTAAAAGATCTGTGTGGCTTCGCGCAGGCCAGTCCAGCCAGCTTGGCAAGGAAAAACAGACCTGACTGGGTCCACAAGAAAACCCAACAGCATCACTTATTCCTTCCTCTCCGGAGGGGCAGAGGGCAGGGCAGGCAGCTCCAGCGGGTGCCGGGCTCGCAGGCTCAGGGCACTCGATCCATGCCTGAACGCTCACAACATTTTACCTTTACAGTTACCAACATTTTTACCTGACTGGGAAGCAATGAGAGGATTTAAACCTGCACGTGTACAGGCACTTGAAACCTAGTCAAGAGATGCTATCGCTCCTTAAATGAACAATCCCCACGAGATCATATGCCCCGGAATTAAAAACTTCATAAAAGTGACAGGTGATGGGTCCTTTGAATATCAGATTCCAACTTTTTAACAACTGCACACACACACACAAAAATATTTCGGCATGCATGCCTTATTAGTTAGCATAATGAATACACGCTCATTTTTAAATTACCAAAACTCTCAGAAACCTTCCCGGACTAAATAGACAATTATTTCTTCTGAGAGGTACTAAGAGTCAACAACAAAAAAAAAAAACGGTTCTCAGAAAGTGTATGAAAAAGATTAACACAAAACAAAGAAGGCTGTTTAAAATGGTGACATAAATAGGATTCCGGTTGTCAAGGAGCACACATTTTAAAATGAAATTATACTGCATCCTTCTGAATGAAGCTATTATTGGAAGCTAACAAGCTCTATTTAAGAGATAAGCATTTAACAGAGTCAAACGGTTGGGTTTTTTATTCAAATGAATAAAACTGAATATTCATTTGAATAATCTTTTCTGTAAAAGAAAAGACAAAGAAGAGGGGAAAAACTAAAGTAAGAGGCAAACAGATGCCCCCAAACGAGAGGCTCTGAGCCAAGCGCGATCACTAAAGGAAGCCGAGGCGTGTATTCACGACCTTCAGGTGAACAAACCCTCCTGTAGCATCTGCTCGGAAAAAGGAGTCATTTCACTCTATTCATCGCCTGGTTAATGGGCACCGACACGATGCCGCGGATCTCCCCGAGCCCCCGCGCTGAAGGGGAGGGGGTTGGCTCTGCCCGGGGACAGGGCAGCGGCCGCGGGGCCCTGCGGGGTGCAGGTCGGGCAGGGGAAGGTGGCGGAGGGGTCATGGGCGGGAAAGCTGCTTCGCCGTTACTGTGGGAGGAGGCCCAGCAGCTCGGCCTCAAGGAGCCCTCGGTGGCCCGTCTGGGTGGCTGGGGCTACCTCTGCCCAGGGGCTCTCTCCCTCCGGACGCCCAGCGGCCCCGGGAGCTCCGCGTCCCGCGGCAGCACCTCCGCTCCCTGCCGAGCTCCCCCGCTCCCCCCACACCCATCAGCCCTCCCGCCTGCGACGAGCGCCCGGCCTTTCCCTTGAGCCTGTAATTTTAGAGAAGTGACCCCATCACCCCCAAATCACCTGCCTTCCCGCCTCCCCGGGTGTACGCCAGCCTGCAGACCCTGAGGACATCCCGTGTGATCCCCACGGCCGCGCTGCACCTCCCACTGACGCCGCCCGCAGAGACACGGAGATGCCACGGTTCGGAGGGACGAGGGCGAGGGCTGGCCCGCAGACGTGTCCCCTCCGGCCCGGCCGCGCTGCAGAGGTCTCGGTGAGGGGACGGCTCGCTGCCAGGCCCGCTCCTGCCTACGGCGACGCGTCACGGGCACGAAACGGGAGCCCACTCCTGCAGGCCACTTGCTTCACTCGCTGGGACTTTCTGCCTCTGCTAATTAGAAGCTAAAATATTTGGGGGTCAATTACCAGAGGATGCAGCTGTCTTCAGCTTAAATAAAGCAAGCGGAAGGCACTCGCACCCCTGCAGACCGGGTCCTGTGGGGATGGCGGGCTGACAAAATGATGCTTTTTTACCAGTGACTCACAAAAGGGGATTTTTCCATTAGGAAACAGATACAAGTGTATTATTCACAGCGGAGGGATCTGGCAAAATCCACTTCTTAGTGCAAAGCAAGGTAGTCTCAAGTATCCAAATAACCCCGAGTTTCCCTGGAACCATTTCCAGTGAGCGTGCGGCTGCCAGCCCAGCCGCCTGACGCCCGCCGGCGCGGGGCGCATCCTCCGACAGCCCTTCCTTCACCGAAACGCCGAGCCAGGGCCTGGCTCAGCCGGGACAGCTGCCCAGGCCTCTGCGGCCAAGCAGAGCTCAGCGGCAGCACTTTCTGCCATGGCAGTCCACAAATAAAGAGAAACATTGTTTGGAGAAAGGGACTGAAAGCATAAAAAGATTAAAGTAATTAAAAAAAAAAAAAATTGGTAGAAGCCATAAGTAATGTTAAGAAGCCACACTGAAGATACCAAATGTCAGTGCTCCTGTGTTCTGCGTTTTGCTTTTTTCACACTTGAACCAACTGTAATTCACACCTTTGTTGTCACTTGAGAGGTTTTATGTCAACTTCAGTAAAATATAGCCGAGATGACGACACCATTGCTACGAAATACATCTACCTTCTTTTGCTAGTTGGCAGCAACTTTTCCACAGCCCGGGCTTTCTCTGTGCGTACAGAGATCTACAGTGCAGCTGCGCTTGCACACACAGAGGACGTCACTCGTCAGCAGAATTACACGAAAGCAGCTTATCGGGTTAAAGGTCTCGCTCTTTCGAGCCCATGCACGCATTAAAACAAGGAAAACAAGGTGATTGCATCCCGTGCCTGAAATGTTAAACCTAGGCTAATGCTGAGGTCAGCCCCTGAGGGCTCTGCCGGGCAAACCGGCAGCCCTGTGAGCGGGGTGCCTGCCGCCCCCCCAGCCAGCGCGGTGCCGGCATCTCCATCCCCAGTGAGCCAGAGCCGCCTGCACCGGGGGCACGCACACCGGGGGCTGCTCTGGGCAGAGGCTCTTCAGCCTCCAGGAAGGATGCTCAGGTGGGTGAAAGCGCTGGGAGGAGAGCTGGAGAAGCCTGTTTCAGCTCCCAGGCTGTCTCGGGGTCACCCAACGATGTGGAGCGAGTCACTTCATCTCATCTGCATCGGCAGCGCTCCGCTTCACCCAAGCTGTGTCTGATTGTCTGGGTAGACTGTAGGGTCTCAGCAGCTGGGACTGGCTCTTACTGCATTTACAGCATGCCAAAGCACCAGAGAGCTCCTTAAAGGGTTCTGGGAAGTAAGTAATCACCAAGGCTCTTTTGTGCCTGCACAATAATCCCAAAGACCAAGGGCAGGAGACAAGAGCACGGAGAGGAGAAAGGAAGGGATTTACATGGTCCACATCATACCAATGAGCGATGCAGGCTCTGCTTAAATCTCACTCCCGCTGGTAGGCAAGAATAACCCGACAGTCGCCTGCTGCTGCTCTCGTTAATGCAGGATCAGTCTCTCCTCTCCTCTTACACGTGTAACGGGCTCTTACGGCACCGTCCTGCTCAAACTCCCAACCTGGCCGGCGCGGGGCAAGCACGGAGCACGGCCCCGGGGGTCTGTGGTCCCGCCGGCCCCGGCCTGACCGACGGCCCTGCCGATGGACAGGAACATCCAGCCTGACACCCGCGGCAGCACCCGGCATCGTAACGAGGAAATATTAGTTCAGGCTGCGTTCCCCTTTTGTGTCAGGGCTCCGTACCTGATCTGCTCATTTGTGTTTGCTTCACGCCTCGCCTCTTCTCCCCGTATTTAAGTTACTTAAGCTCTGAAACAGAGAAAGGTCCAGTCCTGCTGTGGCATTATTTATGCACCTGCTTTCTTGTTTATACCAACAGTTTTGGCAGCTGGTCCTGTAAACTGTAATAAAATGCTTTTCAAAAAGTAAAGAAAAATTAAAAATGAAGAAATGCGACCAGACAAGCCAGGCATAATAACGTTAAAGCCCGTGTCAATTAATTTTTCCTCTTCTTGATAAACGAGCCCCATTCCATCCATTAATAATGAGGGAAGAAACAAGAAAAGTAGACACTAGTTTAATTTATTTTCTCAACTTGCCTGGTCATATTTCTCCCCGTTGCAAAGCTTTCTGGTGCTGCTGGGAATTGCAAGTGGCTCCCACACAGTCGATGCATAGATTGGTGTGAATCAATACCATTCTACTTTATTCACACATCCCTTGTAATCAGAAGGGAAAAAGTTACTTAGTAAGCTACCGTGCATCCCAGACTGCCAAGCCACCTTATAAAACTAAAAATAATAGTATTAATAATCCTGCAGGGGAGGGGCGGAGAGGGGGGAGATGAAACCCAAGTCCTGTAATCGCTGTCGCCGCATCTTGTCTTTACAGACAAACAGAACGAACTGAGCAGAGGGGCTGGGACATTTTAATTGCTCAGACAGCGAACCACGGATGTTTCTAACTTTCTGCTGTCTGTGAAGGTAATTCAAGTCATTACCCCGAGACTCTGGGAGCCAGGACCTGTGGGTTTAATCCTGCCTCTGGGAAACATCATTCATTAGCACCAGAACCCAACAGCCAGGATGCGAAAACTCAGCCCTGACTTTGCCGCCTTCTTATGTTGTATCTTTGGAGAAGTCACTTAAATCTTCCCTGCGGTCCAGGCCCCACGTTTCTTCCCCTCCACCTTCTAGTCCCTTCCTCAAAGTTTTCATCTGACACACTGCGCCTCAGCTCGTTAAAGCTCAAGATCGCCTATCTAGGATAAAAGCTGTCAATTCTAACTTGTTATTTCCCGTTATTCTAATCTCCTGTGCTGCAAACACACAAAAGGAGAGGGTTTGGTTTCCAGATTCACAGAATACAGCCTTAGTCTGAGACGCAGATTTCACCTCTTACCTCCAAGGAGGGGTTTGCTGGGAAGAGCAGTGACCACAGTGCAGGAACCACCCGAAGGCACCTCCTGCTCCGTGGAGAAGCAGCTCTCACCCCACCCTCCTGCTAAAACCCAGAGAGGGATGCACCAGGAGAGGGAAGGGGAAGGAGAAGGTTAACACCTATGGGCTAGGATAGAAAATATCATCCTCATTTAACTGTAAAGTGTGCTCTCTAGCAGTGCTTCTGTGAATGACGCTCATCAAGACAGATGATTAGCCTGCACATCCATTTAGTGTTTATGTGCATCTTGGGTGGGTACGGAAAATAGTTGGTTCTCCTGGCAGACGCAGGCAGGTATTACTGCTGTTTAAAGTGTCAATATATACTCCATGACATGAGAGTAAATTCTCAAAATTAAATCAGCAGACAACTGCCTTAGATCAAAACCTCCATACAAGGTGCTAGCGTTTCAATACCCGCGCGGCAGGAGAGCAAAGAGCTGAGGTCAGCCGCGCAGCTGGATAAAGGGCACCAGCAAGAAACTCCTTTGCTTTTGTTCTGGAAAGCTGCAAGGCTCAGGCTCCTTGCTCCGTCCTCCCACAACTGCGTGGCATTTGCAGAGGTAGCACTGGTAAAAAAAAAAAAAAAGGCCCCTTAGGATGAGCAGCTGCCGCTCCACGTAGCAGCCTGCTCCTCTGAAGAGGCAAAAATCCACCCGAAGTGGTTTGGTTTTCCCTGATGGGAGGATGAAGGGTAACAGGGATTCGTCCCCCTCTCAAATGACCCATTTTGACCCAAGATGTGCAGGCTGGGGGGCACGTGTGCCTCTCCTTGCCAGGGCCAGGACGCCGGATCTGGCCGAAGCCCTCGCGGTGGTCGCACGGGGCAAGGGGAACCCCAGGGCCCCTCCCCGACCGCGCTGATGTTCGCGGTACCTGAACTTGCTGTAATAAATTTTTCATAACAACAAATCTTCATTAAAATTTGATTCTATTAACGTTCTGAAATCAAACCGAAGCGCTGAGTACATAATGACTGAAACGCACGCTACACAGCGACTTACTAAATGCCAGTTTTATCATATTGTTAATTAACAGAAACCATTAATGCATTCACAGATCATTTAGAAGCATTAGCGGTGACCTAAGAAAAATTGCATGTACGCGTGATACACTTACGTCTGCATTTTCTGCATCTGTATTTTCTACGCAGGAGGCCCGAAAGTTTGTTCCCGACTCAGCTTCTCTCCGTCAGAGACATCATATCTCAACGGGCGCATTTTTGTCAGCAGCTTGAGAATTAAAGCATTGGACTGAAATATGAGACACTGAAGGAGAAAGTTACTTTGGGCAGCGTTTGCTTTTTTGTCAGTATTTAACTGCAGCTCCTCTAGCGCTGGGGAGCAGACCCCCCCTTGCTCCTCACAGCCTTTCGCTGCTCCTCTCCCTTCAGGTACGGATTTCCCAGCTCCGTACAAAACCGATGGGAGTGCAGCTGGGCGGGCGAAGCGTGGCCTAACCTAACAGATTTCTTTTTGTTACCAACAGAGAAAACCCCAAATGGTTGTAAAATCCAATTAATCTGTCCACAACCAGAATGGGAAGCTCGTGCTTCAAGCGAACGCATCTGCCTGTTCGTTAGCGAGACACGCAGCACGCAGAGCCAGCGACAAACCCAAATGCTGATTTCTGTCCCCAAAACGAGCGCCCTGCAGCCCCTCGCCGTGCCAGGAGGCAAAGCCAAGGGAACCGTCACCACCACTTGGCCACCACTCGGCACCTCTCCTGCAGCCAAAGGGTGCGGACCCTTTGGTTCCGCTCCCCTGTCCCTGCCTGCCAGGGCCCCCAGCAGAGGGCAAGGGACCGCCGGCAGCAAAGGCAGGACGATGGCCACCGCTCCCCGGGAGCCGGCCAACCCGGTGAGGCTCCCTGGTCAGAAATTAAAGCTGTTCCTAATGCGGCTGCAGTAGCCGTTGCTCGCCGAGCGCTAAGTCCTGCCATCTTTATCTGTCTGCCTACAGGCGTCAAATACTCTCTGCCTGTCAATTCTTCCACAGTTTATTACCAAATTTCTAAAATATTACATTTTTTATTATATCCAAATTCACTTTATTGCATTTGACAATACAGATAATCACATACCATATGCTCTAATGTTTTGAAACCAATGCATGTTGACAGCAGTTTTTATTCATGATGCATAATTCTATCCGGGGCTGACAAAGGCGGCGCAGCACCGAGCCTGGTGTTGCCGTCTCCTTGTTGGGGGGATCGTTTTTTCCATTTCCTTTTCTTCATTTTAACAACAGATTTACAATACTGGGAGGAAAGATGCTTTGCTTTCAGTTGAAATAGGAAATTGGCTGAAAAGATGGGCTTATCAAAGAGATGTCTTCAAAATATTAATAACGGGTGGGGGTTGGTTATTGTAATTACTTGCATTTGAAACGTGCTGCTAATGGGGTTGGGGGAGCTCAATGGCTCATCCGCGGGCGAGCAGTAGGCGCGAGGCCGGACCCCCCCCGTCCCGCACACACCCTCCTGCCTGGCTGTGGTCGCTCGGCTCTGAAACCCGAGGGAAGGGGTGGGACAACATACACACCCGGTGTGTCTGGGACGGCCAGGGGAGGGTCCCCACGGGAAGGGGACGCCTGGGCGAGCATTGCCTAAAAGCCTCCGAAAGCCACAGTTTCTCTGAAACAACATGTCAATGGGGCAAAGCCTTTGGACCCCAATGGTTTGAAAGAGAATTGTGAAATTAAACCCATGTTTAAGAGCTCTGCCGAACAGGGTCATCCATCCCCCTCACTTCTTCCTGCCCTCCCTTCGAAAACCACGAGCCGCAAGCGGAGCCGCGGGCGGCCCGGCCCAGGGGCCGTCAAGGCTCAGCGAACGCTCAAATCCTCGTTAAGCTGCCGGGAGAGGAAAAGCCCAAGCAAACCCCAACTCCCAACCACGGCGTTCAGGAAATAGATTCAACAACTTGAACGATGGCAACGCTGCGCAAACCAAACAGGATGCTATGTCTAAATTAAGCTGTAATGACCTGCTCTGAGGTCTTTATTAGCCAGGTAATGATCATTTAAGAGGAGGTTACTATCTTGAGCCAAGGGCACCTAATACCATTACTGAACTTGTTAAAATCTGCCAAGCAAGTCATTATTTCTCACATTATTTCTTTTTCTCTTAACACAGCTTTCTACCTTTCCCCTTGTGGTGCTCGGCTGTAAATCACGGGAGGTGGCGATCATGCAGACTCGGCCGCCCTTCCCAGGAGGCTGAATTTAGCTCCTGCTCACCATGAGCAGGCTGAATATAAGACAAATTCCCCACAAGAAAAAAAAAAAACCAAAAAACCTCCAACCTTAAAAGGCAACACGGAGCCAGGCCGTGGCCCAGCAGAAGCACGTCGCAGGGAATGTTCTGCAAAGAGCTGTCGGGCCTGGGGCAGCCGCTGGCACCCGACGAAGCGCCACTCGGCGCCGGACGCCGTTCACACGCTGCACGGACCACGGGCACTCTGGCTGGGAAGAGAGGAGCTTAAAGAACAGCTCAGCCCTTGGGGATTTTGGGCTGGTGAGAAGAACAGCAGCTTCAGAGTCCCCGTGGGAGCGCGGGGTGAGCTCACCTGGGGACAACCTGCCTGGCTGGGCACTGCTCGGACCTACTGTGTCCCCGAGCCAAGAGGGATGCCAAGGGCAGATCTACCACCAATTTTGAGAACAAGACGACACTGAGATGCTTTGCTCCTCACCTCAGTTATGCTTCCCAGGAAGATAACAATCCCCTCCATTCCCCTTGCCCACCTTCAGTCCTACAGAGGTTCACACGAGGGGAAAGAAAAAAAACAGAAAAAAGAAGAAAAAAACCCAAAGCAAGCATGCAGGTGCTCTACAACTTCACGTAAAACTTCACCGTGGGCTTGCCCACACCTCGCTCTGCTCGTCCAGCGCTGAGCAGGGTCCTGCTGGCTGATGCGGTGCATCTGCTGAGGAACTGTCCCCCGTGCAGAGGGAGGGAGGGGATCTGGCGCCCAGATCCTGGCGATCCTGGGCTGGAAAGGAGTCGAGGCGGCTGCGTTTTACAGTAACCCAGCGTGGACAATATTATGAATGACACCAGCAAGCTGCCAGCTCAGGAACTCATTACTGTCAAGGTACAACATGGCTGGCTGCCAGGCCCCCAGCTTTCACACTCGCTATGCCAGAACATCCACACACAATTTAATTGCATTATAATTTCAAAAGTGCTTTTCAAACTGGAAAAAGGCATTCACTGATTAACCAGCGAAGAGCAAAATTGTTTATGAAATTGAATACAAAAAGCTACAGAAATGTAATTGGGTTGTTCTAGCACCTAATTTTCAAGCCATTTTCCCACTTATTTAATCACGAGATACAAAAGGAACTAGTGAATTGACTTCATACTAATTAGATTACTCCCCGCGATACTCCAGGCCTATATTCCAACTGGTTGATAGTGCTGCTTTAAAATGAAACAAAAAATGTAGCAACAGCTTGTCTGGGGCCATAACGCATTTGTTTCCCATCAACCCTCTCTTACCGGAGGGCCATAAAATCCTGGCCAAATTCCCCCTAACCTGCCGTAGCAAGTCACCCAGAAATGGCCAACTTTCCAGGAAAGGAATAAGAAACGTTTGCCAAACGGTCGTGGCTGCTCCCCGGTGCACGGCTGAGGCGGGGGGACAACAGCCCAGGACTCCCCGTCACGCCGAGCAGCACCGGCAGCCCCGGGCTCACGGAGCGCTCGCCGCTGAAATCAGGGACAAGGGAAACGGCCGCGGCTGGTGGCGGAGCTGCCCGGGACGCCCCGTCCTCCCCGGGGAGGGCACGCCGGGTCCCTGAGCAGGGAAGAGCCGGCGAAGGGTGGCTCTGCGCCCGCTTTTAGGCTGCTCCCACTGATGGAAAAACCCCAACCATGGAGCCGAACGCCGGGTCTGGCCAAGGGGGACAACGTCCCTTCTGAAGTCCCCCCCAGAATTACTGCCAAGCATGTCTGAGTTGTTTTAAAAATGCAGCGCCAGGTCATCTCTTGCTAGAAAACGTCAGTGAACTTGCCTGCAGCAAACTCAGGGAGCGACGGGGCAAGCTGTGCACAAAGACTTTTTTTTTTTGCAAGGCTGGAAGGAGCTGCAGACGCTATTTTATTTTGAATCAAGTCACTAAATGAACAGGAACATTTACCGAGTCTCTGGTTTAGCAAGGACGGGTATTTTGAAGATACACACACACACGCCTGCTCCTTCCCAGCGTACGCTTGCAGAAGTTTCCCTAAAGCTGCCCAAGACCCAGCCTGATTCTGATACAATCTGCTCACAGCTTTTCCACTAATTTTAAATTTTATTAGGTGCAACATAATTGATTATATAATCAAATGTAGAATGTACATTATCAAGATATTGTAGCACTTCACAGGCCATTTAATCAGCATATCTGGGACTGTGCCAAAATGAATTAGCTTGCATTAAATTTCAAGTACATATTATTGGTTGTATTTGTCTCCATGTTTAAGCAGGCGCTTGCTCTTACAAAAGAAATCTGAAATCCTTCAATTATAGAAATAGATTATTAAAAAAATGGAAGCACGCTTTCCCAGAGTTTTTTCTTCTGTGACAAAGAGCCCAGAAAAGCTTGCTCCCTTCCAAAAAATCACTGTGACTGACCGCGGGAGCAGAAGTTTTTAGTATTTATTGACTCTGAAAAAGTAGAGCATAAAACTGTGAAGTGCCTTTGTATTTTGAGGATGCCGTTAGCAACCACAGCAAAACCAGAGCCTTGCGAGGGGCTTTGTGCCCCCACCCATCCCGCACACCCAGGGGGACACGCCGGAGCCCTGGCACCCTCGGCGTGCCTTTGAGCGAGGAAGATGCCGTCATTCCCCTCTTTACCCCTGAGAAACGGGGCCGAAGGCAGAGCTGGCACAGATGGAGACTTCCCACCTCTGTGCCCCCCTCCCGGGGACCCCGGCTTGGGCTCGGCGCAGCACCGCGCACGAGCCACGTGCCTCCTCCCGCGGCAGCCGAGAGCGTGCATGGCACCTCCTCTTCCTCCTCGCTGCCCTGCCCCAGCCGGGTGTGCTGAGGAGAGGGACCTGGGGTGACCCAGAGCAAGGAGAGTCCTTCCCCCTGTGCCAGCCTGTGCTCCGGCCGTGGTGGGAAGGGGGGACGATGGGTGCCCGCTGCGATGGGGGCATTTGCTGGGGCCTTGTGGGGAGCCTGGGAGCCCCCTGGCTTGCCCCCATCAAGGCCTACTTGTGCCACATATCAGCAATGGTCCAATGTCAGGCTCCCTCAGCAGATAACCTGCCACCAAAAGGCACCGGTAGGTCAGTGACCCCCGGCGCGGATACACCCCGGGTTTGGTGGTGGGGCCACGGTTCACCATCCCCCAGTAAGCCAGTGCCCGCCGAGCCTGGCAGCCCCTCAGCTGGGCAGCGGCCAGTCCCTCCAGGCAAAAAATGGGATTTGCAAAGACCAGGATTTCTGCCTGATTTCAGCAAGCGAGGAGAAGCACAAGGCAGCTCCGTGGTGAAGGAACGAAGCCAAAAGCTGCCACCGCCGCTACTCCTCTCCAACGCACCAGCCAAACCCTGAACCTTCTCCTTGTTCCTGTCTCCGAAATTTAATTACCACCGCCGGAGAGTTCAGGGGCGCAGCAGCTGCCAGAGGCGCCCCGAGAGAAATGACGTGTCTACAGAATTGACTTCACACGGGGAAATTTTTCAAGCGGCTGCGCGGCTGCACTCAAGGTGACTCCTGCCTACCTGGTTACTGCAGCAGCGTGGCGGCAGCTCAGGGCTGGGCAAGGGGAAAGGCCCACCGCGCCGGGCGGGCGCCCTCCCAAAACACACGCTGGGCCTGGGCTCACTGGCGGTTACAAAGGCCTGCCCCGGGAGCTGGAGGAGGCAACGCAAGGCCAAGGAGGCTTTGGTGTGAAGGCGCAGGCGCCAGTCCTCCCGTCAGCACACAGCTAGGATAAAGGGAAGGCGAACGGCCGCGCTCCAACAGCGGGCTGGGGCTGCTGCAATCCCCAGATGTCCCCTCCCCGCTGGTTCTGTGCTGGGGGGGGACAGGAGATCCAACCTGAGACAGCTACACCCCGACCCCACAGCCCGGCGCTCCCCCGAGCCGCCGCGGGAGCTGCCAACACCAAGCTCAGGGGCGCGAGCACGCGAGGGCGCGTTTCCACAGGCAGAGAGTCCCCCCAGTTCTTCATCAATCTTGCACAGCTGTGCTTTACCTGCTGTACTTGCATCTCACCTCCAGGTCGAACGTCGCTGCGTGTGAAAAACCATGGAATACTCAATGGAAAACTTTCTTACAGGTCTGCAGCCTGCTCGGATGTTTCACCCGCCCCGGGCTGCATCCCAAGCCCTGGTTGGGTAGACTTTCCGTTGCCCTGCTGACTCTATATATCATAATGCAAAGGAATAAAGAATTAGGCGCCAAACAAAAAAAAAAACAAAACAAAACCAAAAACCTTTTCAAGGAATTGAAATAAATACTGACTGGGGTCAGGGGAAATACCAGCAAAAATGAGAAGCTTAGCCTCAGGTTAAAATAATACCTTTGAGCCGTGCAGTACGACCCCTCCAGGCTACAGCTTCAGGCAGCACGCAACATTCTTGGACATTATTAATATCCCTGGCCAGGGCTCCATCCCCGCTGCTCATGCACCGTATCAGTATTTGCCTAAGCAAACAGCATACACTACTGTGAGAAAGAGTGTCTGGCTATGACAGATGCTTTGAATATATGCGCCATTTGTTCCTCTGGATACACATGTAAGAGCAAAGTATTTGCTGAGCTATTCCTGGAAACCGCCTCCCACCACCAAGGAGAGGTCAGCACGCTGCACTCTGGCCGAGGGGGGACAAGAGACAGCCTCAAACATCCCTGCAAATGCTGAAATACCCGATTTTTTTTCCCCCTGTGTGCATAGGTTCAAAACAACAAAAAAGTTCAAACCCCTCTGGTGTGCCGTTCCCAGGAAAGCTCTGAGCAGAAGAAAGGGCGGAGAGGGGGGAAATCGCCCTTTTTTATTATAAGCTTGAAGTCTGCTTTTTTGTTCGAGACCACAGGCAGAGAGAGAGAGAGAGATAACATCAATTCCTTCAGTACATAAATGCTTATCAGAGCGAGCAGGTTCAGGTTTAGCACACACCGCAAGCAAATGATGAATTGCATGAAGATAATCACTTTCTTACATATATATATAGAGTTGGTATATGGGGGAAAAGCCCTCATCAATTACGTTAACGCCATTTAGAAACTCATGCCAGCTTTTACTTGACAACTTGAGAATTGCCTGTAGATTTAACTGACAGGACTCGTCCCAGAGGCACCTTTAGCGTGGAAGAAAGCTCCGAGGGGCTGTGCAGGGGGTGGCTTTCCTGCCCGGCTCTCTGCCAGCGCGCCGAGTGACGTTTCATTACTCTGCACCAGCATCTCCGTGGGGCGACAATCTGTTGAGAGCCGAGACGCCCGTAAATACGACTGAATCGGCGGCATTAGCAGCGGCCACAGAGCAGGCAGGGTCGCTCCTCAGGACTCGCAGGAACAATGCTCACCTGTTTACTCCTCCGAGCACCAGCAACATTATTTTTCCCTTTTCTTTTCCCCCGACAATGTCTGTATCAAAAGGAGACAGACTTCTCTGAAAGACCCTGCGGTCAATTTGCAGGGCCCTTTATCACAGAAAGCTGGGCTTTGATTTCAATGGCACTACACTTTTTTTTAAAGGCACTATATAAAGAAGAAATCTTCAATCACTCTATATAGATTCTTTTCTTTCCCAGTAAGCCAGATGCAACCTGCTGTGGAAATGCACAGTTTAGAAGTGGAAGGCAGGTGAGCAAAGGGCTGTAACAAGTCCCTTACATCTGAAGGAAAACAAAGGCCAAATAATAAGGCCTTCCAAAAGAACTGACAAATAAATAAAAATATTACATACCACATGCGCTCACAGAATTAAAACCCTGTATACTCCCTGAGGCTGCAAAGCCTGATCTTCTGCCAAGTCAATGCAGCCTAAACACAACTTCACTCTCACGTTTTGTTAGGTTTGTTTGGTTTTTTAAAGAATGTTACAAACCGAAAGATGCTTCTGGAAGCATCTGCTGCCGCCCAGGCCTGAGCCTCCTCTCAGGCTCCCCTGACCAGGGGCAGAGCAGGTCTTTACACTCATCGAAACCTGCGGCTCCGATGCCTTCATCAGCGCCTGTTCCCACCTCCCTGGGGACCAGCAGCCTCTCAGCCCTTCCTGCGGCTGGAGGAGGGTAGATGCCACCTTACAAGGAGGTTCCCTTAATCAGCGTTATCGAACGCTGCACAGGATCCCAGGCACCCACTGCTGGGGGCTGTCGCAGCGTCTCCTCATTAACACCACGGGCACTCGCAGCCCCAGCATCCGCCCAACGCGCCACACTCCTCTTCTGAAACAGGGCAAACAGCTCTGTTTTTACAGTAATCATTCCAGACAGTCAGGAGGCATCAGATTTTACGTATGTCCAGGGGGAAAAGGCTGTCAGTGGCCATTAAAATATATATATATATA
>NW_020799124.1:1476232-1525805 GCF_003259725.1 Athene cunicularia | reverse complement strand
ATAAGAGACAGGTGTGAGCAGCGACCACGCACGCCCCACCAGCCTGCAATCACACCCCGGTGACCTGACACAAGCCCAACGCCATCATCTTTGCCTAACCCGATCTGAGCTCTATTAAATTGTGGATGCCTTCTGCTTTTTCAGCCGTCTGCCTCGCAGGAAGAGCACGGACAGGGCAAGCACACATCACTTCAGCCTTGCTGGAGAAGAGGAGCTAATCCATTTACCGGAATCGTTTGTTGGTATTGCCAATCTCCTGTTGAAGTGACCAGAGTAAACCTAACATATCTTAATCATTTTTTCCACTGTTGGAAGCCAGGCATAAAAAAAAAAAAAGCCAAGAGCGTATTTTGGGAGCACTGCTGGAAAGATTCCATTGTTCTTCACCGCATCAATAAAAGCAGTTTTGCTGTTTGATAGTATAAAGTGTTCAAGAACCAGATGCAACAAAGGAGCAGAATCACCCTGGGAAAGAAAACTTTTAATAGGGACCACACAGGGCTGAACAGCTCTATAAAACTGATCTGCTGGTAATGGAAAAGGAAAACAAGGCTCAGACAGGCACAAAATCCAGAGCCCTTCACTAATAATCACGTCTACCATTTCAGTGTGCTTTCTAACCTCCCTTAGATGCAGAGGATGCTTTCCTTCCTCTGCAGCGGCTTTTCAAGACCACGCACGGACGAGGCAAGAGAGGTACGGACTTTGCTGAGCGCTGCACCTCAGAACCCCACGGTTTTGTCATCACTGCGTGCCTTAACGTCATCTTCTAACCCCCGCCATGGCCCGCCCGGGGTAGCTCCAGCCAAGCCGTTCCCTGCTGCCGATGGTTCCCCCCAAGTTCGCTGCCCTCCACCTCCCCCCTGCCCCGATTCAAGCGCGAGCCCCTTCCTCGGGACGGCCGAGCCCCGCGGTGCCGGGGGATCGTGCACCAGAGGACGGGCCAACCCAGCGCCTACGGGCTGACAGGCTGTGCCAAAAGCTCCCCCGAGAAGAGCGGGCCATGCTGCTTTTTTCATCTGCCACCTCCAGAGGTGACCTTCTCCAGCAGCCTCCCTCCCGTTCGAACTCATCCAAGCCCGGTTCCCAGGTGCATACACCCAGCGGTGCTTTATTAAAAGCTTTCTTCTCCTCCTTGCATTTTTGGTGACATTGTTTTATGGATTTCCCCACGCGTTCAACCTTTGTTCAAACCACTGGGGAAAACACTGAAATCTTTATGCCTAAAAACAAAAGCGCCACGAACAGCAGTCACAGGCGAAGGAAAAGGTGAACTAATTATACACACCAGAGCCTTCCCCAAAGTGTTTTCACAGCCTGGGCGCTACCGGCCCAGACGTCCAGGTACCGCCGGCCGCGTCTCCCCCGCGCCGTGCTCCCCGCCAGCCCTCAGCCCCATTCCTGCCGGCAGCAGGAGCAAACCCCCGCCAAGCCCCGCAGGTCCAACACGCTCCTCCGGCACGGGCACGGCACCGGAGCCCGGGATGTGCCCCGAACCAGGCCCTGCCCGTACTGTCACACCGGCAGAGCAGATGGAATTCGAACACCCTTTGCTTCCTGGCTTTCAGAGCAGACAAAGAAATCGCCTTGGGAGAAGCGGTGTGTATGCGATGACCTTTCCCCATTGTGTCTGCAGGCACCCGAGAACAAAGCTGTGGCGGAATCTCACCGCAACTTCTGGGCGCTGGGAAAGGCGGCGTGTCACCACTGCCGTGGAAGGCGGGCAGTCGGTTCAGGGTTTGAGGGTGCTGGCGTGCATTTTGCTGGGATATTCAACCGGTGCTGAGGACTAGAACCCCACCGCAAGGCTCGGCCTGACACCCCCTCCGAGCCTCAGGCGCTGGTTCCAGCAGCCGGCTCAGGGCGCTGGCGGCACTCGGAGCTTGCCCGTGCTGCTCTCAGAGTTCTCGGCTCCTTCAAATCACGTCCCGTGAGGGGGAAAGCACCTGCGGGATCCGCTTGCACCCACAGGGAACAGCGACTGCTCACAACACAGCTATGCACCGGGTTTCATACAGACAGTTCCCCTCCGCAGATCTCCACTTGCTCAAGGATTTACCGTGTCAGAGCAGGGCACTGCCGGACAGGGGCTTCTCCAGACCAAGCCCTGGTTGCGTCCAATGCTCGGGCTGCAGCCGGAAAGCCCAGCTCCTGCTGGCAGCCACCGAGCGCTGAAAGCCCCGTCCCCAAACTCTCCTCCGCGAACCCGCAGTCGTATTTCAACCCGAGAGATAACAAGGAAAGTTTTGGGGCACAGCATATACAAAAGCTGTTACTAACGAAGTGTTACTAACAATAAAATAAAAAGGAAAACAATAAAACAGAGTAAACCAAAATAAAATACAACGTGTTACTAAGGGCTGGCCATTCCCAGAGGACTATCCAGTGTCACAGGAGTGGTGGGAGCCCCCATCCCTGTCCTGATCCCTGAGGGAGGATGAGTTGGATAACCAAACGATGGAGCTGCCAGTCCCGCACCTTGTTCCCTCACTAACCCCCCCCCCCCCCCCCCCCCCCGTGACCTTGGGCAAATTCCTGCTCCGCAGGACCTTTGCTTCCCACCCAGAAAGGGAGGGGTGCTCTTTGTAAAGCAAGCGGGATGAAAGGATTTACAGTACATACGGAGGGAAAAAAAGAAAACCCAACAAACTAAGAAAAGCCTTGCAGCTCTGAGAGGCACAGTACAAAAGCCTTATTGCCAGTCAATGGGAACAGACTATTTATAGCTGAGGATCATTAACTGCATTAAAAAAGTTTGATGTTCTCTAACAATCTCTGTCATTTTAAAGCGCTGGCCTTCCCCCGACGGCCAGCTGATAACTGGAGCGGCAGCGCTGAATGGAGGTAATTGTACCCCAGCTCAATAGGCTGAGCCCGCTCTGCGCCCAGCCCTGCTGAATGCGAGCGTGTCCTTTCCCCAGGGCTCTTATTTAAATATTATGCCAGCTCCCACAGCCTACCACAGGAAGAACACGGCTATGTATACTCTCATAAAACTGCGTAATTATGAATAATGCCTCGGTTTTTAACAAAATAAATCACCACACACCAGAAAAGTGCTTACTCCAACCTAGTGCTGGAAGAGATTAAAATGCCAAGCGAAGTGAAGCATCCCTCTTCTGAAACATCGGCGCTCACCGTTATTTATTTATTTCTGTACCTGGCTGGGCTAAGGGCAGGGCTGGCAGCACCCCGACAGGAGGAGGACCACGACCAGAGGTGCTGAGCAGTTCCTGGGCTCCTCCAGCACCATCCCCCAGACACGCCGCTCCAGCCCCGATCGAGACACTAACAATGAGGCACGCTCGCTTCTCACCCAGCTCAAAGTTTATCAGCTTGTAAGAAATGTACAAGCGAGAAACCACCGATAACGCGCGGCCGATTGTTATCACCCGGAATATAAAGCTCTTGTGATATGACATATCGAACATATGGTTTGTAAAGACTGACTGTTTTGATCCACTACGCGATGCCACTCTCGCTCTGGCCTGGTGAGGCTGCGACCGGCCTGGCGCCGGGTTTGGCCCCGTCCCAGGATGCCTCGTCCTTCGCCGGAGAGCGCACGACTCGAGTGACGCAGCTGCCACCGAGGCTCCTGCGTGGCCACCGCCGCAAAATCAGCTCCTTCAGCGGGCTGTGCGCCCGCTGTTAAAAAATCTATGGGTTGTTTTGACTATTCCAACACGTACTGAGGCATCCCCGCCCTGCAGACCCCACCTCGTCCCACGAGCTGCCCCCAGCCCCGTCAGTCCGAACGCCCGGGGAGCTGCAGGAACACACCGACCCGCGGCACCGATTCCCCGGCCCCTGGCCAGGGAAGGGAACGTCTCCCCCTCGGCAGCCCCAGTCCTGCCTGACCGGCCGGCGAGGGGCAGCAGTCGCCATCCCAGCGCTGGCTGGCAGCTGGTGCGGGATACAGGCCACGAGTTTGGGTCTTAAACGGGTGTCGCACACACCACGCGCAGGGGAGGAATTAGCCACCTCGCCAGAAGCCGGAGGGAGACGGGGCAGGCGGGAGGGCTGTCTGACGGAAGCACACGGGTGTTCCTCACAGCCGAGGCACCCTCCGCAGGTTGTGGCGAAGGCGGGACACTGCTCCCTGCCTGGCCGCACTCATCTGCGAGGAAGATGAAAAGGCCTTTGCTCTCCTGGCTGCCAGTGGAGCATCCCTCACCCAGCCCCATTTCACTGCACCGTTCTGGAAGACGAAGGGCGGAGGCCAGTGGTCCTCCTCCACCCGCGCATCGCCCTGCTTCTCATTTAGCGCAGCCCGGAACCCACACGCTGTTAAAGCCCTTTAAGGAGCCCCAGGCAGTTGCCAAAAGGCCTCACTATGGGTCACGCCACACAGACAGAGAAACTGAGGCACGGAGCTGAGGTTTGCCCCAGGCACCGAGCAAACCAGCAGCAAAGCTGACGCCAGGCCCTCACGCCAGCTCCCTTTTGGCTCCCTGATGCAGGAAAGCAGCTCAGCAGAGATGAAGGCACGAGGGGCTTGGCACGAGCCGTCACACTCATTAACTGGCTGGATTTTGACTTACAAACGTCCAAACTCGGCCACCAGGAAACAGTTTGTGTACAGGTGGGCCACAAAAACCCACAGAAACCAGCAGCAATGCTGAGCTCAAGCAAGCTCCCAGCAAAGCCCAAGACCGAGTACATAATGATGCTCCTTGCCCCTGGACCCGGGTGCAAGTTTTAGGCTTTGATCCACACTGTATCTTTGGCTGAGAAAAACTGCGATTTCCCCCCAGAGCAGCAGAGCTGGATACAGCATGCCAGGAGACTGGCTGCCAGCAGCGGGCAGACGACTAACGCAGGGGGATGATACAGCGAGAGTAAACCAGGAGCTTCACGGCAGAAAACCCACCGGTGTCGGCACCGTCCCAGCCCAGGGTTTGACGTGCTCTCTGCTGAGTGGTTCTGTGTTTTCTTAGCGAGAGGCCAGACCTGCCAGACAGGCGGCAACGCTCCGTGAAGCCAGACATTTACTCTGAGAGCAGCAAGCCTACCCTGCCAAGCCTCTCCGAGTTTTTAAGCACCTTCCCTTTAAACTCTCAAGAATAAGGGCTCTCCTTCCAAACACTCCGTGCAGCTCTTACTTCTGGAGTTGCCATCGCTACAGAGCGCTGTTTACCGGTCCCTCCAGCCTGGTACAGCTTCGATAGTGCCCGGCTCCCCGAGGAGGAGGAGGAGGGAGCACCGATCCCGGGGGGAAGGGGCACACCAGCTTTCGCTGCCCTGCCCGAGATGTGAAAGCCCCTTCAGCACCCACCGAGGCCTTTGCCAAGCCCCACGCCCGCTCCGAGGGTTTGTTTTTTTTTTGTACCACGTTTCACGGCAGATCCTCCCATCTTTGCTCCCTGCGCAGAGAAAGTTTCCGATCCATCACTGCAGCTGGCCTGGGGCTCCTGCCTCACCACACTGCTCTCTCCAGATAAACATGGCGCTTTTTAAAATTATCTTTTGCCCACAAGCGAGACAGACACAAAAGCAGCCTTTCTGCTAGTCAATAATGGAAACTTTCAATAGATCAGGAACAGAGATATTTTCAGCATGTTTCAAATCAAGTTCAGAAAGACAGCTGGGGAAAGAGGGGAAAGCATTCAGATATTTGGAGGTTTTCTGGCATTTTGGCAATTTTCCATCTTCAGCGCAAGAATAAAAGGTTTGGGTTGTTGTTTTTTCTTTTTTTTTTTTTTTTAACAAATCGCAGCTTTAAGTTCTGTATTTTTTAACTTCCCAAGAAGCTTTCCCCCAAAGAAGTATTAATTCTGACCAGAAAAGGTAGGGAAGTTGCTCTTACCTGTCGTTTGGAGATTTTTACTTCACTTTACAGTTAAACTTCACTTCCACACACATACCAAAGACATCTACTCTGGCTAGCTAGGTCCTCTGGAAAGAACCCAAAACTCTCAGACAAAAAAAAGAAAAAAATAACGTAAACGAATGCAAAAATGTGAAGTTAATGAAACGAAGAGGCAGCCAGGGTGTGGAAATGCCGCTGCCACCTCCTTGCTGGGAGCAGAATGGCTCCGCACTGCACGGGCCTCCCGAAATGGGGCACGTGGGCCAGCGCCGAGCAGGGCTGGGGCCAGCGTGGCTCGGGAAGAACACGGAGGGGCTTGTCCTGCCGGGTGGCTCCGTCCTGTCCCGCAGTCCCCCAGCCTCTCCAGGTTCCCCATCCGGCCGTGCAGGGAACACGGGGGTCAGGGAAAACCCCGTCCTCCTGGTCGCTCGCAACGACACCCCGCGCCCCACCGATGTCTCCAACTCGGTGTTACAAGTCTGAGACTTTCCAGGAGATAATTTGACGCTCAAGGCCAACATTAGCAATGCCTGTCTCTCACCTAATCAGCAGGCAATTAGCTGGAAGAATTCAGAATGAAGCTTCAGATGAAGAGTAAACCTTCAGCCACTAAATTCCATCCTCAAATAATGAGACTTTATTTTAATTTCACAGTGATAATATTGCACAGCATCCCCTCCCCTTATTTACCTCCAAGAAGTAACATTAGCATTAAAAAAAAAAATAAAAATATCGGAACCAACCCTCACCTATTCCTATATCCCATTCATCATTTAATTTGAGAATTAAGCTCTGTTAATGGACGAAAGCTATCATTTTGAGCATACAGGCAGTGTTAATATTTGAATAAGCTAACAACAACAACAAAACAGAGAAGACTAATACATGCACGGTCATTCTTTCTAACAGGAAGGATTCAGTTTTAATTTTCACAGAATATTAAAACAAATTTTTAATTAGATTATACTAGTGCCTCCCTAATAAGTGCTTGCAAGGGGAACTCCATTGTGCAGAAATATGCTCCGCAGTAGAAGAGAAAAACTTGCCAGTTAAGTAGCTTAATCACTGAAGAGCTTTGAGGTGGCTCCTTTCTTTTTTTTTTTTTTATTTTTTATTGTAGCCTTCTTGCACTTTGCAAAGAGGTTGTCAGAGATGTTTAGTCATAATCATTTCTCTGGAAAATGAAAAGTGAGCTTGACAAACAGGAGTGAGATCAGAAAAGAAAAGAGAAGAAAAAAAAAACCTGTCAATATGTGAAAGACATCCTGTTCCTTCCCAGTGACCCAAAACGCCAAGGTTTCCTACTTCAAAAAATAAAAAGGGAACAATCTCCAAGGAACAGCTTGTATGTGGCAGAGACCAGCGCGGCCTCCATTGTGTTTTTCTTTAACAGCTAACGAAATCGCTCGTGCACTTTTGCTATGAAGGAGAATTTAAAAACAAAACAAGAAAAGCAAAGAAGGTTAAATATGTAGATGGAGCATCACCCTGACATAAGCCCACATCTGTCACGGAGGTCAGAGCTCCAACAGCAGCGATGCCTGACGCTGCGCAAGACCATCAGCTCAGCTGCACAGAACACGGCTCCGGGACCTCCCCTCCTCGCCTCATCCCGACGAATTTACGGCTTGGGCTCGCTCCTCTCTCCCTCCCTCCTTCCCAGGATGTCTCGCAGCTTTTACCCCGGGCATGTGGGCACCTCGGCACATCCAAACACCAGAACCCGCCTACAACCGCTTCATTCCTCGCCTTGGCACTCTGCGGTCCTGAATTAACCCCGCCGGGATGTGTGAAGAGCTGGGTCCCGCGCCCTGCCCCGTCCAACCTCCTCTCTACGCCATACAGGATAACTGGGAAAACGATTTAAAAATTATCTCTATTTTTAAAGTGGTTTAGTTCTAATTAACAAAATCTCACCAGTACTTGGGCGGGGAGGGGGGAAGGAGTTACCCCAAATCCTGCGTTGACAGTTATCAAACACGCAGCGATCAGAAATCTCTCCTCTCCCGTGCATCCCCTTCCAGAGCAAGACCTTGAGCGCTGTAACAATGCGGAGTTAGGGCAAAACCCAAAAATTATTTTGCCAGCTACGCTCCCACAGCTGCTCCTCTAGCACTGCTTCTGTTGAGCAGAGCTGTCGAAGGAGAACCCGAGAGCACAAGGCACCGTCCCCTCCAAACCCGCTCCCTTCCCCGGGGCGCGCGATGTCCAGAGCGCGGGGGGAAGGAAGGGGGAGGCTGGTCCTGCACACAACGGGGGGATACGGGATACCCAGGCACCCACGGAGGAGGAGGGAAATCCAGGATGGCAGAGCCTCAGCTCCAAGGAGCGGGTTCTGAGACACACGGAGTAAGGGGGTGTTTCTCCCCGCCGCGAGGCCCAGCGCTGCGCACTCGCCCCGCGGAGGAGCGGGGCTTTGCCGCACGTCCCCGGCCCAGCGCCGTGCAAGTCTCGGGGTGTGTCCCAGCCCCGCAGGCTCTGCCCCGGCTGGAGGATCCCTGAGACCTTCCAGTTCTGAGCACGAAGGTGTCTTCACACCTAAGTATCCTCAGTTTAGCACTTCTGTTTTCAAATGCAATGAAGAAAAGGCACCAAAACTGCCAACTGCCTTGGCAAACAGAGAGAAGTGATGGCGAGAAGGACCCAGCCCTTGTCCTACTGAGCAACAGGTCCCTCTGCAGCGCCTCAAGCCGAGCATCCTAAAAATCACACGTGACTTCTGCGAACGCTCGGCCGCCCGCTGCTCCCCCCGCCCGCAGCCCAACACGGCACCAGCAGAGGCAACGGGTCGAACCCACGAGGCAGCCCCAAAACGCCGCATTTACCTCCGGTTAAAATAAAATCCCACCGCTGCCCGCCCGACACACGGGGTTTCGTTTCGGTGGCCCCAAGTGCCAGTTTCTCTCCCCGGCGCCGGCACAGGGAGCGGGTGCTGGACCACGGGCGACCTGTGCGGCCGTCGGAGGGACCCGGCCAGAACCAGGACCCCGTCTGGCACGTGCTGAACCTGCCCGTGGGTGACACAGCACAGCAGCAGGTCCAGCTCTGCGGGCCGGGTACAGGCTGCCCTAGATACAGCACATCCACCCCCTCCACCATGCGGACTTGTGACCAGTGGCCTTTTTAATATATTTTTCTTCTCCCTTTTTTTTTTTTTTTTTTCCTTTCCACTTTTTACTCAATCGGCCCCCGTGTTTACAGCTCACTACACCACAAATCCTTATTTCATGTCACCCACTGGCCCAAGCTGTCCCCACTCACTGTTTCTCCTAGACAAGTTAATAAGATGGAAGGCTCCCTGGAGGCCTCAAGCCAGTGAACATTATCACTTGGAAGCAAGGCAGAAATACTGACACATCGGAAATGACTTCAAGCCTATTAATTACCCTTTCTTCTCTGGCAGATCTTCGAGAGAGAGCTTGACAAATTGAAAGGCAGGAGAGCTCATCCTTCGCTGCCCCAGAAAGAGCCCCCCTCCCACATCAACAAACAAAACACACACCCCCAAAAACTCCTTTGTTTTGTTATTAATTAATTCATCAGAAATTAGCTGAAGCAGAGGCTGCCTGTCAGTGACAGATCTGCCCTTTCTCTTCGCGTTCCCACCTCCGAGGGGCCAGAGGAGGCAGGACACGGACACACAGCCCCACGGAGGCAGGACGGGCTCCCACGGGGGGACCCGGGAAACTGCTGCTGTGCACCGGGAACGTGGCTCCGAGGTCGGAGCTTCCCGTCGCCGAGTGTCAACAATCTCCACGGACACGACCAAACACCAGATGCACTGTAAAACCTTAGCGAATACCCCTCAGCCCGTTCTTCCCCTCCCTCAAAACGGATTTAAAAATCCTTGCTGCCATAATTGATCCTAATTATTATAAGCATTAGATATTAAATGCATTCCTACATGCAATGTGGCTTCAACTATGGGCTTTCAGCAAAGTCTATTGTACAAATAAATGACTGGATTTCTTATTCAAGAGCTTCAGATTTGACAGTAATAATTTTGATGCAAAGTAGCCAGGCAAGCCTAGATAAAGTCACTACCTCCCACTATGGCTTTATTTTTTAAGGTGATTTTCATAATTTCTGTTTAAAAAAAAAACCAACAAACAAACCCTAACAAAATAACTCGAAAATAAAAAAACCTTCAAGCCATTAGCTAGAAAACTATCATTAAATCATTTGTTCATTTTTTATTAGTATCATTGTAATTAAAGAGAATCATATTTCAAAAATATATCTTCAACAGCACTTATCAAAACCCATCCCTGCAGCCTATCAATTAGTATTACAATAACCTCGCTCCCTTGTTGCCTTTGCTATTAGCATTTTGATTGAATGTCTGTTGAAAAGTGACTGGTAACAGAAGATTGTGTTCAGAAAGTAATGTTTCTTTATTCGCTTTCATTGAAGCTTGTCTAGTTGTCTCCAGTTCCTACTCAAAAGAGACAAGACAGTTCCAAAAGCAGTAATTTTGATGCAGGATTTTTTTTTTTTTTTTTTTTTTTTTTTTTTTTTTTTTTTTTTTTTCCCTTCCTCTTCTCTGCGAGGTGAGATAGATTGGGTTAGGCTGGACACAAATGCTATTAAACCACTTGACAGCAGATTTGGGGTCTGCTATCGGCTCTCACCTAAACACACTCGAACACGCACAAACTACCGGCGCGGTGTCACGGCAGTAACAGCCAACAAACGTGTCCCCAATAAACTGGGAGAACACAGACCGCGGGGCTCTGCAAGTGACCTTTCCAGAGATTCAATAATAATAATAATAATTAATAATGCATGGACTGCTCAGGGAAGATTTTGGCCACGTTTATTGCCAATAGTATTGAATGTAAAAGGGAACAATTTATTAGATAACCCTTTGCACTTTGGGAACGTATCGCTGCAACTCGGACTGTTGAGTTCGGCAGCTGTAATAAAGCCTTTAACGAAGGACAGATCTGTAACTAACGTCATTATGGAGGGGAAATGGATGCATTCGGCAAGTACCATGAATTATAAAGACAAGAGTTCATTAAATCTACTACATTAAAATAAAAATGACCTGCCATGTCAGACAGTTCTATTTACTGATATTCCCACTGCTGATGCCTTCCCCTGATAAATCGCGTTCTGCAGGCACAACCAACAGTTATCCAAAAACATTTCAATTACTTGGACGTGCTGGAAACTCGTAAGCAACGTTGAGTCACCCTCTAAAAACACCACGATCCCGAGGTTTGCTTTTACGGCTCCGAGGGGAAAACAAGGCAACCCCATCGCCGCGGCGCCCTCCTGCCTCTCCCCGGTGCGCTCCCTCCGCGCCGGCGATGACAGTCAATTAGGCTAATAAGCAATTTAGCAGGGAGGCAAGCGAGGGAAACGCTCAGTGGCTGTTGGCACCGTTAGGATGGGGCCAGCACAGACCCCAGCTAAAGCCCCCCACCCCTGCAGAAGCCACGCCGAAGGCGATGGGGCGGAGGGGTGCCGCGGCTGGGGGGGTACAAAGGGAGCAGCCGGGCTGGGCGAGGAGAAGGCAGAGGCCGGTCCCGCCGTGCTTCCTCCCCTTCCTCAGCCTCCTCCATCCCACTGGCAAGCCAGCCCCGCTCCTGTGCTCCCCGGGAAGGCTCCCCAAAGCCTCCCTCCTCCCCGGCGGCTCCGCTGGCAGTCGGCCAGGACTGTGTAATGGTGTCAGGTAGCAATTTCATTTTTAAAATGCTCTTATCAAAGATTTAAGGTGAAAGATAAGAAGAGCATGCTAAATCATCATAAAGGAAACACTGTATAAGGCGTAGCATTTTACAAATCAAAACAGTTATCAAAATGAAAAGGTATGAATATAAAAACAAATGGAGCCAGCGCCGAGGAGAGGAGAGGAGGGGAGGGAGCGCTCCAGATCGGGGAGACACTGATCTGATTTCAGGTTTTCTTGGCAAGTCTCAAAGCCTGCGAAGAACGGGAACTGCGACACTTTCACTGTAATTTTGAAACAGAAATAAAACGCCAGGTACATTTATACGTGAGCATGTACACACACACATCCATACACAAACACGCGCTTATTTATACGCCTTTTCATATAGATAGATCTATAAATATAGATACATATTTTTCATACCATTACCCACGGCTGTTGGGTGCTTTTATCAAAGTCATCTGACCTGGAAAGCATCTGTTGTTAATACCACTGTTTTATTATTTATCAAATCCATTTCTTCATAGAATGACTAATTTCATACCCACAGCTGCTCCCATCTTCCCTCCGCAGCTGCTCCTTCCCCGAGCAGCCAGGCAGGTTATCGGCCGCCTCCATCTCTCACCACCCCCGTGCTGCTTCTGAGCCCCCCCCCCGAGCCCCAGGGCCGGGGTCAGGACCACACTCGGGGCTCCTGCCCTGCGAGGGACAAAGCCAAACTGAGCCAAACAGCCAGGAAAAACCTGCGAGGGACAAAGGCAAACGGAGCTGAACGGCCAGGAGAAAATCCAGGAGGCACTGCCGGGAGCCGATTCACAAGAAAACAAATCCCACGCTTTTTTGTCACCTGATTTTTTTTTTGTTTTCCTGCAATTACATCCAGAGACTAGAGGAAAACAGATGTTTTTACCCCTTTATTAGTTCGCTTTGTGGGTGAAGAGGAATAGCGCTGGGGGAACAGGCTCGCACCGTTTTCCCAGAGGGCCGACGTGCCCGATGGCCAATGCCCACCCCTGGCCGCGGCCTGAGGGACCTGCCCGGAGCTCGGGAGCCCGCAGGACCGGGCTGGCCAGCCCAGGGGAAGCGAGCCCTCCGCGCCAGGGACAGCCCGGCGTCGAGAGCCGAGGTCCCAACGGAGGGAAACGGGCTCGCATAAACAGAAACCGGCAAAAGCCAAACCCGCCTCCATTACCTTGAAGTGATTCCAGCTCATCCAAACTTCCTGCGAGCTGACGGGGGAATATTTGTCACTACCGCGATGTTTAGAGTGTATTCTCTTGCCAGGCTTCTCCCTGCGGATCCTGCCCTAATTCTGAGCGTGCTGTTGAACACGTGTGTTCACGTGTGACTCATGCAGCGGATGAGGAGGACGGTTTCCATCGCCAGAGCCTTGCTGCGACTCAAGCCAACCACACAATTCTCAAATGATTTACACCGGGGCTGGCAAAGGTCCCACAAAGAGTAAGTACGGAGAGATGGTGCCCTGGGCAAAGGCCCGGCCCCGCGTTCAGCATCGATGGGGGCCACGGGCCGGTCAGTTCATCACCCTGCGCCCCTGATTCCCACCCCGTAGCGGCTTCACTGGGACGCTGCCAGGTTTAACTCACTACAGACCCACAAAAAGCTTTGCAATCACTCAAGGGAGGGCTGGAGGGGGTTAGTAGTGTTGTAGCATTCACTCCTGGTCTTCCAAAGTGGAGAAATGATGAAGCTGTTAGCATGGATAGGTGTTCTCAAATGGAGAAGAACCTGCTAATTATTATACTAGTTGATGGTAATCTTTCTGGTCCAGAAAATAATAAATTGAAAAGAAAAACCCACCACCACACAACCCAAATCTGACAACCAGCAGTTTTCTCAACGAAGCTGTTTTTCAACTTACCTAATCTATCGGATCCAGTGAAGAAAGTGCCAGATGTTCTTACTTCAGCTTATATATACAAAAAACATACAGAATAAGCAAATTTACTCCTTGCCAGTACGGATTAATCAACCTAATTAAAGAAATCTTTAGTCAAAACTTAACGTTTTGGGAAAACCACTATCAAGCGCAGGTAAGAGGGTGCTGGGGCGAAACGGCGCGGACCCTGCACGAGCTCCGTGTGACACGACTGCCCGGTGTGACCCCGCACGCCCGGGAGGCTCTGCCTGCTGCCACCGACCCCAGAGCTGGGGATATTTGGGGAAATGAGCTCAAAGGATCTCAGCTGAAGGGAGGAAAGAAGGGGATGATAAAAAGGTGGAAGAATCACCTCTTTTTAGAGATGTTTTTTGTTCCCTTGTTGCTGGCGGGGAGGTGAAGACAAGAGTTACAGAAATCAATCCCTGCCTTCGTGGCCAACAAGGGGGAAGGAGCCAGGAAAGCAAAGGGCAAAGCTGAGCTCAGGCACAGCCCCGCGACCAGCGCTGCTCCTTCCTAACAGAAGGGGGGTCCAACACGATGCCGTCACCTCATACCGTCGCTGCGGGTCAGGGCTCCGTCCTTCACTTGCAGCTATTTGCCACGGGCTCACCGAAGCCAACAGATACACGACGATTTACAGCAGAAATGGTTTGCCCTTGCAGCTCCTGTTTGTTCAATTCCCAGGGCAGGAACTTGGCTCTAACTGCAGCTCAGGGCTTCCGATTTTCCCTCTGTAATGGACAGGCCCCTGAAACGCTGGGTGCGTGGATGCAGCTGAGCCTTGAGACGAGGTGCCGAGTGCTGCAGGGCCCCGTGCGAGGAGCGGCAGGACCCAAGCCCCGTGTGTCTCAGGCCACCGCTGGCAAACGCCCACGGTGACACTGGGCAGGGACGTGGACGTGATGGGGCTGCAGAGAACTGCAAGGACCTTCCCCACTTGCAGGAATCAGCAGGGTCTCCAGGAGCACCAAACGCCTGCGGAGCCTTGCTCCGGCACGGCACAAAACTAGAGGTGTAGCAGAGGAGAGCAGAGAAAAGCAAGGGGCTTTCTTGGCCTGTCCTCCAAGAATATTCCCAGCTGTGAAATCCCGGACTGTCTCCCTGCAAAATCACTGCCCGCGCCGACGGCTGCCTCCTCCCACAGCCCCGACTGGGGCTGACGGGGGCCACCGCGATCCCCGGGCTGGCACAGTGATGCCACCGGCTCTGTGGCCACTGAAACTGGGCGGAAGAGGATCACGGGGCGCAGCGGATGGAGCTTCAATCCCTGGGGAGTGAGCCAGCGAAGGGGCTGGGGCAGGCGAGGGCGTGGGGGGGGCGAAGCGGCGGCTGGCCAAGGCTGGAGCGGGAGGCGAGGGAAGGCTCTGTGGGACCGGCCCGAGACCAGACACAGCGCTACTGCAGCACGTTTTACATATCTAAGCTAGTAATTTTAACAGCTTCTAATTTGCTAATACAAGAGGATTGATTAGGTGGAATGTATCCATGCAAGAGCTGTAAACTGTTAATTGCAGGGTAGCAACGCTTCCATTCACACACCCCATTGCCAAGCCCTCCTTCAGCAGCGGAGTTACTCCAAGCTTCTGCCTCACAAAAACGGACCCGGGTGGGCGCACCCTACAGCTCGGACCAGCATCCCTCACCCGAAGCACCAACATTTAAAAACAAACGCCCAGAAAAACAGAATCCCAGCCAGGGACGGCGAGGATGGCAGAGACAGCGAGGCAGAGCCCGCTCCAACAGGAGGCTCGGGGGTAAAAGCCTTTCCCTGCGCTACCAGCATTATTTGTGTCAAACACATTGCTGCTGAATCTCAAGATTTTTAGGATAGGGGATGTGTTATCTTTCTGTTTAAACATATGGCAACGGCCTTGTAAAATTAAAGACTTCAACAGCATCTGGGTCCAGGCACGACTGAGGTGGCAGCCTCAGGAGGGATTTACTCTGGGGACTGCGCTGGGCACAGGGAGACAAACCTCGGCCTCTTCAGGCTGCTGGGAACGTCCTCCTCACCCTCCGTAAATGCTTTATTATCAAACCCAGCAGATACAAAACAAAACGAAAAGCAACCCCCTCCACGCGTATTTGAGAGGACTCGCCCCGCCTGCTTTCAGCGATCCACCGGGAGAGGAAAACACCCCACGGGGGGGAAAGCTGCGCACTGCGTCTCCAGAGTTTCACATCACATTTTTGGGCACGGGCACGCTGCAAGTAGCTGCCTGTTTTTCTCAAGGTCACCACGCTGATTTTAATTCTGCTCATTGTATTAAGACTGCCCGTCTATGTAAATGTTGCATTTTGTTCTCCTCCTGTTTCTGGCCTTTCCTCAATTAACATTTTCAAATGGTCCCACAAGACTCGAGGCCCTACCTGCTAATCACTTCGCTCCCGCATTCTGGGAAGCAAAAGGGTTTTGGTTTCATCAGCTGAGTAGATTCATAAGCAAGAACTTACTCGTGGCATTTAGAGTTTCTTTCCATTCACAGATCATCAGGATTTTTGCTAATTTATCTGTCACTCAAACTGGCTGCGCAGCAGTGACAACGAAGATGGCAAACTCAAGTCCTCTTGCAATGACCTCACTGTCTTCTCAGCGCGGTTTCAGCCGGGAAGATGACGTTGGCTGTTTCTAGCACAAGCACTTGTCCCAGCAGAGCTCACACGTACTGACTTTCTGCCAGTGCACCGAACCATTATCAGAATTTTAAAAAAGTTCTTACGTATTTGCACAACTTTTGCTTTATGTTTCCCCAAGAACCTTTCAGAGATGAGAAAGGCTCCACTGATTTACTTTGCACTCTCCAATATAACTGCACTCTAACTGCATTGTTATTGATACTGTTCAGTACTAAGTGAACAGGAAGATTTTTCTTTTTGCCAGTGACTGTTAAGCTATGGGAAGGAAACGCCCAGTTTTCTGCTCATGGTCCTGCCTATGTCTAGCCCTGAACACCACGCTGGTACCTTCTGCAGGACCAGCACCGCCATCTCCCATCTCTGTGTCTCTGCTTCCCCATCCGAGGCATCTCGGTATCAGCCTTGGGTGAGCTGCAAAACCATCGTTTATTGTATCCCAGAAAGCTCAACTGGTATTTGCAAAGCTATTTAATATCTCCTGTACACAGGAGCGACGGAAAATGCTGCATTTCCTCCTGCACACCTCCTCCTCCCCGCAAGCTGCACGCTCCGGCTCTGGCCCTCCCCTCCCGCAGGCATTCCGAGGGCAGGACGGTGCCTCCTGCCCCCGTCGGCGCCCGCCACCCAGACACAAGATACAAACAAGTTTTACAAACCTACCGTCCTTTGCAATATACTTTTGATATTTACCTTAAAGTCTGATTGTGTAACCGGAGACTTCCCAACTAATTGCTGGGCTGTGTTTGCAACCTTTGCTGGAGGTTGGCAGGGTTGTTTTTTTTCTTGTTATTATTGTTGCATTTGTTTGTTAAACAAGAAAATAAAACTGTCAAGCCATCTCCCGAGTGCTGTTGGCAAGCCGAGTCTCTCCCCTTCTTCAGAGGAGGCATTTGCACACATCTATTCCTTCGGTGCGTCCCGGCCAGTGCAGCTGTTTGCTCTTTCTCCTCCTCTGGATGTAATTTTCATTACTGGTATAAAATTAAGCAATAAGGTATGACAGACAGTACATAGCTGGGCAATTATTCCAAGCCTCAGGTGGCGTTCTCCAGCACGAGGCTGGGGGCAGAATGACTGTAACCACCCGAGACGTTCAATAATCGCCTTGAAAAGCGTGGCCAGGAGCCTTATTTGCTATTCTGAAACAGAGTCTACTGGGATGCAGGGCTCATACTGGCTTGAATGCATTTATTTTTACACTTCACGTAAGGTGCCCTGATGCAGCAGCAATAGGCGCTGGCCAGGAAATTAAAAGACAAGGGAGACGGATCCAAGGATTGGCAGGTTTTCCTTTTTGTTTTGTGTTTATTAACACCGAAGGAGGGAGCAGCGCCGCGCGCGAGCCACCACCCCGGCCAGGGGGGATAACGCTCGCCGTCCCCCTGCCCAACGCAGGGGTGAGGGGGGAGGAATTGATGCCAAATGCGGAACTGGTGGGTTGTGGCCACCTGGCCCTGAGCGTGGGGCTGAAACCATGAGCCCCTTCCCCGGGCGCAGCCAGCCCAGGTCCCACCCTGGTTCTGCCCGGGACGGAGGCGAGCTCACGGCACGGAGCAGGGAGATGTGAATATTGCTCTCCAGCACGGCAGCCGCTAATGTGTTTTATGACATGAATATTTATAAGTGGGGATGTAATATTAAAAGCCTACACATATAAAATATTAATATGGCACATGTCATAGCTGCAATCCAAATAGATAGGTATGACTGACGGTATTACTGCTCAGCCATCACCGCTTTCACTGATAGGTCTGTAAATGGTAAATAATATTAACTAATGAATCTTCACAGCCCTCATGAAGTTTTGAAGCAAATATTTGCTTTAAAAACCACTTTAAAACCCCCTGTCTGCAGCTGCTCCCCCCCCTCCCCGGCCCCGATCCTCTGTGCCTTTGGCAGGAGATCGGTGCTCTGCCTCCCTGCGCAGCAAGGGTTAAAATCTCTGGCGGTGCTGCCAAGCCCAGGTCCCTGGGATGTGTTTCACCGGCTGGGGAGCGACAAGGCTGAGCCGAGCGAGCGCTTCCCTCCAAACAACTGCACTCTCTGGAGTCCCATTTATGAAGTGATACAACCAACGAGGGAATAAAAGCCCATCTCATCTAGGAAAGCAATAACAATAATACTGCCTCTATTTATATCATATGTCACACTTTTCATCCACAGCCCTTCAAGCACTTTATGCTCTAAAAAAACCACCACCGCCGTGTTTGTGGATGCTTTTCCAAAATCCTACGGGTCAAACCTGGCCAAACAGCAGCTTTCCTTTTAGTCTCATCCTTCTAAAAGCAAAACTACGGGAGGAGACGGAAGGTTCCCTCTGAGCTGTCCTCAAAACGCTCGGCGCTATCGCCAGACTGCTGCAAAGAAAAGCTATGCTGAAAATGACCAAATTAGGCAATTATTTCTATGTATTTTAAATACTCTTTACTCAAAACTGCCTGGGGATGTATTTTTAAATGCACATGACCTTGCCTTACTTGAGGGAGATGGCAATAAACAAATAATTGCAGCGACTCTTAATTATATTTGTATCTCATCTATAAAAATGTCAATTATAACTTCAGAGGTCAACTACAAAACTGAGGTTTTGGCAGCCAGACAGAACACAAAAGGCTATTTTTCTCCTAAGAAAAGCATCATCCTTCGCCGAGGCACAGACGATATCTCACTAACAACATCACTCCTGTCTCTTCCAATAAACACAACCATTACGCCAACCGCTTCCACCTGGACAATTACTTTTATGCATCAAAATCTGCTGGATGGGGACGGCACAAACACGCAGCACGACCCTCACGTTCCTCCTGGGGATCGGAGCCCGCGCTCCCGAGCGCTGTCTCGGTGCTAAGAGGCACACAAATCTGTCAAGGCTCAAGCCAGCGGTTTTAGGTCCAACCCAAAGCCCGGGCACACGGCTCTCCGCGCGGCTGCGGGCACGGTGAACAACAGGAGCTGGGCAACAACGGCAACAACCCGAGTTGGTTTAAAGCTCTGCCACAGTCAACGTCTGTCTTCTGGAGATGTTTTAACCCCTAACACATCGGATTTTGTTTACAGCACGCAGACAGCCTGCCTTTCTTTAACTTTGTTTAGTTTTAAGATTAAAGAAGTCCAAATCACATGCTGTCACTTTCCTCCTCTCTCCCCTTGCCGTTCCTAACCTTGTGAGAGAGTTAATTGATATGAAAATAACTCTGGGGACTGTGTGGCTTTGAAAAACATCTAGTATTACATTCAATACCGGCAATTACAGCTTGGGGGATTCGATCACTCAAAATCTTTCCTTTCTTGCAGGTTCAGGACAATGGCTACAGGCAAGCAGGAAACAAGTCCAGGCTGGAGGGGAGTGCTGAAGGCTGTGATCGAGAGATCCCAGTACGACACCTGACCGACACGGCACCTTCTCCCGCCTCATCTCTACCCTCACGCTGACCAGTCGCGGAGAGGGAGCGGAGTTCACAAACCCACCCGTCAGGGACACTCCACTCTGCCGCCTTTTCCCTTCCACAAAACACGCTCCCGCACCCCTCACTTCAGCCACTTTCATCGATCCCTCCCTCCTTCCTCCCCAGCTGCCCACGGCGCGTTTGCTGGCTTTGCTGACACCCCGACCCCACGGGCAGAGCCCCGGGGCCGGCAGGCGCCCCGTCCCGCAGCGCATTGGTATGCCTCTGGAGCTCCTTCACAATGAACTCAGAAGGACATCATCATCGCACCAGGCTCCCTCCAGCCCCCAAGATCAATAACTAATGCTGAACTCCAGATTTTATCTGCACTTGGCAAGGGTAACAAAATAACAGCCCCCTCCTTTTTTTCTTTCCAATTACTAAATCCTTTCAAGACTGACCCAGTAATTTTCAGCTCTATGAAATTTTAGGCAGTGCAGACAGCGATGAAAGCGATCTTCCAGAGTGTCTGCAGACATTGTGTGTGGTTTTGCTCCCTGTACAGAAGTGCAAAAGTACAGTTCAGGGTACAGAAATAGCGGATTACCAACACTTTCCTTCCAAAAAGAAACGGGGTCTAACTAAGCTGACCCAGAGAGAATTGCCTTTGAAATGCTGGTCCGCTGCGTGCCCACTATCTCAACTAAGCGGCCGAGCTAAAAGAACCCTTGCAGGAAGATGCTGCATCCCAATGAAGCTAGGGAATGTTTTACCTGCAACACTCCAAAAATTAACCACTCCTTCACTCATAGATTTTGTAGCCTGCCTTTAAGACAGCTAGCCATAAAGGCACAACATGCAATAGCTCTGAGCCTTGTTTTCCTTAGGGAACACCTGGGAATGGTCGGACATTAAAAAAGAAAAAGCAGCAGAGGCAACAACACGGTTAGCTTGACGGCATCCTTCGTGTTATAAAAGTTACGTGCTCTACTGGCAAGGCATTAAGTTTTACTTCGGGTGGGATCTTCAAGCCTTCCCAAGGTATTAATAAAACTGTTCAACGACGAGCGGTTTTGAAATCCCTCTTGCTACGTCTGGTTCGCTCTGTGCGTTGCCACTAACTAATGGGTGCTGGTCCAGTGCAGGCGGGTTACACGCTGCTGGAACACGCGCACACGGGTAGCACGCACGTGCCACAATTCTGTCAACAAATATTCTCAATTTGCTTGCAAGGAAATTTATCTCGCCTTCTAGCAGTAGGGAGTGAATTTCAATGTTTTTCCTTTCCCGCGCCTACGTTGATTATTCTAGGCAGAGACTAACTACAGTAAACCACAACGGATATTTTATCTGCCATTTCTCTTTCCCTTGGCTAATTTGAAGATACAGATTGCAATCCGCAAGTGGTTTTAAGAATTGCCATTAACACTGTTGCTGCATGCTACTGCATTTTAAACATGTTTCCAACACAATCAGAATGTCACAATTTGTAAAATCCTGGGTGATTTTATAAACGATCGATGCGGCAGAACTCGCTTCACCGCAACAGCCCACTGGTCGCTTTATTAGCCTGATTAGTGGTAGCTACCTGTACAGAAAAGGAAAGAGTGTCAGGAAAGACGGGATAAATTCAAGTGTGAAGATGAAGATGACTCTTTAATCTGCCTTTTACACCGTTTCTTCCTCCCACCTGTAGCTGGCAGAGGTACAGACCCAGAGCTCAGACTTTCAGGCTCGCTGGCAGCTGCTCCAGCTGCAGCAGCACAGCCCCTCGGCACCGGCCGGGCTCCGCTCGCTCGCAGGAATTTTATCTAATCCTGGCAAATGAGCAGCGCTGTCCTTCACCCAGCAAAAGGGTAAGCCTGTTCCCTGGGAAACAGCCTCCCAAACAGAGCTGACCCTCCCGGGTGCCGGAGAAGTCCCTTATTTGCCAGGAGCGGGGCCCTGGGCACCAGCAAGCAGGACGGAGCCTGGTGCCGGTGGAGCGCAGGGGAGGTGCAGGTACCGTCACCTCCTCCCAACGCACTTGGAGTCTGCTTTTGGTCCTTTGGGGCTTTTAGTTCCCCTCCCCTCCCTTAGATCTCCTCTGGGAGCTTTCACAAAGATGCTAATGTGAAGAGAAATGTTATGGCTTGCATGTATTAATACCAGGCTATAAAAAAAAGAATTAACCAGTGAAATAAATTCACAGAATTCCTAGGGAAAAAAAAAGACCTGTTGCCTCTTATCTTCAGCACGTATCACGGGGTAAAAAGCCCTTTATGGAAAAAAAAAAAAGGTTTCACAGCAGCTAAGGTACCTTCTACATCTACAGCCCTCAACTTCAGCAGTTATGGCCCTTTTCTCCAGGTAAGACAGCGGGAAGATGCTTTTGAAAGAGAAAATCCATCCTCCGGGGCTTATCTCAGGTTCCCACCTGACAGCAGGGCTCCCCAGCACTCTGTTCCAGCTTCCCCATAGAGCCCAGGGAAGCTGAACTGGAGCTGTTTGAGCAGAGCTCAGCACTAGCAGAGCACAAATGCCAATGCTTCCCGGTGCCCTCACGCCTTGGGAAGCGCTTACGGCAGTACAGTGCCACCGGCGGGGGACAACGGAGGGATCACCTTGAGGTACGTGGGGAAGAGATGAGCGTCTTGCTTGCAGGGAGCGGAGGAAGGTCTAAGCACTGCTCTGATTTTCATGTCCCTGCAGTCTCCTGCCTACGTTGGCAGTGGAGCCCAGGCAAGGCACAGGCTGTCAAAGAGACCCCAGTGAATTTGGTGGGTGGGAACAGAGCTCCCTGCAGGCACAGCCAAGAGCCTCGGCAGGAACAAAACTCCAGGATTTGGGACATTTCAGCAAACGGAGGCTTTCTCCTCCTGTGTCTGGAGCAGAGCCCTTAGCTAGGGTTGAGGCAGCTGCTGGGGCCGCCCGGCACTGCCGATGGGCTGCAGGACAGGCTGACGTCCCCCAGGACGCCCATGTGGAGCCCCCCCGTGTCACCAGCCCCTTGGAGAGGGACAGCAGAGACCTGCTCTGTGGGGTGACGGACGCAGAGACAAGAAACTGCAGGTCAGGGCCTGGCAAATCGGGCTGCAAAAGCTTCCAAAGGACCGGGCAGGGAAATGAATGCCAGGATGCGCTGTCAGCCTATCCCACACACCGTGTAAACTTGCCAGGTTTAACTGTCTGAAACAGTTTAAGAGAAGTAAACAAGGAATACAAACAGAAGCAGGCAGAGAAGTCACTGAAACACATTCACAGGGCCATATCTGCTGAGTATGTGCCTTGCTGGGACGGGAGCCCCCCGGTACGACTTGAGCCCGGCTGCCAGCAGACCACGTCCGAGCGGGGCCGCGGGGCCCTTGTGTCCAGCACAAAAGCACCACGTAACGCAGCCCCCGAATGCAACAAACATGCCAAGATCCTGAATGGAGAAGGGTATTTATGGCCCTTCTAAGGGTGGTTGAGAAGAGAAGGTGGAAAATTCCCTGGATATAAAAGGAAGTTGTCAGGGGTTGAACTTTCCAAATTATATAAGAGTTTTGAACACTTGGTTCCTGTTACAAAACTGATGGGCACTGGCTGTTCACATGCCTTCCCTGGCTCGAAGAGCTTATCTGTCCAAGCAAGCCTTTTGCTCGCTGCTGCTGAATTTTCCAGGGTACTCCGATCCCTGACTTCAGAGAGGGATCAGTGCCTGGGGGGGAACTGCTGGAGGGCAGAAATCCTATCCTGGAGGTTCGCCTGACTCACCAGCCATCCCCACGCACTACATTAAGGCAAGTATCAGAGCAGCGAATGACTGGGACAGGGCTGGGAGGTCTGGTGTGACCCTGCCACGGAGATGAAGTCGGGGCAGCAGTGGCCGGGCACTCTGGGCTGCTCTCCTCTGCCGTTCCCATCGCTGCCGGGCCGGGCCCAGGCCCCTTGACACCTCCACCCCCTAAACAAACTGCTACACACCCCGCTCCGAGGAGCTGACACGTTCGCGGATAAGACAATAACTGTATCACTCCAGAGAGCCCCCACGAAGAGGCTGGAGCATGAAGGGCAAACGACAAACCTCGGGGCTCCGTGTCCTGTTAAACTGGGGACGCTGGTGGCATGAAATCAGTCTGGTCCAGGGAGGAGGGACGAGGGAGCCTGTCCCCGGTGCAGCTTCTGGTGCCACCGTGAGAGCCCAGGTACATTTACCCCCTCCTCCAGCTGCCAGGCTGCTCTCTGCCTGGAGCTCAGCGTCTCCGCTGCAGCAATAACGTGAACCTCTCGCCAAGAGACACGAGGAGCATCATTTATTTCCACTGAAAGGAATGGCCATAACACTGAAAATAATCCTCAGCTCATTTTCACTGAACTGTACAAGCAATGATGAAGCCCCGTGTCTCTCGTGAAATATGTGGAGGGAAATTCCTCTTCTGGCAATCCTGCTTATTCTGAGCTACCATCTCTGGAGGTAAAAACTCCAGCATGCTTGAAACCCCAGCGGAGGGGCTTAGCACCTTGATTTTCTGGTGTCTCAGCTTAACTGGCCTTATGCCCAGCTTAATCTAATGCTAACCACCGTGGTACAAACCCTCTGCTTCCCTGCAGCCTCACCACACACAGCTCCGGGGGCTTTACTATCTCCACGGAGCCTGAGAACGGTCCTCCCAGAGATAAGTCGTTAGAAACTGAGCAGAAAAGTCATCTCTAATGAGAAAAAAACCACACGCCCTTCCTCGGCAACTCCCGCAGGCCAGAGGGATTTAGCACCGCTGGATTTAGCCACCGGGTCACCACGCTGACACTGGTTTTTGGCTGTGCTCACCATGCAGGAGCTGTCACAAGTGATGTCTGAGCTGCCGTTCTCTCTTACCTCTATGCCTGTTGGTCGTCTTGTCAAACATAAGCATGGCGTCCTCTACCTGCAAGAGAAGAGGGGAGATGCTGCTTAAACACACCGGCCGCAGGGTTCGCAAAGACACGACAGACAGACTGGCAAGGGGAGACAAAGGCAGGAGCAGCCTCAGCTCGGGTACAAACGGTGCAGCAGATCTTTGCTTTTGCTCAGTCAGCTCTTCCTTGGGGAAATCTGCTGCTTTCAACCCCCAGCCTAGCTGCCATTTGATCCTAAAGCGGAAAAGCGAACGTTAAAAGTTTTGTTGCCCTAAAAAGCCAAATATCTAAGGAGCTCTTCCACCTCTCGTCCGTCCCTGGCTGCGCCTCAGCTCAGCCTTTTTCCCTTTTGTAGGGAGATAAGGAAGGGCCAAGAGAGGGACTGTGGATGCAAATCAAGCCCATGACTTCTCCACATTAGAGTGATTGTCTTGGCTGAGAATTAGGAGGTTTCAAGAAGTACGAGCAGGGTAAATTCTGGTCAGCCAGGAAAGGTATTCAGACGTTTTTCAAAAGGCCTTTTGAACAGCTAGAGCAAAGAGGGGAAAGGGAGGAGGGAGAAAGTTTAATTCGCATCAGGCTTGGCATTTCCACTTCAGAAGAGAGATGACTGATGAAACGTATTGAAGTGCAACCAAATTGCTTTCAACTTTCATTACTATTTGCATGATTTATTCCACCTCCATTTAATCTGTGCAGCCACACCTAAAATTTTACACTTATTTTAGGAGGATGTTGTGCTGGGGTTTATTTTCCACCATTATCACGTTTTAAACTGTTGCTCAGAGGCTGCAGGAGCTGGGGCAGGTCGGTCCAATGTGCTGCAGGAAATGTCTTGGACAATCCTTCCGAAAAGAAATTACAGACTTGCTATTCCCCGCTGTAAACTAGGGGCTGATGAAAACCTGTATCATGGATAAATTGCAGAAGACGTTGCAGGAAGGGAGAAGATCTTTAAAGAAAGGGTTTTTTTTTTAAGGATTCCACTGCTTGTCTGCGGGGGTGGGTTTTGGGGCTTTTTAGGATTTTTTTTCCACAGTAATTTTTATGATACTTCCATGTTCTTATATTCTGGCCTTCTATAAATCATTTCTTTTAGGTGAGTGACTTACAAGGCAGCTACATGCTCTCTTCACCTGACACGGTGCCACCAAAGGGTCTGCCTTTCACCCCGCCGCTTCCTGCTGACCTCCTCCCTCCTGCCAACAGTCCGCGCAGCAGATCACGCCAGGGAACTGCTCCAGGTCAAAACCAACCGCGCTGCCCCTCCCAGGTTAGTCTGAAGCCAGAGCAGCCTCCCGGCACGGCTAAGCCAACGCTTGTGCTGCCTCCTGGGAAGGTGGAACCGCTTTCGGTAGCTGTGCCACCTTCTGCTGCCTTAACGTCACCCTGGACTTACAGCAGGGTTTGAGAGCTCCTGCCCGGACAGAATTCACGGTTCGGGGAGTGCAGTTTGCCTGTAGTCCCCTTATGCAGGGGAGCACACATCAAGCCTACTTCTGGGCTGATTTACAATCTCAGTCTTGGCTGGGCAGAGACATATTTTGGGAAGTTGGTAAAAACACGGCTTGAACCTCTCTTGACTATGGGACTGAAATATGTTCCAGGATAAAGTAAAAAAATACAGTGCAGTAAAACTTTACATCCTACCTAAACTCATCTAAAAACCTGTCTCTGGTTAACTTGTTCTTAACTTTCTCCAAGTGGTTCACAAAATGTGTTAGCAACGGCCTGAGATGGAGGAGAACAGCATGGCTCCTTGATACCCATCTCGAGTGAGATCTAAAGATGCTGATGCACTGAAAAACCCAAACCACATTAAGCCCAGAGCCATTTGTCCTGCTGTCTTTCTTCACTTGGAGGAAGAAAATTCGCAAGGATGAGTAATACCAGAAGGCAGATAAGGACAGAGCTCCCTTCACCCCACCACCAGTGCTTATCTCTGCTCTGGGGTTACATTTGCACAGCAATCTTTATTTTTCATTCGCATAGGTCTTGGCCTCACTGGAACCAAAAATTACATGTCACACCTAATGCTGTTTCCCAGAGCATCGCCGCTTCCTCCGGCCCCATCCACACGCGTGTGCTGACCACCTTTATGGCCCCTCCTGCAGAAGTTTTAACGTGCAACTCTTCCAGTGGAACCTTTGTGCCTCTGATCCCCCAGCAGAGCCCAGCGGGGGACACGCTGCAGCACAGACCCCACCAGCCCGGGGAGGTTCCCCGTCCCCCGAGGCGGAGGCTGCCGCTCTCCTGGCTGGCTCCGCTCTCCTGGCTGGATCCGCACTGACAGGGCTGTCATTTCAAAATGACACCTCCATCCTGCAAGGACATGACTGGGGACTTTGAAAAGGCTGTTAGGGGGAGAGGAGAAACTCGGTGAGGCACAACACAACTCCACCCTCACTTCAGCATGGCCACGTCCCAGCCCGAGCTCAGGTGGGCACAACCCGCTCGCGGGCTCGTCTGGGGCCGGCAGCAGCACCACGACGGGGCTGACCCTCCTGTGCAGCCTCACCCTGCTCCTCCGAGAGCTGCCACCACAAGAGGAGGGACAGGTCCTGGCATGGGACCAGGCCCTGGGAGGGGTGAGGGGTGCGGGGTCCCGCTCCTGGGCATGCTGGGCACCCGCCCCTGCGCTCACCTCTCCCACCCGCGCCACCCGTCTCGCCCCCCAGCGCCACGTTCCCTGGGCAAAGAGCGGTTTGTGCGTGTGCACCACGGCCCCGCTTGGCTGGAATGATGATCTTGGCAGAGATCTTTCTGATGCAAATAAATCCTTATTAGCAGTAAGGAGCGCAGCCCGCCCGGGCTGACCCAGGGGTTTCCACCGTGCTGGCTGGGACCCCAAGGGGTGCAGGCGCCCCGGGGTGGGCTCCGTCCCTCCAGGCAGCGGCTCCGACTTCTGGGACCCCAGGGAAGGGTCAGCCCCGCCAGTTCAAATCTGAAAACCTGCAAGGGGGCAAGCGGCTCTGCAGCTGAGCTTCAGATGTGGACCAAGCATGCCTTTAAGAAAAAATAATCAGTGGGGTGTTCTTTAAGCCAGCTGGTGCTCTTTCAACAATGTCTAATTGGTTATCTTTTCTGTTTCCTAAGGTCAGAACATTTTATCTCCGTCTCTGCCCTTTCTGAGTTTACCCCACCCTGCGTTATTTTTTAGGGCAGCCATTGTACCAGAAGAATAGCCTCTTTCCTCCATAGTCCGGTGACACAATGAGACTTCTTGAAACCTCCTGAATAGATAAAAGTGCAATGGCAAAGGAAAATTCTATTAACGCTTCGCAAAATAAAACATCTAAGAGCTGGTTAGACAAGCAGGAGAAGAAAATCAATATGGAGAGGGCAGCGCGCTTAGAAAAACTTTTCACCAGTTGCAAAAAGGTGGCGAGGATATGGGAGGGAGGGGGAGAAAGAAACTTATTAATTCAGAAAACCCATCAATGGTATGGAAATCTGGCAGAACAGCAAGAACTGAAACTAGAAGAATTTGAATATACAAAGGGCTGAATAGAATGAGAAAACCACACTGCCTCTCACACACAGCCTGTTTCTCACGGTTCTCTGTGAATCAAACACAAGTGGCTTGTTCAAGTTTTCATCGAGGAGAAATAAGGGACACAGTCAAGGTAACCGGCAGTAAACCCTATAGTAAGCAAATTGATCCCTATTTCAGGGGAAGGAAAAAAAAAAAAAACCCTCACCTAAAACCAGCCCACAGACTAAACTCAAGTATATTCAGGAGCTGCAACTGTCCCAAAGTTAACCCCCTCCTCCCGCCTTGGAGGCTCCCTTGCTCGCCCAATATTTTAAAGATGCTTGAACCGCGAGTTTTCCAGGTCTCAACTCAAAACGTGCAACTAGCACCTTGCTTACAAAGAGAAGGCAGTTTTTTCCACGGTTAGAAGCCGGAGTGGAAGAGGCCGTTGCCACCTCAAGGCTTGGCTGATCACCCACCACACATGGCCAGCTCAGCCCTGTCACGGCCACCAACGTGGCCTCCTGTAAGCACGTTCTCTGGGCACGGCGGAAAACCCCGCACCAGCAAAGAGCTGAATTCCCCCAGCTGAGGTGTGAGGCGCTGAGCCACCAAGCAGAGCCACCTCCCTCCCGGCGCGCTCAGACAGCACCTGGCAAGCCCAAAATTTGTGCCTTTTCTCAGAGGTGGGATGGCTCCGTATGGAGGTTTGAAGGAGCTGATTAATCTGAACTAATTCTGGGCATCAAATGAGCGTGTATTACGAAATGAGCGGTCTTAGCACTTAAAGTAAATTAAGAAAAAAAAAGAAAAAACTTCCCAGACAATACCAGTTTCAAATGGACACTTAAGCCCAACAGACTTCTCCTCAGCCCCAGCATACCCCATACATATATCCAATTCAGACCCAGTTTCTTATATAAAGCCTAACTAAAGTGCTTTAGTTTATTTAACTTTTTTTTTTTTCCTATCCACTTGGGGCTCTGAGAAAAGGAAGGGCTATACCAGTTCATTACTCACTGCCTGGAAGGAGGAATAGGGGAGAATAGGAGGAAAGAAAAAAACCTGGAGGAGCCAAAGGCTTTAATAATCCTAACAGTTCCCAGGGTTATTTAAAATATGCCCAACCAGTTCACAAAAGGCTCCACAGAGATAAATGTATTTGATTTTCTTCCACTTTAATGGAGGCATACATTTAAAGCAACAAAACCAGGGTGACCTAAATAAAATGACTATTAATTGTACTCAGAAAGGCTCGGAATTTAATGCAACTGATCTAGCCCGGCACAAGAACACACGGAATTCGCCATTCATTCCTCCCCCTTTCCTCTCCAGGACTTTCAACTCCTCTCTTTGCCACGAGGCAGTCCCGAGCGCTCCGAGATGATCCAACCCGGCGCCAGCCCCTCGCCGCTCACACCCTAACGGGCAGCGAGTCCCGGGCCGCGCTCAGCAAGCGGCTGGAGGACAGAACGGGAGCGCGGGGCCGCGGCCGAGAGCCGCCGTGACCAAACCGGGATGTTTTCTGGAAAATTTCACGCCTGGGCTTGCATTTCTACAACCGCAGGCTGTCCGCGCGGAGCGGCAAACCCAAGAGCTGCTCCGCGTACGCGCAGCCTGGAAGGCTGATGCTCAGTTACAGGGGGCCTGTATGTGTGCCCAGGAGCGACAGCAGCCGCTCTTTCACAGCTCCAAGTTCTCTTTTTCCCCCCCGTTCCAATCAAGTTTGCTCATTGAGTAAAACCTCCACGGAGAAACTACCGACTCCCATAACTCTACCAAATGGACACCCAACAGTCCTGACGCCTCACGTTCCTCCTCGTCCAGCCCAGGAAAGTTTTTCCTGATCCAAACCCTGAGTTTCCGACATGTCCAGAGCAGGTTGGGACGTTCCTGCGTTCCCCGCGTCCCCGGGGACGGAAGGGCTGTTTGTTTCCAACACTCCCCAGCAGGTTTGGTGCTACGTTCCCCATCCCTTCAAGGTAAAGCAGAATTAGGGCAGACAAATGAAATAACGGACTGTAATCGAACGCTGTGGCAGTTCAGATCGGGTCCTGGGAGAAAAGAAATTACAGAGGGATGACATTCAGCTACACACAGCTGGGATGTGTTCCTACCCCCTCCGATCCCTGACTCATAAGCTTTACAGGTCTATCACTTATTCCGATCTCCCAAGAAAATTGTGCTGGATATTCTGGTCTAATTCCTCAAATTATTTATATACACTGCACAACTCCTCCAATATTTTGCTTTCTGAAGCAGAAAAACCTCTTAGCTGCTAGTAAACTGTCAGGTGCTATTATTTTAAATGCGCATGTGAAATCTAAGCGCCAGCAATGTGCTTCTGCAGATTTACAACCTCCCCCCACATAAATTAAGACAAATGCATATCGCATGCCAGACAGTTAGAAAAAACGGTTCCCCCGCACCAGGCCTCTGGGTTTGATTACAACGGAATTAAACAGAGAAACAAGTACTTTAACCTTTTCCCCTCTTTCTGTCAAGCATGGCCCCCTCGGCCGGGCCGTGGCCAGTGCAGGCGGCCACGGTGGCCCACGGGCCCCGCTCCACCAGCCCACCCCGCCCAAGGGCTCCGCTCTCAGGCAGCGCTCTGGGGAGCAAAGCGCAGACCTCCAGGGCTGGAAGCGGCTTCCCTCGGCGGCCCCGGCCTCCCGGGAGAGGTTGGGATCCTCCGCGGGTCAGGCACGGTTTGTGCCGTGCTCCCCGGGGGTGGCGACACGCGGCGAGGTCCCTCACCGAGCGCTTCCCAGCGACGACTCACCAACCGAGGACTGACATATTATGCACCAGGATAATAATCAATGCCATACTGTGCAAGAACAAATTCCAGTGCTAGCAATTTTTCCCCCCAGCAGTCAAGTCTTTAAAAAGTCTTCTTCAGCAATTATAGCTAATAAAACTACAATTTTATTCAACACACACATATCATTGTAACTAATTTTGCTCCATCAGGGCTGAAATTAAAACAGTCATTCAATCACGTTAATCTCAGGGCTTGCTCACCAGCCGTGACATGGCAAAGAGCATCCCAAATGCTTGCCAAAAAGCACAGTGGCTACTCTTGAACTTCAAAATGTTCCTGCAAAACACCAACGTGCTACTCGATGCTTACTCTACCAAGGGGGATGTAAAAATGACTAATGCTCTCCAGAAAAAACAGCTTTCCACAGCAAGACAAATTAAATATGATTCCACAGGTGATTTCTCATGAATTCCTTCTCTGGCATTAATAATACGAAGTCCTGATGAAAGCAAGGCTCTTTGCCATGCTCAGATCAAGTTCTAAACTCTGTGAGGACTCTTGGAGTTTCCCTTTGACCTGGTGTCTTGGCTGAGAACTTCCCTTGTCCCCATGAGATGTCCAGCACGTGCTAACCAACACCATTGATTGGGAAGACAAGTGTCTTGGGAAAAAAAAAACAGAACAACACAAAAAACCTAAACCACAAACAAACAATTCAGAAACATAAAGACAGCTCATTCTTCAGCATCAGGGGCTGCTGTGGCACTGCAGGACCAGAGAGAACAGGAAGGCAAAGCAGCAAGGCCAGAGCCAGCGAGGTGGTGTAACCTCCAGCCGGCAGCACGCCTGGCACTGTACCACCCCCAGGGACGTTTCTCCGAAGGTACGACACAGCCGTGCAGCCAGGACCACCACCGGGGTCCCTGCAAGGAAACAGGGACGCAGAACGACCCGCTCTCGGAGGCAGCATTACCAACACATCATCCTGGTGAGGCAGCCCTTATCTCCCCGTTCCCTGGGACACTGGCTACCCCGGGGACGCCTTTCACAACCACATCAAGCTCAAGACAACAGTGACAGAGGGAGCCAGGCCCACCCCAGGGCTACCCGCTCTTGGCCGCAGGGCACGTATGTGTTTGTTGAGCTTTTATGGAGACAGAGCAAGGCGAGCCTTGGGCTGGATCCGATCTCCGCAATCAAGTCCTGCAGCCAGGTCTAATTGCCCAGAACAATTTATGCCTGCCAGCACACAGGCAGCTGTCCCCTGGGTCTCCTTAGCTTGATGGGAAAATAGGTTCCAGCGCTGCATTGCTGAAACGGAGCAAGAGAGTCAGAGGAGCCGACACCGAGACCACGTCTGGGAGAGCTCACAGGAGCCGCAGAGACATCCCCGATCCTCCTGCCCTTCTCCCCGGCCAGCAGTGCTGCAGCTCAGGAACACCCAGCCGCAGCTCGGCGCGCTGAGATCCCGATGGAAACGGGTCCAGAGTGTACACGTGGCCACCCTGCAGCCAGAACCCGAGACTCGACTCCACGCGGTCACTAGCAAATGAACAAAAAGCCCAGGAGACGAGCTAAGAACAACTTGCTAGATGCTGTGCTACTCACAGCCCTGCATCGATGGAGATTTGCACCAAACAACTTGAAATTCCACTGCAGAAGAGCAGCATCTGTTGCCGAGAAGGGGCAGAGACATGGCGCTGCCCGGTGCCCAAACGCTCACGGCCTCGGTGCTCTCCGGGGGCCGCCGCAGGCCCCCCAGTGCCACCTTCAGCATCTCCTTCGTGGCTGAAACATCTTTGGGTGACAACAGAGATGGCAAATGCCATGGAAATAAAGCAAGAGCTGCCACGATGACCCTTCTTTGCGTCCATCGTTGTGGCACAGACAACGACCTGGCCACGAAGGGCACTATCAGAGCACTTCTGGGATAATTCTCCCCCGGACGCCGCGGCGGGGCAGGGACACGCCACCCCCCGCTGCCGGGCAGGAGCCAACCCCCCCTCTCCTGCAGCACTAAACCACCTGCAGCCAAGCAGGTCCCGTGGTGGCACCACCGAGAGGCCAATGCCCACATCTGGCCCAGCAGATGGGCCACACCAGCTAAAACCAGTCCTGCACTGGGAGGTTTTTCCCAGCGGATGGGATTCGAGGTGAGGGCAACGCGAGCTGCGGCTGGAGTGGGCTCTGCAGCCCGGGGCAGCCCCGAGAGCCGCCGCAGAGGATGGGGACGTGGGGGACAGCGGCGGGAGGACCCCTGCTCCCAGGGGCACGTCTCTCTCAGGGCAGAGCAGCTCCCCTCTCCCCTCTCCAGCGTTTCAGACGTCTGCCGCCACACACAACCACGGCCCCCACCCTCGGGAAGCCGCCCCCCTTCCAAACCACACCAGCTCACCTAACAAAGGACAGAGCAGACGGCCGTACTTGTTGCTGGAAGCAGGCTGATCTAATGCCACATGATACACGTGTTTACATAAAGCTGTAGCATTTGGTTAACAAAATGGATTTGTGAATTAGAGCAGCGGCTCCACCGCTGCTATAATAAAACTCCAATCTACATTTCTGTCAGAAATCGCTGCCACAGAAATTTCTTCTGTGATCAAAGTCACTCCCTGTCTCATACTAGCACGGACCAATTGATAACTTTAAAATATATGTCAACAGCTAAAACCACTTTAGTATGTGTCAAAAAGCAAGAGAAGGAGCATATTCGGGTCTCGTTCAATCTGAAACCAGTGTTAAATCCCAGAGCTCCCACCGCCGCCCTTCGCCGGAGAGGCAACTACAGAATCTAGTTCAAAACATCTGCTGGAGAGCCTCCAAACTCTCTTACAGACATTTAATTCACCCTGCCTCAAAACATCTTTGTGTTTTACCCATCTAACAGACAAGGAAGGGGGTGGGACTAGGAGGGAAATTAAGCTCCAGGCATTTTAAGTGACCCGTACATGGCCCCAGAGCCAGTCACCACCCTGGAAATCGCTGCCGTCGGTTCCCTGCCGGCGTCAGCTCTATCTCCCGTGTGCATCCTTCTCTGTGTATTTATCCGAGACACCCTGTCTCCCTGTACACGTGCACATGCATATGCACATATCATGCATTATTTTCTACAGATTTCCCCAACAACTGAGGAACTTGTGGTAAGTGTTTTCTTGTGAGATCCACACACGAAGGAAGAACCTGAGCTCCACCCGTCCTGCTCCAGCCCTGCCCCTTCACTAGCTGCCTGAAGGAGTTATCACCAGACAAAAACGTAAGGCAAACACACACAAACTGTGCTTTTTAAATGTGTGCACAATAATTTTTAAAATATTCTATTTGGCACTCACGTGGGAGCCATTAGGGTTTACGTGTTTAAGCTGCCACTGTGGAAACACGGGGGAACTTTTGCTCTTTTGAAAGCAAATGCCGAGAGCTCCACGTAACCACATCACTCAAATTGACACTTAAATATATCAAACATCACAAGAGTCACGGCACGACCACGAGAGCTGACCACACTGAAGTTCACCTGGGCTCCTTCACTCCACGAGGTGCTCTCAGGGCGAGCCTTCCCCCCCTGAGGGTGCCGCCGGGCAGCGCCAGGGCCACGCCGCTCCACGCTGGCGGCACGGAGGCGATGCCACCCCGGGAGCACGGGAAGAACATTGCTCCTTCAGCATTTCAGCAGCCAGGTGCAAGGCGGTTTGTGATTTTACTTTCACGGAACATTAGCTGCCGTCAGCAGAAATAATTCTTCCTCCCTTCAGAGTGCTCGTTTGCATATTAGCACTGCAAAGTTGCAATCTGTTTTCTTTTCCAAACAATACTTGAGAGGTGCTGCCCATTAGGCCTTGGCCAGCGCAGATTTTAGAAACCGTGAGAGTGGGAAAAACTCCATCCCGAGGAGAGGCAGCTCCTGGTGACACACGTGCCCACACACGGGAGAAGCCGACGTGTATCCCACCCCCTTCTCTCCCGGCGGGCTTTAGCCACACCGAGCGATACCCCTGCCCGAAAAGCCAACAAAAGTAAACACCTGTCCTCCTGCCCGGGCTGCAGCCAGAGGGACACTGTCATTTCATGTAATTCCAGCATCAGTTCAGGCTCGGCCTCTCTGTTTGCTTTCCAGCCCCAGGATGTGGCTCCCAGGCCAGGAGGGCACGTGGCCTTTTCCACACCAAAAACTCGGGTTTCACAGCTCTGGAGCCAACTAAAGCCCACGCTGGCTTAGACGTGGACCCCTCCCAGAGCGTCACCCTCCAAGCCACCCTACCCACCGCCCCACCCCGCCGTGACACAGGCAGGCAGAGAATGTCTGAACTAGTGCTTTTCCCAGAAAAAAAAAAATAATTTAGAAAGGCATTAAAATGCATAGTGACAACCCACCAAAATTTTGCACAGCACTGCTTGGGACCACCACCAAACCACAGAGCAAACCCCCCCACCCCGGGCAGAAGCCTTGGCCGTTTCCCCCTGAACCTGGGAGCCTGAGTCCGACGGCCCGCAGGCGACAGCGGGCGCTGGGGCTGTCGGCCGCTGCTCTCGCCTGCGGAGCGCGAGGCCAAGCTTACGTGAGCGAGGGGGCACGGCTCCAGCTCCCCCACCAGCCCCGGGCCTTTGGGCAGCGTCCAGCTCCACGTGGGGCCTGGCCCGAGCAACACCCAGAACAAATAAGGCTACAACCTCTCTCGGTGGAGGAAGAGGAGCTTCAAATATTTGCAGAGCACTTGCAGGTCCTTGGATGAAGTGTGCTACGTAGAGGGGGGAGGCTTTTCTCTCCAAACCCAACGTTTTCCTTGTTGATGCAACACTGAAACTCGAGCAGCTGGTTTGTTTACTCCAAACAAACACCCCAAATAACGCGATGGGGAGAGACTGTTAACAGCCACATGCCAGAAAGAGCATCAGAAACCATCCCTCTGAACATCAAAGGACAACACTCCAGACTCCGAACCACACATTGGCGATTTCAGGAACGGCTCCTAATAAATGGAAACCAGTTAAGCGCGGCTTAATTTCAAGTACACGGTTAAGTTCAGTTAAGTTCTCCCAAGACGCGGTTTCTGAGGACAAAAACTGCGTTTGCACATCTTCCCTTCAAGCGCTTTCTGGAATCAAGACCGAAGGGGCCTGCCGGTCAGCACACCACGATTCGCTGCGTCCCTGCGTGATCACGTTACCCCGAAGTTCCTGTGCACCAGGTGACAAAGCCTACGAATAACCTGATACAGAGAAATAACCTGATCACGCAGCTCTCTACCACGCCGGAGTGCAAACACACAGCACTAAAGCACAGGTCTTTCTTACCCACTAAACAAACCATAACCACCCACGGGCTTTCAGTCAGAGCCCTTAAGCCATACAGTAAAAACTAGCTGAGAGCCTTGCCCGTTACAGAGCGTATTGAGAAAAAACTCTATTCACAAGAAACCAAGGGGCTTTTTTGCAGATGCCTTTGCAGTACAATTCCAGCGCAGGACAGACAGGTAAACAGATCTGATTAAGAGACATCCTGAGCAAAGTAGCAGGATCCAGTTTAAAGAGCTTCCTGCTGCCCTTTTGTAAATACCTGCTGAATAAGTGTGAAGATAAGACGGGTATTGCATTACTGTTTCCTGATGCATGAAGGGCTTTTTTTATTGCCCAGAGTTTGGAGAGAGAGAGAAAAAAAAAAAAAAAAAAAAAAAAGTATGGACAACTGCCACAGTCAGCTTCAGCAAAAGGCTCAGCTGCAAAATGAAACAGTGTAGTTTATTAGCAAAGAAAAACTCATCTAAGTTTCCCTTGACTGTAATGAAAAAAAGTTTCATTTTATTTCCTGCTAGATCCTTTTTATTGTTCTTTTCATATACTGACTTGCATATTAAAGAACATTTTTCCAGGGCTATTTCTTAGCAAGAACTCTCTCCTCCCCTGTCCTTCAACCCCCAAAATCAGACATAGCTTGTATCTCTATATTTAGGGATTTTTTCAATTTATGGGAAAAACACTCGCAGCCCAGACCCTTGCTGCACTCAGAGAAGGTGCCAAACTGCCGTCTTGGGGGTCCAAGTCCCCCCTCTACCCCCAGCAGACAGAGGAAAGCAGCTGGGTGGGCTCCCAAGTCCTTCACTCCCGCTCAGGCTGCTGACAAGGTCAGGGGTCAGAGAACTGTACTCAGACCAAACTCATTACACTGATGATTTATGACTTTTTTTTTTTTCTTTTTTTTTTAAGGCTGCTGGATCAGAGCCCCCCTCTGGTCCTCGCATGGACACGCTGCCTGCTCCAGCAGCTCAGAGCACCGACACAAAAGCCATTTTCTCACTGTCACAAATTAGTGATAAAAACTGGAGAAGCCGAGTCCCGGCCTTCGCTTTCACAATCTGGTCGAAAAGACGAGAGCTCTGCCCCAGCACTGAAACAGCCAGAGCGGGGAGCAGAGACCTCCCCGGACTTACAGCCCCAGTCACATCCCTGCATCACTCGCACCACAGCACATCGCCCACCTTCCAGAAATAACAGAAAATAGCATAAATTAAGCACGAACTCTGATTTGTGTTCGTGGGTTTAGACTCTTCCTTCCCCTCGTTTAAAATATGCCAGCGAGTCTTGATGAGGGCAGAAGCCCAAAGCATTTGTGGGAATGTCTTTTAAGCCTGTTCACCGCAGAAAAGCGTCGTTACCGGCAACCCTCGGCCATAATCACGGCCGATAACCCGCCACCCCGCCTGCTCGCTGTCCCGAGGGTTTTACAAAACGAGGAGCACTGGGCACGAAATGCCATTCTGATCACTCGAGACCTCGGGCCGCTCGCTGCAGCCTGGCCCCCTTTAATTTGAGCGCAATCAGGGAGCTCAGACTGGAACATTAGTTTGGGCTGCCGGGATGGATTTTTAAAGTACCACCTTGATTTTATTCCCTTCAGCTCCACCCCTTCCCACTCTCCGGTCAGGCTCCTAAGCATGCTGTAATAAATGCTGGGAAAGGCAATCCACCAGGAGAACGGGCTATTAAGGCTGAATACAATATTAAAAAGAAAGCAATTAGGGGCGCTGGTGGCGGCTCGGCGCAGCTCCGCTCACACCTCAGCCCCTCTCCGAGCCCCTCGAACGCGAGCGCATCCCGCTGTGCCCCAGTGTCATATTGTTTGGAGAGAGATTTAATGCCCATGAACTGCGGTTATTGGTGGGTAAATTGAGTTTTACACGTGTCAACAACGCAAGCGCTCATCAGTTTGACAGAGCCTCACCCAGTCATTTGAAACCAAGGTTCAGCTGCAATTTTTAATTACCCCTGGACAGCACGGGGATTACAGGCATAATCACCGTACCCAGATTTCTGGAACCATGTTACTACTCTTTTTTTTAAAGGGTTTCTATCGCAGGAAAAAAACCCTGATGTTTTCTGTTGTAGGGTTTTGGGTTTTCTGGTTTAGCACCACACTGAAGCCATGCAACCTCCCGCAGCTACTTAAATCATCAAAATGATTTCTGTGAAAAAGAAATAATTTTCTTCAGCTTATAAAAGAAAATTTTAAAAAGGATCCTCCTCCATCCTTACTACCCATACAATGGAGATTCAAGGCACAGGCAGAGAGTTAACTTTCGGTACAAATGCAAAAACGGGTGAATCATGCCCCAGATGTGAAAATGGTCAAAACCCCACGGAGCAAAGGCTCCTCGGCCGGGCAGGCACCGCCGGGAACACGCAGAGGCACGAGCTGAGCAGGAGCACCCCGTCACTCGGGAAAAGGCAATTTCAGCCATTAAACCATCATCTGCCCACAGATGCCATCCTCTCTCACCAAAACCCGCTGTAACCATTCCAAGCAGGTGCACTTTGGGGGCCTGTTTTCCCAGGGGACACGGTCCCCTCCCTGAGGCACCGCATCCTTCCCGCACAGGCAGGTGAGGCTGCCCCGACCCAACCCAACCCAACCCAACCCAACCCAACCCGCCATCCCAGGGTAAAACCAGGCAGGAACCCAAACACCCTCGCTGAAACGCCCTCCTCTAACCACAAAACAAGGCGCCCTGTTCAGTATTACCCATGGGTTTAATGCAAAACACCCTGCTTCGTTTCACACTTCGGTCCCGTATATTTACTTTAAAAAATTACTTATTTTTGCTGTTGATCAAAACAACGTGTATTTGCCAGTGTTTTCCAAAACAATGTGTCTTTGCAGGAGTTTTCCACCTGCCTCGCACCCGTGGGTGGGCACCTGCACGCACACACACACACACACACACACACACGACACGTGTCCTTTCTCCTCGCGTCCCCAGAGCCCCCCTGGTCCCCAGGGCCCCCTCCGCCAGTCCCCAGGGAAGCAGCATCACACCTCGCTCCAGAGACCTGCACGCACCCGCCCATAGCTGGAAAAACACCATCCAAAAGGCAGCTCCCACCTTTTTGCTCCTTTTTCTCCCCAAAACCCTGGAGAACAATAAAGCCCTCCCTCCTCTTTCTCCAGAGGCCCCAACCGCTGCCTCCGAACGTTCCGTTTGAAACCTCTTGGCTTCAGACACTTTTTATTGCTTGCCCAAAAGCTATTTGAATGGATTATGTCCCAGTGATGAATCTCTCCTAGAAACGTTACAAGAGACTCCTGAATCATGGCAAACAGGCTCGGTAAATCAAACAACCGGCAAAAAACGGGCAAAGAGAGGATTCTGGTGTTAAGAACAAGGTGACAGGTCCACACATCAATCCCGCATGACTGACAAGATGCCCTTCCAAGATGTGCATATATGTATTTTTTTTTTTTGTAACTGCTTCACCGACTGCACTTTATTATGCCGAAAAAGCGCAAGATACAATAATTAAGCTGCAATCTCAGTGGATTGTTCACAATGATAATTCCACCTTTGTAATTCAGCTTCAAATAAACCCCCTTTGTTCTGTCTTATTACACAGATTCTGGTATCATTCAAGTATATTAACTGTAGCCTATTACTGTCACACAAAAACGCTCCCTGAGCCATAGCAAAAGGCTCCCCAGACAAAACTTTATGTCATGTTAATCCAAGCTTTAATAACTATGAGGATATATAACTGTATTCTAATTGTGCTTTGTGTTACTGCATACAAAAACCAGAAGATATCAAAAGTGACAGAGGCAGCTTTCTCCAAACCCAGCCCCAGCTCCTCGCCCTGGATGTCTCTGGCTGGCTGCAGCACCGAAACGCGTTTCCATTCAGAGGAGTGGGGCTAAAAACGGAGGTTGGGCAACTCAGGCCAAATCCTGGCTCACGCCAAACCCCAGTCTCAGGCACAGAGGGACCGCCGGGCTGGTGGTGCTAAGTGCTGCGGCTGTTACTGCAACAGAAATTAATACCCTCTAAAATAGCACTTAAACAGGGATAATCAGTATTATGGAAATTGTACATATTTAATTCTCGAGTGTCTGCTGAAAACATTACATGATAAAGGACTGTAGTAAGCAGAGCATTCATTTTGTAGCCAGCACTTAAAATAGGCAAAGGAAAAAAAAAAAGGAGAAGAAAAAGAAAGAAAAATAACGTGGAAACGAGCAATGAAAAGATCCACAAATTTATAATAGTGCATTTTCAAGCGCTGGCTGCAGGCTGGGCAATGTTTTTAAGGAAAACTAGAAGGATCTGTCCCGCCCCCACGAGGTTGAGGCAGAAGTGTTCTTCTCTGCTGTGTTTTGTTCCTGCTTTTGCTAACCCAGTTTTAAGCGCCTCGAAAATGAGATTTGTACCCGTTCCATAAGTGAGGTTACAGTGCTGATCTCGCAACTAAATCCACGGCGGGCTAAAAGTGGGCAGATTTTAACCTTGCTGCTCCGGCTGTAGGACACAGGCCCTTTCAACTCCTCCATATTCTCATCCTCTGCTCATTTTCTACTGCAATGTTCCCCGGTTTATTCCGAGAAAATTCGCTTCAGTGCAGTAAATTCAAAGCTAACCCAACAAGAGGGAAAAAAATGGGATAGGACCAGAAAAAGCAGGGAGGAGGAAAGTGCCAGCAGTGACCTGTCCCAGGTCAGAACTCAAACCGCCCCCTCCGAGCAAACCTCGTGCAGGGCTCGGAATTTCCTCCCCCCAGCCGTGCCCGCCTGCTTCGGTAACACTCGGTACAACTCCCCTCGTGGCTCCCTCCCTCCCGCCGGCCCTCCTCAGTGAGAGCCTGGGAGACTCTTTAGAGGAACTTCTACAATGATTAGCCAAAACGCTACCAAAACTCAAGGAAACACGACGGTTTTCCTTCCTGTGCACTCGCCGTCACCCCCCCTGAGGGCTTTCCCAGCATTTTAACGCCAGGAGAATATGGGTAATGGAAATAAATATTTTATATTATTTACTTGTTACTGACTTATAACGCTTAACTACCATAAAGCGCCGTTTTGTAATGTCATAAAACCAGGCCCATATTTTACGTTAAGCTTACTGACAACCCGAGTGAGATTTTCCGTTTCTGCGCACGAGGAGCTCCGCGGAGCTCTGCAAAACGCCGTGTTGGTGCCAGCAGAGCTGCTGCCCGCCAGGATACAGCCCCTTCGGCTTCTCCCAGCTCTGCATCACCAAAACCTAAGAACCATTATTTTCTATCATTATTCTCGACTGATTGTCTCTCCAGCAAATGATTGCCAAGTAAAAGCTGATTTTGGGGACCAACGTATAGAGTTACCATGAATGGCTCCATCCTCACCGGCTTGGTGCAGGCACTGCCCAGCCCTCGACACGGCAGAGTCGGGCCCATTTCATGGCTCTGAAGGATAAATTAAACCAGGGGGGTCAGAGTTTAAAATTACTGAACGACCGATCATCTCTCGGCAGCCAGCTCTGCAAGGCCTTTCCTAGTAAAGCCGAGGTGAAGCTTTCTCAGCCTCACCCTCCGACCGTCCGTTTATCATTGACCTCCCCTTGTTTGATACGGGATTTGCAGACTTTGTAGATCTACGCATTGGGCCCCCAGGGAGATTGTAAGGATCAAAACCACATCTGTCTCGAGTGTCAGAAATTCAAAACCAGCTCCTTCAGCTCCCCAGACTCTAATTAGGTGGCATCTTCTAAACAGTTCCCGGAGTAAGCCCAAAAGGTATAAAATGCTGTACATTTTACTGACAGGAGGCTCTGTTTGTTGGTGTGAATTTTCCTTAGACAAACTTGGAAAACTTCACTGGATATGTTAAAAAAAAAAAAAAAAAAAGATGACTTCAAATGAAACTAAAGGAAACCACGAGAAAATGTGGGGTTTACTCCTGAAGACACAGCGTCCCCCACCACCGAGCAGGGAAGGGCCAGTAAGGGCTGGGGCTCGGGCAGGCTGCGTGCAGAAGGGCAACAGCTCATTTCTCAAACATTTTAACTTGTCCCACCTTAACAGAAATGAGCACTGAAGACCGATGGGAAGCACAGAGATGGGACGGAGGCTCTCTGAGGACAACAGCAAATTCTCAGCTGTCCAGAGCACCAACACAGATGCAAAGGGCTGCAGAGATGCAGGAACTGGGTTTTGTTTGGCCGAAAGTAACGGAGAAAACCACCAACTCTGCTCCTGTATCTCCACGGGACCCTCGGGGGAACACCAGCGCACACCTCCGCGCAGAGACGTCCCCGGGCGTCCCCGCCACCAGCACCCACACAGCTCATTAACTGCGTTTACTGGGAAATCAGAAGCAGCATGTGAAAGCGGTGAAGCTCAAAGGGAATGGGAGAACAGGTCAGATGGATTTACCTTGGAAATGATCAAAATAAAAAATATATACCTAATAACCCGGAGAAGTTACCTGTCTCCCAGTTCCTGTTTCACACAGACTCTGACGTTCCACCACCCATCTCCAAATCAGGAGACGCACTTAAAAACCCACCAGATTTTAAATGCAATACAGTTGCAGATTTTATTAACCTGCTGACACTAGAGCCTCCTGGTTCCATATTTTGAGGCTGTTTTCTACAACATGTTTCAAAAATAAAAATGAACAGTCTTGTGTAAATCACAAGACTCCAGAAACTGGAGTATTCAGAAGAAAAAGGAGAAAAAAAAAAGCAGCACTGAACAGCCTGAAATTCTTGATAAATTGTGAAATTTGGCAGCACCCATCTGACAATGTTTATTTTTTTTCCCCCAAAGTTGTACTATGCTGAACATTAGATCAAAACAGTTTTCTTTGGCAGACACAGGTTCTGCTCTGCATTCCCCTTCTCCCTGACACACCATATGGACCATTCTTAATGAAATATATTTAGAGAGGGATACTAAACTAGCTCAGCACTGGTGTAAGCACCGCTTCTCCAAGTCAGAGACTAAAAATCATCATGCGTTTTTTGAACACTCCCTTTTGATTTGGAAGTCCTTAAAAGTGCACTAAGCCCAGATTAAAAACCCAAATAAAGCTTTAGTGATATAAACCGCGCACACACACGCATACATATATAACAAAAGTAAAATCACTGCTATTTTTACAAAATGCCTTTAAGTAGCACGCTATAAAAAGAGCCCACTGAAATGAGAAAAACTGCCTTGGACAGCTTCAATACTGAAGAGATAACAAGACAAGCAGAAATTTATTAAAAAGTGAGAGGTGTTTTCTTCTGCAGCAAGACAGGAAGGGTATTTCCAAGATTTCTAATATGCTCAGAATACAGGTACAATGCAATCGTACAGCAGGCTCCAAAGCTGTGCGGTTACAGACAGGTCACTCGGGGGACGGACTGGTGGTTCGCTTACCTGACCTAGAGGGACCAGAGGTGCCCGGGGCAGGGACAGCCCCTGGCCGTGCCCCCCGTGAGGCGGCAGCACAGCCATACCCACGCGGAACTGGGGATACTGGCCAAGGTGCCGCGCTCTTCCTCGGCTCTTGGGCACGGCCCAGGGTGGGTGGAAACCAGCGCTGTTCCACAACCACGTCTGCCTCCGGGAAGGCACTGTGCACCTAAACACAAAAGGCTAAAGGAGAATCTTTTTTTAGAATGACCAAATTATCCGCCCACGAGCCCAGCAACTCCCTTGGGATTTCTATCGACTTAAAGGAAATCTGCCAGTAATCCAATCAGCAGCAACAAGGCAGGAGCCTTTGCGGCAGAACAAATCTTTTAAGGAGCAAAGTGCTTTTATTTTTGGGAAAAGATCTGTGTCAAGTCGCTTTTTAGTTTTGCGTTTCCTCTCTCCCTCTTCTTCCCTCGAGCAAGAGGCAGGATGGACAGGCATTATCTAAAAAAATCTGGCAGCGTAATGTCAAGATCGATATGTTGACCTAACAAGTAATGCCAGCTTCAGTAGTGTCTTAATGATGTGATCATTATCTTCTTACCTGAAGTGCAGCAGCAGTTAGCACGTGTGCCAGCAGGAAGACTTAAGACGATTCAGTGCAAAAGACCACAAATGCTTCCCCATTTGCACACAGATATTCCCCGAATTTCGTGTCCCGGGGAAAAAAAAAATTAGCTACCCATGCTCCTGAACATTCACAGTGGGCTCAATTAACCGAGCACAGCAGAAAAGATACCACTGTCGCGGAAGAGCTGTGGTTTCCCTGGGGGTAAGGCAGCCTTACGGGCTTCTGGCCATTTGTACCAAAGTCTCCCAGATTTGCTGCAGCGTGCTCAGGGACGGCTGGGAACTGGTACGGCGTGAGGAGGCAGCGGGGAAAGGGAAGCTGCCAGTCTGGAGCCCTCCCTCGGATGGAACATACCTGGATTTTATGACCATAGTGGATTTGCTCTGTCCTACGGCTGATTTGTTTAGGAAACAGTGTTGTTGTTAAGACACAATCACACTATAGAACTCATCTTGCCTGGCTGCTGCACTCCAGATAGCTCGAAAGACTCATGCTTTCAAAAAACATTGGTTTTGCGATGAAACACTCAGTCACATTTTAGAAGTTTCTGACTGGGCCCTCACAGAAGTTACAAATCGGTTCTGTACCTGCCCTTTCCAGCCACCCGCTCCTGGTGCCAGCCCTCTCCTGGAGGGCTCAGCTGCCCCAGCTCGGCGTTACCCACCACGGGACAAGGACACAATCAGCCCGAGCGCCTTGGAAATGCCCTGGGAGTGAAGATGCCAGTGTCCCACAATGCAAGAATGAAACCCAGAACCCTGAGAACGGACCCTTGCAGCTCCGCAAAAAGCAAACAGGTAAGAGCCCAACCAACATCTGTTAAAGAAAACACTGAGGATCCAAGCTGTCCCCTGACCACAGGAGCATCTTCCTGTGGCAAATGCCTCCAGTACCAGCCCTCAAACACAAAACAAAAGATACCATCAGCATTAGAAAAGATCCCTTCCTGCTACCACCCTACAAAGCCCCACCGGTCCTGCTGGTTTGCCTGCAAGTTTAACGTGTCTGAAAGGCGAAAATTTGTATCCGACACTCGAGCATCCGTCCTGCCAGCGCTGCTGTACACAAGGAGGGTAATAAAGCAACAGAGGCAAACACCTAGAGGTTAGCAGGAATACAGCCTTTGTTTTGTCCATTAATAAATTACTCCACAACGCTCCCAAACCCAAGAGAAAACATCGCCCCCTTCCTGAAAGCAGGAGCTGGAAGAAAACCCATTTTCCACAAGCAGGTTTTGCTGGCCACCAGACAGAGCAGAGAGCAGTAACACAGACGCATGAAAGCAGCCCCCAAAGTTCCCTTTCAGACTGTTGTGATTTGTCTGTCTCCAGAGACAGACCGAGAAGAGATGCCGCTAAGACAATGCATACTTAAACAGATTTTGAGACTGAAATGTGTGATTTTTGGTCTAATTCCAAAAAACGTTAGCTAGTGTGAAACATCTCTTTCAGTTGTCTGCCTTGGATCTCCCTGGACAACGCTAGATAAAGAGGCAATTTATCATTCAGGGGAAGGTTGTGTGCGACGCGTTATCTGTCTTCCACAAAGATCCACGCGTTTTGTGCGAGCCCCGTGTTTTGCAGACTGACCTCCCTCCTCCATTTTGAGATACCATAGCAACATGAAATTAGCACGCACGGAACTGTTAAATGAATAATTTACTGATTTCATAAGAACCTGTCTTGCAATTTATAGTTCTATTATCTTTTATATCCGTGTCTTAACTCCTTTTGTAAAAAGGCTGCAATCAAGCTAAATAACATTTGAAAATCTAATAAGCACATGAGGCTCCCCGCTCCGGGGCGTGGGATGTGCAGCCTGATTTGCCCCGCGTTCCCCGAGGGTCGGTCCCCCCCAGTTCAAGGGGAGGTGGCCTCCGAGGAGCAGTGCCAGCACCCCTTCCCCTCCCTCGCAGGGAGATGTTTTTCCCTTCCTGGCTATTCCGGCCCAATTAAGGAAGCACCAAGCAGCACTGAGAAGTATCTCTGTCTTCAATCTACCAATTGTCATTTTAAAACCTGGAGCCAGCGAAGGGCAGCGCAGGCGGCTGGGGTACGTACGGCTGCAATGACAACTGGGGTATAAAATAGATCTGAAAAGGCTTCTCCAACACTATCAAAGATGCTCTTCTAGTGACTCAACCACATCTTGTCACTCACACTCAATTTAAAAGATATTTATAAAGACAGTACGACGCGAGATTTATTTTCAGACTTATTTATTTGGGTGGAATAGGTTAGATTATTTTTGTTATATGCTCTTCAGCAGAACGGATATCTCCATTCGATATACATTACAAGCCACAGATGAGTTTGAGAGATGCTGCGGGCTGCAACTTTCCAGCCTTTCGCACCACGGAGAGGCATCGGTTTAAAGAACTAGATTCAGCATCCCCCTGAGACGCCGCTAACCAAACATGCCCGGAGAGTAGGACAGCTTTCCTTTGATTGCTTTATTTTCCAGTTTCTATTCCTACCGGAGAGCTACTCTTGGGGTTTAAAAATTAAGAACAGTGCAGCTATTAAAACCAGCATTTCTGAGGGAGGTGGAGGTTTTCCAAGTGAGATTCAGATACCTTCGCGCCAGGAGGGGTGGGTACGAAGCCCAGAGAGGATGCTGGGGAGACAAACACACCTACCGCAGAGCCTGGCCTCACCTGCGCCTCCTTAAAACTTGTCCTAAGTGCCCGGTACCCGACAGCCCAGCGTGGCCAAGGCAGGGCCCTCCCGTACGGCGGGCTCGGGGCTCGCCGCAAACCCGCTCATAAACAGCATCTCCCACGAGCCCGCTGTCATCTAACAGGCAAATCACTTGGAGATTAAATTTTAAAAAAAGATGAAAGAAAGGGATAGCACAATATTACTCACTTGGTATTTATGATCTGAAGCAAAAAGTGAGGAATTTTTCTTTTATTACACAGGAGCCCTGGGCTTTTTAATGCGAGATAGAGCAAACAGGGCAAGAAGCAGCGGCTGCAACGCCCGGCCTCCCTCAGCCGCCTCGCACCTGGGGATGCTCACGAGTGCTCGGCGGAGCAAAACGGGAGACTTAAAGCTTACAGGGAGAAGGGTTTAAGTGGGAAAGAATTACCTCAGTAGGCAATATGTAAAAGACTAAAAGCTCACATAACTGGTCAAACAGTGCTGCTCTCTGCCAGGTTCCTTCATTTTCTGAGCAACACCCTGCCACGGGGAAGAAAAGAGGCTGAAGCAGGGACTGAGGGAACAGCCCACAGAAATACGAGACCAAATGATAAAAATTAGGGGGTGAAAATTCAAACTTGGTGACCTGAGACAGTGAAGTCTTGCAGACATCTTTACAGATAAAATTAAACCAACAGGCAAACCGTCCAAATCAGGGTCTGAACACCGGTCTAACCAGTGGCAAATAGAGAAAAGCAAAGCCTTTAGCATTTGCTGCATGACTTGGAGACAGGATTTTGAAAGAAGCCTCAGACAGGAAGGTATCCAGCTTCCCACTGAGCTGCAAGTGAACCAAGTGGGTATAAAACAGCCATGAATAAATCGAGGTGATAAATTTGGTGAGCTTCCGGCCATCATAGCAGCAAGGTGTCAAACATGCTCTCAACGGTATTAGAGAGGGTAAAAAAAGCCAACACCTTCTAGGGCAGTACTCCCGGAAAGGCCACACGATGAGGCTGCCTAAGATGGCAAGAAACTTTGCTCAGCAGCCCCTTACAGGGTTCCCAAAAGCCCGGGTTAAACCACTGCAGCCCAAGGGACTGCCGGGGATTATGTGGTAAATACATCGACGTGAGGAGGGTTAGTCATTACGTCTAATTACTCCTTTTCCAGTACCTTCAGAATACAGACATCCCCTCATATACATGACACAGATGGAGATATATGCCTTAAAAAAAAAAATAAAAATCGAGAAACAGCCAAAATCACAACTGCTCTGAGCTGGACTGAATGCACCTTGCTTTGTTATTTTTACTAATATAGTTGGGACCAAAAAGCAAAATGTGTCAGATTCCAGGAACATCAGAATAGGAGGAAAAGAAACAGTTCTGTTTAAAAATCTCTACTTCCTTTCACTGTTTATTGTTCTCCATCTCTGTTGCTGTCTCAAGCACAGCTGGACAATAGCAAACAAAGGCCTGTTAAACCCTGCTCTTAGCGTTTTATTCCCCAAATACCCATCACCTACAAGAGAGCAAAGATAAAAGTGAGGAGTTTGACCTGACCACACTCACAATGCAACTGCTTCCCCGTCTCTGAACAACATAAAAAGGATGTCAGGAGAGCAGATGGATTGGAAGGGAATTTGGAAAACAACAATAACAACAACAAAATGAAACCCAAGACCTAAAAGCTGTCTCCATCCAAATAAAACCCCTCGCTCCGCTCCGCTCCCCCCGGCTCGCGCGGCGGGCATCACAGAGCTCTCGCCGGCGTCGGGAACTAGGGCTGAGGCTGTCACAGACACCCTGCTGCTGGCAAAAACAACAGTCGAAGGAATTCAGCGGTGTAATGGGACCAGAGCGCTCGCCACAGACACTTCTGAGCACTTCACGAGCGTTAATCCCGTTACCCCACGCTCTGCAACGCTGGCAGCTCGCCGCGGTGTTCAGGGCTGGGGCTGGCACTGAAGCACTCAGGGCTCCTGCTGCCCCCAGCCCAGCTCCACCAGCCCCCCGACACCCCCCCAAGGGAAAAAAAACAAAATAAAGTGAGAAGTCTTCTCAATTTGGCAGTGTGTAAAGGCTTTTTAAAGCTAAACAAGAAAACCAATTATTTTTCTAACTGCTTTACTCCTTCAAATCTTTCACTGTAATGGAGATTTAGAATCCATCACTGTTTAGCTATTATTTCTGTGTAAACAGAGTCATGCCCTATTGCACCAAGCAAACAGTCAATTTTTTCCATTATACTTAGCTGCAAATAACAAGGGTACAGAATAGATGACCCGTTTTGGAGCATATTTTTCTCCGTGCGGTGCTCGGTGTGCCCGTGTCCCCACAGGAGGGTGAGGAAGGGTTAAGGCATTGCCCGGGCTCCTCCTCGCTGTGCCCCTTGTTGCAGGGGGTGAGGGTGGTCCCCACGCGGTGGCAGATCCTCCACGGCGGCCTGGCAGGAGCAGCCGCCGGCAGGTCCAGATCCTCTGAGCCCTTCTGAAGGCGAACTTGGGGAGCCAACAGCCAACGGCTTGTAGGGAGGAGCTGGACATCCCCGGCTGGTTGCTTGCCACCAGGGCTGGTTGCCACCAGGGCTGGTTGTCTTCTGCCGTTGTCTCGTCGGGGGGGGGTGGCTGCCCGCACCCCCTCGGCTGCTCCGGGGTCCCGGCGATGCCGGCGGGGCGAGCAGGGTGCGCGAGGGGCTGGCGTCCCGTGGGAGGATTTCCCGGGCTGGCTGGGGAGCAGTTGGGACTCAGGGAGGTTATTTTTCATTCTCGTGATAGTTGGCTATGTCTGACTTTTATTTAAATGCAGGAGACTCTTGCAGGCGATGCGTGTGTTGTGCGAAAGTGTAGCGCACAAATATGTAGCCAGCAGCTGTTTTTTAAAATTAAACAGACACTCGAGGTTAAAAATCCACAAGTTCAACGTTCACTTCCTTCTGTGCTATTAAGTTGGATTACATCCAAAAATTTGATAATTTTATTTTATGTTTTTGAGCCTGTTTGTTTACATTGTGCATTTCATTCGCATTTCACTGTTAGATTTTGCTCTCCAGCTCAAGCTTCACTACTGGGGAGCAGTGTTGGCACTGCGAGCTTTGAGGGGGGGGAAGTCCAAATCCAGAAACTTATTGATGAATTTTTTTTCTATG
>NW_020799124.1:1473530-1476182 GCF_003259725.1 Athene cunicularia | reverse complement strand
TGGCGAGGGGCTGCCCGCGGGGCTGCGTGGTGCCAGCTACCACGCACGGCCCCGGGGTTGGCGCCCTGGCTCTAGGGAGACTCCCGTAGCCCGGCCTGCAGCACGCCCTGCCTTCCACCGGCCAAACCGGAATAGAAATCCCCGGGAAAACGGGAGAATTTTCAGCAATTATTCTGAAAAGTGCTAGCGTGCACGTTGAACGTGGAGGAAAGCCGACAGCCACGGAGTGGCCACTTAACCACGGCCCCTCTTCACCTCCCCAGCACTCTCCTCCGCAGACGTGCCGTGTCCTCGCTCGACTCTGCCTTTCCTCTCCAGCAGCCTCGGCTTTTCCCTCCTACGCAACAGTGGCAATGCTGGTCCTGACCCATAAAGAGTAACGGCACTCCCCTCTCTTCTTGGGCTTTTCCTACATCATCAGTGCAACAAAAGGGATTAGAACAAAAGGTTAAATTAACAACTTGGCGGAGAAAACCGCCTCGGATTCTGATGGGTTTTAGCCAGCATCTACGCTGCACACTTCAGGCTGAGCAAGACTTGTGTGATCACCCCCAGGCCGAGGTTGGTATTTGCACATCACCCATGGCTGCTGTTCAGCGGGCAGAGCCCCCCCACACCCTCTCAGCTCCCTGGGGAGGGGGACAGGACAGGAGAGGACAGGACACCCCATTTCACGGCCTCCTCTGGCCCCTCGCAGAGCTTAGTCCGCTCCTGGAGAAACCTCCTATTGCTGCAGCACAACTCTTCTTATTGGTGTTCTTTCCTCTCAACAAATAAATAGAATTTTAAAAGGACTGACGGTTTAAATCCTTGTGGTTTTGACCATAGCCTAGTGTCAAAGCTGAGGCAAAAAGAAACCCCCACACAAAGACAGCCCATCTGTGACCCGGCGTGGAGGCCTGCAGGGCCAGGGCTCCCCACAGCACCACGGGCATGCCCGGCTCTGCAGCCCCATGAAAAGTCACAGAGAGCTGGGAAATCGGGGGCGTCCTCCACCCCCAAGCACCACACTCACCCCTCCCGAGCGCCCACTGACCCACGCGAGTGTCTGCGGTGCGGGGTGGTACCGGCTCTCCAGCCCAGAGGAAGAACCCCAGAAAACACTCAGAAGTAGGAAATGAATTGAGTGTAGTCCAGACACAGGCCAAAGCACCACCTTGTACAAGAGGTACACGGCAGAATTTAAAGGAATTACTGTGAGTTACTGCGTCGTTTTTTTCAAAAAATAAATTACATCATGGAATTTTTTTAATTTAAGAAGCTTCTTTGCAAAAAAAACCCCCAATTTCTTGCTACTTTGATTCAATTCAAGATACTCCAAAGCATCCACATGATGATCAAAACAGGATCTGGGAGTTTATAATCCCCAGAGATGCAGGGGATGGGGAAAGTGAGTGACACGGCTCAGGCCTGGGCTGTGTTTAACCTGGCACGGTACGTCCCTGCTCCACAGAGCACCCAGCACCACCTCACCCAGCACCTAAACGCAGACACAGCACGCAGGGTGTTAAACCTGCCATCTCCCGCCCAGAAATCAGATTTCTAGGGAGAAGCCTGTTTCTTGCAGGGACAGCATCAGAGATGGCAAACTGGCCTCATTAGATGCTCTTTTCATGCCAATGAAGTCACTTGCTGCGCTATGTAATGGCTGAAAAGAAGATGCAAATCACAGAATATAGCTCTATATGTTTCTCAGTGGCAAACAATTCCGGCTTGTTTGACAACTCTTCCTTCAGATGAAGCTAAACTGCCCTTTTGTGCCAATTAAAGACTCACCAGAACAGAGTATGAACCTACACTATTGTTTAATAAAAAAGGGGGGCAAAAAAAAAAATTTTGCTTCCCTTTTAAAAAAAAATATCTTCCTGTGGATTCTTCTGTCAGGATCTTTTTTAGTCCATTAATACTCCCAAACAATAACCATGATAAGAGACAGTTGCTTCTCTAAGCAGTTCAGAAATTTATCCTCCTTTCAAGGGCCCAAAATCCACACTGTAAACACCTCCTAACAAACAAGGTTTTCCAAAAAAAAAAAAAAAAAAAGGGAGGTGCTAACAGGCTGGAAATCAAAGCAAGACAAAGCAACCTACACAGCCCAAGTCTTCCAAGCGTTCAGTGAAGGGGAAAAAAAAAAAAATCTACCAAAATTGAGGTGGGAGGTTTGTGTGGGGTTTGGGGTTTTAATTATTATTTCTTTTCATACAACTCTGTTTCAGCTTCCGTATCAAAAGCTCAGCAGATTTGGAACCATCCTAAAATCCCAACCAGAAGAACCCTGAAAGAAACCAAACCAAAACAGAAACACAACCCCAGACCCAGATCATGGCAGCCTCTTTGTACCACACCCAAAGCGGATGCATTGCAGCGTTGCCTCCACGCAGGGGTTCTCAGATGAAGCACATGTAAGTGTCTTTGACGCACTGAAATCGTGTATGCCTTGTCATGAGCACAGCTGATGGTGCTGATAGCGTTTTTGGGTTTTTTTTCTGCCACTTTATATGAGGTTATTTCCATTCCTTTTATTTTAAATTGTTTCATTATGTTTGTCTAAAACGCGTTCACGGCTTTGGAAAAACAAAAGCAAGAACAAAACCAAATCCAAACCCTCAATATGTTGTTCTGGAATTAAAAAAAAAAAAAAAAAAAGGGGGG
>NW_020799124.1:1457538-1473480 GCF_003259725.1 Athene cunicularia | reverse complement strand
GGGGGGGGGGGCAGAGAAAAGCACCAGAAACAAGCTGTCCAGCGCTGGGCTTTTGGCAGATCTGCACTTGCAAACCAGAGGAGATTGTCCTTGGCTGTCCCTCACTTCTTGTCACCCCTCGGACAGCCCATCCTGCCTGCAGGACCCCCCCTCTCCCGGCGAGGCCGAGGGGCAGCATCCTCCCCCCAGAACACCATGGAGCAGAGCCCGCAGCGCTGCAAGGGGACGGATCTGTGCTGGTCTCTGGCTTTGTTCAAGATCAGTGAGAGCAGAAAACAACATCTGGTAGATCAAATGAGGACTTCTCCAGCTCTTCCCCCTTCCCTGGCACCAGACGCTGCCAGCAAAAGCTGCAGGCACGGCCTGGCTGTGCCGAGGCGGGAGCGCGAAAGGAAACCGGAGCGAGCTCTCCCCATGCCCAAAGGGAGGGGAAAAAAGAGGAAAAGAGGTCTGTGTGAGGAGGACACAACTACCCAGGAGATTCCAGGTTGAGCTGTGCTCCCTCGAGCTCAGGCAGTTGAAGAAACAAAGAAAGAAACCCACCAGCCCACAGGGCTGACCCCTCCGCTCCCGTCAGCCTCGGCCCCACGCGTGCCCCCAGCGCCGGGCCTGGGACGTCTCCGCCTGCCTCGATACACACCTCTATTATATAAGGATATATAAATATTAGCTTCCGTTAAAGAAAGTACTTCCCGCTGGCCCGTAGACAAAAGTGCCCCATCTCAGGAAATGTTTGGGTTTGGTTTTTTATTCTGTCAATGAATTTTGCTCGTGGCAATGGTTTAAAGCTGGACATATTCCCTACAGAAGCTAACCAGAATCATTTGTTTCTCAAATAAAGACCTCAATTGGGAACAGGCTATATTAAAAATATTTTTAAAAGAAAGGAGAAAAACAGAGGGGGGAGAAAAGAGAGAGAGAGAGAGAGAAAGTGTCCTTTCTCAGTCATGCGAGTCAAACACTGCTAAAGAGGAATGAAGTGTAAGCGTGAAAGTCATGGGAACTCGGCACTGGAAGGGATGTCCTGTATCTCACAGTCCTTCACTGTCTAAGGTGACAGTATATGTTATTCCTTTCACTTACCCATAGTTTGAAACTTAATTTCAACCTCCAGGCTAAATCTATTAATCTTACCTCCTCTGGTGCTCTTGGTGACTCTGCTCCCTAGTCAAAAAATCATCCCCCACAGGGTGCCTAACCCCCCTGCTCCTCGGGAGAGGCATCACCCTCGCTCTGCTCTGCTAGACTAAACAACTCCACTTCCAGCTTCCTCCCTTTTTCCTCAAGCATCTTAGCAGCTCGGTGCTGTAACTTTCCCAATTAGGATTCATTTCTCTTAATGATGGGTGATCAAATTGAGGTCTTGTGTAAAGCCAGCGGCACTTCCCTTCCTTTACCTGGCATTTGGCAGAGCCCTTCATACTCGAATCCTCCTCACACCAAAGCTATTTTTCTTAATGAGTCCCTTACGGTGTTTTATTCCACTAATTTATCACACTTTACTATTTCAGCCTTCACTGCCATTTCTAGCTGGTCCACAGTGAGATAGGCGGATCCTCCTCTGCAACAAGGATGCTCTGCAGCTTCCCATCACCACAGCCACCTGCACCAGCACCCTGCCCAGCCAGCGCCCACCACGACACTGCCTGTTACTGCCCGGCCCCGCAGAGATGGCAAAAATACTGCTTTGAGCAAAATGCATAGAAAAAAAATTCATCAATAAGTTTCTGGATTTGGACTTCCCCCCCCTCAAAGCTCGCAGTGCCAACACTGCTCCCCAGTAGTGAAGCTTGAGCTGGAGAGCAAAATCTAACAGTGAAATGCGAATGAAATGCACAATGTAAACAAACAGGCTCAAAAACATAAAATAAAATTATCAAATTTTTGGATGTAATCCAACTTAATAGCACAGAAGGAAGTGAACGTTGAACTTGTGGATTTTTAACCTCGAGTGTCTGTTTAATTTTAAAAAACAGCTGCTGGCTACATATTTGTGCGCTACACTTTCGCACAACACACGCATCGCCTGCAAGAGTCTCCTGCATTTAAATAAAAGTCAGACATAGCCAACTATCACGAGAATGAAAAATAACCTCCCTGAGTCCCAACTGCTCCCCAGCCAGCCCGGGAAATCCTCCCACTGGACGCCAGCCCCTCGCGCACCCTGCTCGCCCCGCCGGCATCGCCGGGACCCCGGAGCAGCCGAGGGGGTGCGGGCAGCCACCCCCCCCCGACGAGACAACGGCAGAAGACAACCAGCCCTGGTGGCAACCAGCCCTGGTGGCAAGCAACCAGCCGGGGATGTCCAGCTCCTCCCTACAAGCCGTTGGCTGTTGGCTCCCCAAGTTCGCCTTCAGAAGGGCTCAGAGGATCTGGACCTGCCGGCGGCTGCTCCTGCCAGGCCGCCGTGGAGGATCTGCCACCGCGTGGGGACCACCCTCACCCCCTGCAACAAGGGGCACAGCGAGGAGGAGCCCGGGCAATGCCTTAACCCTTCCTCACCCTCCTGTGGGGACACGGGCACACCGAGCACCGCACGGAGAAAAATATGCTCCAAAACGGGTCATCTATTCTGTACCCTTGTTATTTGCAGCTAAGTATAATGGAAAAAATTGACTGTTTGCTTGGTGCAATAGGGCATGACTCTGTTTACACAGAAATAATAGCTAAACAGTGATGGATTCTAAATCTCCATTACAGTGAAAGATTTGAAGGAGTAAAGCAGTTAGAAAAATAATTGGTTTTCTTGTTTAGCTTTAAAAAGCCTTTACACACTGCCAAATTGAGAAGACTTCTCACTTTATTTTGTTTTTTTTCCCTTGGGGGGGTGTTATATTAACAAAGGGCATCAAACCAACCCCAACCTACTTAGGGAAAACGGAAGGCCTTTGACCTTCACTGTTAATCCAGAAGGTCAAGTGTGGGGAAGCCCAGGAGATGCAGGACCACAGCCCACACAGTCCCATCCCAGACGTGCGAGGCACACGACGATAAACACAGCTTAGCACTCAGGCTTGGGCTTTTGTTGTTCTGGGATTTTTTTTGGATGAAGCAAGTAGTTATTACAGCGAACTGGAAACTTTTTAAGTTTTCAAGGAAAAGAGAAGAGAGGGATTTAACGTCAGCACTCTGAACCAAGCACCAAACCTTGCCAAGGGGGAAAAGCGAGTGTCGCGGTCCCGGTAGAAGAGGTACGGCCAGAAACCTGAGGAGACAGAGTAGGAAGACTTCCACAGTCAGGTTCAACTTAAAACTGAAGCCTTCCCAGCACCTTTCACTTTAAAGCCAGGCTGGAAAACAAGCACCGGCTAACTGGAAATAGCGTAATAATAACAGTAATGAAAGCCACGCAGGGCTTCTCTGTAATGGAAAAAAGGCAGACGCTTATGAGTTCAGAGCCCTCTAGGATGCTTCTGAATATTTCAAATACTGAAACGAGAGACTTTATGTTTTCGGTAGGCAGAGATCTTTCCCCTGCCCCCAACTCCTGTGAGGCAGCCCTGTAAATGATTTAGCAGGACGGTGATTAGGTTTGGTGCTGGCGGAGACGGTGGCACCCACAGAGCGGGACGGGGATAGAGCCGCCGGTGACATTTGCAGCCTCTCGGTGCGGCGTCTCGGAGACCCGAAGGACACGGGGCTGAAGCCACGCCGTGGGGGTGACAGCGGCCAAGGGGCTCCCCACACCCTTTAGGTCATATTTACATACAAAAGAGCAGCTGCTGTGCAGCTATTATGCTGCAAACTTTTCAGCGGTGACCCGTGGTGGGTGCGGGAGAGGGGGGAGCAGTGGATGCAAAGCACCTATTGAGGCACCATTAATTTTTCAGGAATTCTCAGGCTTTGGCCTTTACAAAACGCGGCAGGAGGAGGGAAGGGGAGAAAGAGACTCCAGCCAGGAGGAAAGTCTCCCCCCAGCAACCCTCTCCCCATCAAACAGCTTTGTCAAAACAGAGAAATGAATAGAAGCTGATCTGAACTCCTCGCGCTCCCTAATTAGAAGGGAAAAATCCCGGGCGGTGATTGAAGCGAGGAGCAGCCCCTCGCAGGGGTGCGGGCTCACCAGCACGCTGCGCGCACACACACACACACACACACAGAGAAAGAAGTTTCTCTCCGCGGTCCAATTTCCGGAAATTTATTCCAGTTGTAAACCATTAGGTGCCAATTTTTCAAATCAACCTTACGATTCAATAGCACTGGCTGCCTAATAGACTCTGAAAAATCTTTTGCCGGCTCGCAGCTGAGCAAACGTTATCTAAAAACATCTTAATAAGGCTCTTGCTATTTTTTCACCTCACCACGTACAAAAGGGGAGACAGCTAAAGGCAGCTCCGCGCGGGTGGCTGAGGGGAGCAGCAGTGCTGGGGAGGAGGCGACGGCCCACGCCAGGCAGCGCCGAAGGGACCGGTCACCCCTCGGCATCACCCCGAAGGCCCGTTTGCTAACACTCCCCACACGGCCCTGCCTCCCGCCCTGTCCTGCTCTCTGGTCCTTACTAAGGGGTTGGGGAAAAAAACCCAACAACAACTAACCAAACAAAAACCAGAGTTCCTCTGCAGTGTGGAGAAAGAGGCCTGGAGAGGCGCCCACCTCTCGCCCCCACTGGCAGCCTGTATGGCTCAGAGGCAGGAAGGTTTTTCTCTGCGGGTTCCTTGCACTGGGAGGCAGCACAGTGTCGGTGGGTTACCCCCTTGTTTATCAACCAGCCTCTGGCAGCCGTGCCCAGGACCCCGCTGCTGCGGGGTGGGACACGTTTTGCTGCGGACAAAGGGGTCACGGGGAGCCCCGCTGTCCCACCTCTCCTTGGCTGCCAGCATGCTCACGCGGCCGCCGCTCAGCTGCGAGTTCCAGCCATAAATTACGGCCCAGTGAATTACAGAAAGCGAAAATCAGCATCGGTTTAATCTTAATATTCCTGGCTGTAGATTTCAGCAGTTCAGCGGCTCAAGGTCACGCTGGGAGGGAGCAGACCAGGACCACGAACCGCAGCTCCCAGCCACGGGACGTCCCTCCCCAGCCCTCTCCCCCTCCAAGGGGGAATTTGGGCAAAAGGTTCCCAGAGTTTTCACTGGTGCTGTTGTTTAGGAAAGTTTAAAATGCTGTATAAAAAGAGTCACGTTATGCAGGCTGGAAAGCTGGTCAGCAATGACCTTGGCTAACTCAGAGGTCTGTGCTCAGGATGGAGGAAAAAGATCTAATATCCTATCTCCAGCTATCTGAAAATTCAGATTATATGTCTAATGCACCTCATCATTTTTCCAGCTATCCCTCAGGCAACCCGATAGCATGCACCTTCCCAATACTTTTATGTTTAAATAAAAGAAAATATTCTTGCTGGATTCCTTTACAAATTTCTGCACAGAACTTAAGGAAATAAACGTCTCATTCCAAAACCCACCCCCAGGCTCAACCTATCCTCCCTGCTTTGCATACCGTTTATATTTAATTGCCTCCGCAAACAATGCCAGGTGGGTCAGAGAAGGGGTTCGCCTGCTTCTGTACCAAGTTCTCATGGCTTCACAGGACGGCACACACACAAAAGCTCCAAAATCAGAGCAGCCGAAAGTTCCCAAATTTGTTCTTGTACAAACGCCACGGTTGAATGCTTTTTGAAGAATGCACGGGGAGAAGAAAGTGCGCTGGCCATGCTTTAAGCTCTGAACCAAGTTTTATAACCAAGATCCAAAACCCCAAAAGGAGGGGAAGGGACGAGGTGGGGGGGGAATTAGGCTTACAACGTTAATGCTGACAGATTTACCTTTCGTGTTCATAGAACATCTCTGTGCTTAGGAAGAGACGGAGCCGCGCACCATAATCAACGCTTGCACAATATCCACTTGACTGTGTGAATATCCCAACTCTGCTCGTATGAGCAGCTTAGAGGAATTACAAAGGCTGAGCTAGTGAGGAGAGAAAGGATTACTGAGGGCCACAGTTCATTCTACTTCTGCATAAACAAAGTATGACCTTGATTAAATTAATAATCAAACTTAACATTCCCATTAAACCGTTGTCGGAGAGCAGCACAGGCCAGAGAGATAACCACCCACACTTCTCCAGCCCCACTGGACAAATGGACACGCTCAGGCTTTCCATCTCCAAAAAGCCTAAACAACCGCTTAGCAGGATTAATTTTTAATAAGTCAGCACTTTGTTTTTATGTACTTATTAAAATTTAAGACACCAAGTCATTGACCCCTGTAATTTTTCAATTGTTCAAACCATGAAGTCTGGGTTGGCTAATTACGCCTGAACAGCTGTTGGAGACGACCTTGCGATCAGTGGGGAAAAGTGATGCAATACTATCGGTTTACTAAGCTCCACAACGGCTCCTCTCTTCCCCCCTACCCCGTTATCATTTTAAATAAGTTCATGAGTTAATTACACAGAATAATTCAGAGGGTTATTTGGGAAAACAAACCCTCTTGATAGTCTAATAAATGACAGCCACAGCTATATGCGTATGGGGTACTTGGAAACTTCACCTTCACCAACACCATGAAAAAATTCAGTGTTTGTGTGCTTGCTACCCCTCCCCTCCAATGAAGCTGGAGCAGAAGCGAGGCGGCGGCGGTTCCCAGACCCAAACCCTTCCACAAGGAAACACAGCAGCATCGTGGCTGCTGGCATCTGCTCCCGGCGCTGGGGGAGAGTCTCGCAGAATTTTGTCAGGGTAAAAAAAAAAAAAGCCAGCCTGTGGAGATGACCCAGCAGAAACTGAAGGACTCCCTGCAAGGACTGCTGCAGTGATTGAAGTGTCTGGTAAACAGTCACAAGTTCTCTAGACATATCGGTCTCCAGCGGTTTCTGGACTGACTTTCAGGAAGAAGGAGAAAACAATTCCTAGAAAAACAGCTAAGAGGAATTCTCATCTCCAGGCAAAGGGAACGAATCACTGAAACGAAATAAAAGCTACAAGACAGAGAGGCAGAAGAACAGGTAATTATCAAAGGCATAAATAACAGGCTGTGTGTCTACGTACCGTGGTTGCCTGGGGACAAATAAACAGTGATGTGAGAGAGACTGCTCCGAGCCAGCCCTGGGCAGCCAGGCCAGGAGCCCTCTCCCTGCCTGCCAGCCTCACTCCAGCCACCACCATCACCGCTCGCCTACGCTCACAAAAAGATTTATACACGTTTTCCTTTTATATCAGAAGACCCTTCTGCTGCCCGCACTGGGGGCTCAGTCACCTCAGGGAACAGTCGCTGGGTTTTAAGATGCCACCTTAAACTGTTCACCTTGCTGCTGAGCCTGACAAAGAGGTTTCCTTGCCCCCCTCACCCCAACGCTCCCAGCCCTGCCAAGGGTTGCTGGGTACCAAGCCAAATGACAATGAATTGGTCTAGAAAAGATCTATTTCATTATTCGGCTTTGGTCAATCCACTTGCGGTGGCTGGGAGCAGGTCAGCCCCGTCCTCCCCCAACAGCTGCACCCACAAAACAGCCCCACCAGACCTCACTAGCTCCCGGTTACTACTGTAACCAGAAAAAAAGAATAAGATGTACATCCTCAGGCCTGCAGTAACAGCCATCAGGATTCTTCATGCTGCTGGGGGAGGTAAAAATGCCTTTGAATCTGCCAAGACCACTGAGAAAGATGCTGCAAACGCAGGAGGCGATTAAAAGATGCAGCTCTCAGCACTCGAGTCCAAAGAGCAGCGCTAAGCAATGCCCAGCACCCCGCACTGAACACTCCAGCTACATGGAAGTTTCTTGCTATCCACAAACAGGCCACACAAAACCCCAAAATCGCCCACCAAGAGCCTGAAAGTGATGATTTCTAAAGCAATTAACAGGCAAGTACTAAGCAAGCTAGAGCTGGGGACCGTGTGGGAGAGATGCTCTTGCTGCGACACGGGACGCGTAAGCCAAGAGCCTGCACGTCCCTCACAAACGCTCCCAGAAGGGCTGGGGAGCAAATGAACTGCATCTGCTGGAAACACGCACAGAACAATTAAAGGTAAACTGGCCTGCCTGCTGGGAGACCGGACAAGCATCACATGACAGCACCGAGCACATTCCCCTCGACACTGAGACCACGATTCACAGAACCTCTGCTGCAGCAAGCACACAAAAAGCAGGGGGGGGGGTTTCTCTGTTTAAATTACTCCCACTCCCCGGGATCTGTGCACTGACAGGTAAATGTATTGAAAAGGTGAGAATATCAAAAGGGACCTCAACAGACAACTGCTGCAATCAGTAGTCCAAACAACTGACTTTGAAGTTTTCCATTCAATCAGAGAGAAAAATGACTTACGGCATCGAGATGCTAAACCCCACGTTTCCTCTTCTGCAGACAGCAGTGTTTATAAACACACAGAAGCACCGCAAAGGCCTTAGGGTTTGTTTCCACCAAAAATAGCAATTGTCAACAGAGACACCATATTTCAGCATCGTGAGCCGTTACAGATTTCTATTAAAAATTAATACGCATTCGCTATTATTACATACCATTTGTAAGGGCAGAGCAACCCGCACATGCAGTGCCACCACCACACATCAGGGTGTGACCAAGAGCACTGTCACAAGCCTGACCGCAGCGCTGCCCTTTGCTGAACTTTTCACTGAGTTCAGCTGCACTGAAGCGAGTGGGCTTTCCTTTGCAGCTTGGGGTTTTTTAAGCTATGCATTAGCAGATGTTTTTCTGTTTGGTCTTTTTTTTTTTTTTTTTTTTTTCCCCCCTCCTTGTTGTTGAGGGAAAGGGGTGGGGGGGGAGCAGGAGCGGTAATAAAGCAGAACTAAGTACTTCCACCAGGCGCAGCCCCAGCAGCTCTGCTCAGCTCCTCACGCTGCCCCGGCTGCACACGTGCGTGCTGCTGCCGATCCCCAGCCTCCACATCTGCCACTGATGAGCACGTGTGTTTATACTGGAACAAATGTAGGCAAATTTTATTGTATTTTTTCAAATGTGCCTTGTTTAAAAGATGATATCCTTCCAGGAGGGTGAATTCTTCTATTCATCACTGTCCTGCATACAAATAGGCAGAAAACCCCTGCCTTCATCTGCTTTGCCTGGGTGTCTCACAGCAGCGGGGAGCGGGGAGCGCACGCCTCTCTCCAAAGCACCCCACAACCCCGGGGCTGCGGTTTCGGATCCCCCGGCCAGCCGAGAGCTGCGGGGGGGTGCTGGGGGCGGGCAGGGCTCCCCTCTGCACCTCCAGGACAAGGGCTGAGCCCGGCCGCCGGGTCCCCAGCGTGGCCTCGCCGGAGGCCTGGACACAAGCACGGGCCACGCGATGCTGAGCACCCACACGATGCTGAGCACCCACCACGCCTCAGCGCTACTCACGGTCCAGGGTCCCTCAAGAACTCACAGGTAAATGCCGTGCATTTAGATTTTAGGGTGCGGAATGCATGAGCGAGGTTGGGAGAGGTATGGGGAGCGGAGGGGAGGTGGAGCTACAGCCAGAGAAAAGTGTTTTGTCAAAACAACTGGTCGGTTACTTTTCAAGTATTTCCAAACAAATATTGGCTACTTCTCTTTCTCTCCCACAGTTACGAGAAACTGCAGGTGTTCTGCAGAAACCCTCCTGATCACTCTTGGCCACTTTCTCCTCCACTATAACCCTTTTTTTCTATCCAGGTGTGGCAAAAGGGCCTCAGTTATTCCCTCTCTCTGCTCAGCTCACGGCTCCATCGGGTGCAAATCTGTGTCTGTTGAGAGAATCTCCAGTTCTTGCCATTCCCCTAAACCAAAACACAAGCTGTCACCTGGATCACTGACCCATTCGTTGACTTCTTACAGAAATTCCTCTCCTTCCCTGGCATGGAAACCTCCTGGCCACAGAGCAGCTGCTGGGAATACTCTTCCCCTTTTGCAGTCTTCATCACCACTGGACGGTCACTGGTCTGGAAACACTAACCATTTTCCAGGACCAACCAAGTGGAGCAATGTTGCCTCTGCACAGGTTGAGCTGATAGATTGCAGTTGCAGGAGAGGGATTTCTCTCAGAGACACCTGGACCACACACATAAAACACCCCGGGCAAGGAAGGAGAGCAGGCAGTGGCACACGTACAGCCCTGAGGCACGGGGTTGACCAGCCCAGCAAACCTAACCCGAGGGTTAGCTGCGAGTCAAACTGTGAACTCAAATCTTTAGAGACCACCAGTCACAGTGACACCACGTGCGGGGAAAAAGCTGAGGATAAAGAGCAAACTACCTGTGTGCAACTTCCCACTCCGCACTGGGTCACTGCAGAGTGAGGAACTCTTCTGCAGTTTGCAGAGGGACACGTTGTGTGTCGCTGCCCAAGAGGCCAGAAATTGCTGCAGACTCCACATAAACGTGTACTCAGAGTCACTCACAGCCCGAGTGGCTGTTAAAGAGAAGATGAGAGAGCAAAAAAGTTTTCCTTTTGAAAACAAAGCTGCCAAATCCAAAGCCAACAGGCTGAAGTTTAAACTCAAAGCAAATCAGGCTGATCCCAGAGCAGGAAAGGGAGCACCTCCATCGCACACACTGTCCCAGAGGCCCCAGGTCCTGCTCTTGCCCCGTGCTGTAGGGCCAGAGGAGAGGTCTGGACTGGGCCACAGTTCCTCTCCAAAACTGGGCACGTCCCAGCAGCGACACGGGGAGGTGTACGGCCCTGCTCACCTCTGCCGTCTCTCCGTCATGTCAGTGCTACAGAGAAAGGGCTCGGGCTGCTGCCAAGCTCCGAGTGCTGACGGATGGGGCAAAATGCTAGCTACAAGATAAGCAAAAAGCACCTAAAGGCGCTTAAATCCAGACTCCAACAACGCCTGAGTGACAGTGGAGTACAGGGCGGAGACCGAACCACAATCAGGCTGCTAGATGCAAGGACAGAATCAGAAATTCATTTAAGTGCACTAAACAGAAATTATCAATTCAAATAGAGCTATAATGAGGAGGAAGGGCTGTATTTAAGAAGTCTCACTGTGTTCCACCCTGCATCATGTTTTTTCTGCATAAAAATTGATTGAAGGCAGGGTACCATTCAAAACATTTTCTTTTTTTCTCCCAAGCATCCACCACTTACCTGGCACACAAAATTGAAGCTCTTGGCTAGCGCTGCTACCAGGCACAGGTTTGACCATAGCAGCCACAGCAAAGCAGACTTGAACACAGCTCTTGGCTCTGCAGCCCCAAAAAGCAGCAGAGCTCTTCTGTTTGCTTTAGGAAGACTAGACAGATGTGACTCAGAGGAAACAGTAGCCAAATTTTGGCTGGTGGCTCGCTCCACACACGCCAGCAAACCTGCAGCCAAGAGCAGGAGCAGCGAAGGCAGCTCGCCCCGCGCTGGCTGCCCTCCCGGGAAATTCAGGGAGAGACGGCGTGGAGGAGCCACGGGGACGGTCGGCTCCAGTCCTTGGAACAGGGAAAAAAAGGTCCGTGCCCTTCACATACCTGCATTCCCCCGGCAAGGCCGATCGCTGAGGTTATTGTAAGGGATCATTTGCTGGTCTGCTTCAAGTCGGGCCAAACTGCTAACGGTGCTGGAATGTGATAGCACCGTGCGGAGGGGTGCTGGCCTCAGGCAGCCTCCCCAGCCCCGCTCTCCCGAGCTCTAGTCACCTTTGAAGATACTGCACGTGTTAAAAAAGAGGACAGGAAAGAACAGGGCAAGGCAGAAAGCGTCCCTCATCCCCTCTGCCGACCCAAAGCAGTTTAGCACGAGATGAAAAGCCCTCTCCTCAGCAAAGACACAAACAACAAAGGATGCTCAGGAGACAGAAAGAAAAACACGATCTAGGGCGAGGCCTGGGATGTCATTGCCTGGGAATCCTGCACGCCTGTTCCAGGCTTGCAAATCCCAAACCCTGGAGAACCATTTTAAAACCATATTTTACAAGAAAACGGTGCCATTTTTAACAAAAGCAATTTATTTGGGAAGCTCTTCAGACACCTCCAGGCTGGAATTTGTTGGTATATTCGAGATGCTGCTCAGTGCCCTCTGTAAGGGGGCCTGGATGCCTCTTGTCTGGAAGAGGAGACATCACCTCCCACCTCAGGGAATCGGGGCTCCACTCACCACCTCGAAGTCCCAAAGCACACTGCAAGACTCTCTACACCCATGGTAAATATTCAATCCTGCTCGTGCCTAAATACTTCCTAATCTCTAATGCACGTACATTCAACACTCTGCTACAATAAGGGCAGTGACACTTCAGCCAGATTTTACAGATGGGAAGCCAAGGCAGAGAAGAAATAAGTGACTTGCTCAAAGTCCCAAAGAAAATCTGTAACAGCGCTGAGACTTGAATCCAAATATTTTTTCTAACTCCCAGGCACTTCCGAGCTCTCAGTGAGCCCGTGGGACCATTCCTCTTACCATCTGCACAAGCGAGGACAAACAAGCAAGTACCTTTTTTTATTCTTTGAGGCCATCTAGCAATGATGCATTACTCCCCAAAGAACGCTTCCCAACCTTGAAATGACCAAAAAGCTCCTTACCAGCTGCCTCACATACTTGTTGTTGCCTCCATTTATTCTGAAAAAAAAGCTGTATTTAAAAGACTTTTTTTTTTTTTTAAATGCACTTGAAGACGACAGCTTAACTGTCGAAGGGATCAAGAGCAAAAGCTCCTGTACCTCCATTAAACTCTAACTGCTCAACAATTCTGGCAATCTGCTCTGAGGACTCTTGACAAGGGGGCACACATAAAACACTCAAGCCCATATGCTTTTAAATCACCCAGAAGATGCATGGTTCTGTGACACTACTACTTCTCCTCTACTAACCAGATTTAAGTGGTAATTCCATAGGAAGGGTGATTATCACTAAAGTTTTAATGAGTTGCCATCTGTACCCTGCACTTCGTAAATGGAGAGCGTTCCACTACCATGCTGTCCAGGAACATAAAACGTGGCAACAAAGCATTACAAGGTGATCTAAAATAATACTTCCCTTCTCTTGCAATTAATGGATTTAACTTGGCAAAGAGATACGCAGCAGAAAAGAAAACAAGGACTGCATTTGGAGTCCTAGGAAACGTATGAGAAGGCTTCATTTAGCATCATCAAGCCAGACTCATGGCCCTTATTTAGCTGGATCTAAGCTTCAAAATAGAATTATTAAGCATTAAGAAACATGATAAATCTCATATGCCATCTGAGATGGAAACTGTGTACTGAGTTACCAAAATATGTTCAGCAAACTGGCTACAGCAAATGTAATAATTACATGGATAAGAGCTTCTCTCAGTTTTATGGCCAACAAAAAGCCGACCCTTTTGTTCCTTGAAAGTTCACAAAGTCAGACATACATCACCCAGGCTGGCGTGTTTGCTCCTAAAGTATCTAAACTGTTGCAGCTGTCTCAAAGGATTTAGAGAACTAGGAGCCAACAAGGAATTTTTCATTAACAACGTGGAGAGCAGAAATCAATGGTCCCCTGGTGTCATGTCATTTCAATGGGGAAGGGGGGGGAGATGGAGGGAGAAGAAATCTAACAATACACGTCCTGCAGGCAGGCTGCCAAGCCGCGGCACACACCGTCTTCTCCTGCTCATTTCAGCTCACAAATGATGTGCAGAGTAATTGTCCCCGATAAATTACCTACCTGCATATGGAATATCACAATAGCTGTGTATGTTTGTTTGTACTTTCACACACTGTTAACAGGAGGATGCTCGCGACAAAAAGACCAGTGGTGACATTTTCTGTTCAAGGAAGCTGGCCCAGAACTCAGTCTGGAAAGAGCCCAGGAGGCTTTAAACCACCCTGAGTTCATCCCACTGCTGAATCCTTCGAGCTGGAAATCTTCTGGACTGTCCTATGGGTGCGTCCATCGGAACGGTGGCAGGTCCCCCCCCGCCACCGGACACTAGCGAGAGGAGCAGGAGAGCACGAGGCAGCGGAGCAGCCAAAGTCAAATCTCTTCACAGGTTTTTAAAACCCAACTGATCTAAAACTGCCAATTAACGCTTGGCAAATAAGCAGTTCCTGCTTTCAAGGAAACGTGCAAAGCGATTCTGATTTTGTTTACTGTTTCCACAAAAGAGAACTCCAAACCAGAGCTTGCAGCTTTTGCTTGATTTCAAAAAATGCAGCAAGAGCGGGAAGTTTTGGCAGCTTTTCACTGTCGAGGAGTGGAGCTCCGGAGCATTCGGCACTGCACCACACCTGCTATTTAATTTGATGGACTAAACCTTGCGTAACATTCAGGTCTCCAAGCCAGCCCCACGGCACTGCAACGAAGCAGCGACCGGACTGTTTCCACTCCCGGGGCAGAGGAAGAGAAGGAAGAGAGCAGAGGACTGAGCTTGTAGAAGAAATACTGGAGCAGCCCAAACTCATCCAAGTGAGCAAGAGTCAATCCTCTGCTAGGATTACGTAAAACTTGTTGAATGTTAATATATGCTGCCTCCATTCTCCAAACAGTTTATGAACACTGTAATTTTCTTCACTAAAACACTGTCTAATAGCACCAATCCCCCCTTCTAATTATAGACATCTCTTATGCACGATAATCTTTATACAATTAAGCCCCCTTAAAAGAATAACTGATTAAATAAAAAAGTGTTTAAATAACACATAAGGTTGCGATAAAAAAAAAGATGACAAAAGCTTAAGAGATTGAAAACTAAAGCAGAAATTCTACCCTTAAGTGTATACTGGTGAGGGAAACAGCAGCTCCAACTTTCAAACGTGAACAGGCAGTCCAAAGTTGAAACGCTAATATAAAATCACTCTTCCATTAAAAACAAAACAAAAGACCAAAAAAACCCCAAAAGAACCCACAACTGGCCCTTATGTATGTGTACGGAAAGACATTAATCTCCCCTCAATATGCTCTTTGGAACAAAACCAGTTGGTTTCATTTCAAGCGCAGAAAGCTCCCTCACAAAACGCTACTGAAACTTCATGTCTAATTTCAGTAAAGGGTCCTCTAGGTAAAAATATATTCAGGCAGAGAGTTCCCACTTGCTGGCAAGGTTAGAGCGCTGCTGCTCGGCAAGCAAAGCGCGTGCCGCGCTCCCCCCTCTCTGTACGCCACCTCCCATCCCCTCCGCTTGGGACAGGGAAGCTCCAGCTTAGCCCAGGTACTGGATCACCCTCGCTATTCAAACCCCTCCTAAAAAACACTTTTATCCTCACGGGTGCTAGCTTTTATGCCCAGCGGTGCCGTCCACCAAAAGCTGACACTATTCTGGTGATTATTTCCATCGCAGAAGTATCCGCTACAGGTCAGAACTGAGTGTGCAAGTGACTGTACAAATAAAAACCAAAACCATCACCTCTGCCTGACAGCTCCTAAGAATTAAACTGATTATAAATGTCCTGATAATGAACAGAATATTCCTCAGTGCTGGACAGACAGTCTCAAAGGAAACAGTCCCAACACATCCTTTTTTCTTTTTTTTTTTTTTAATGTATATTAAAAAAGAAAAATCACCATTTTGTCCTGGGGCCCCATATAATTAAGATTTCATTAGATTAAGTTTCAACTAGGAGCAGAGATTTTTATGAGCAGCGGTTTGTGATGGAAGCAGCGGCACAGGTTTCCTTTTAGAGAAAATGTGAGAATAAACTCTCCCCAATACCCTCTAATTTGGAGTGGGAAGCTGAAAATAAATCGGAGGGAAAACCCCTCACAATGAAGAGCAGGCTGTATGAGAAACGAATCGCCGGCTCTGCCCTGGTCTGTATCCGTGCTAGTGAAGAGACAACCCTGGCAAAGAGGGGGACAGGGGAGGGGGAGTTTTATCACGGCCAATGAGCCCAGTTACAGTCCCTGGCACATCAACGCGGGCGCTCGCACCAACAACCAGCCCACCCAGCGCAGTTTCCATTTGCTCCCCAAAGCAGGGAGGCTCCCCTCCGTGCCCCTGCGCCCGCCCCGGCGACACGCCGAGCCCGCAGCTCAAGGAGCAGCTCCCCGAGCTCCGGCCCCTCGCCAGAGCCCGGGCAGGAGCCGGGCAGCGGCCCGGCAGTGTCACCGCTGCTGGAGGCACCCGAGCAGCTCCCCGGCACCTG
>NW_020799124.1:1452155-1457488 GCF_003259725.1 Athene cunicularia | reverse complement strand
CGAGGGGTCCCCGCGCCGCCGGGACAGGCAGGACACACACAGCGAAATATGCAAGTCAACACAGCGCCCTAAAGCCAACACAAACTCTTTTTTCCACACTTCACCGGCCAGCACGAGCCATCTTAGAGGCCTCTCTCCACTCAGGCGCCATCTTTGCTCCTCCCAGCTAGGTCAAAAAGGTCTCCATTTTCTACTCACATTCAAAAAACCCCAAGTCAGCTCAAAAAATATCAGTGACAACAAAAATACCTGTGTAGGAACAACAGGCAGGGAGGGATGAACTGGGAACAGAAAGAGCAGCCAGCTCACAGCCACGGCACACCGAGCCCTCGCCTTGGGCTTTGCCCTCGGTCCTGCTCCGCTGCTAGGCCAGAGGAGGGAAGAGCCGGATCCGGGGAGAGACACGGCCCGGCCCCGCCGGGACGACACGCAGCCCCACGGGCACGCAGGGTACGTGGTGCGGCCTCCGCGCAGCACGTCACCCCCACCCCTGCTCTCCTTTCTCTCCGAGATGGGTTAATTGTGCCTGAACCAACGCCGGCCTCCCGTGTTGCCTCCGACTGTGAACTGGAAGACTCGCCGGCCATCGCCACGTGGCCACTGAAGGGGCGTTTATATTACACCTCCTTCCCAGCCGGCAGCAGCGGAGCACGAGGCCACCCACACGTTGGCTGGGCATTTCACAGCACCCAAACTGCTCGCGCCCGGGCAGGAGCGCTGCGGCACCTCCGCAATACACACAGGCACTGGGGGGGCCCTGGGCTGGCCCCAGGGCAGGCGGGAGGGTCGTGCCAGTCCCCCCGCGCACGATGCACCGGCAGAAGTCACCAGAAACTGTTTGTGCCCCAGAGGAGCAAGCGAGGGGCTGGGAGCAGAGCGACGGAGCAAGGCCCCCAGTGCCCCACAGGGAGAGCTGCCTCCCCGCAGCAAAGGCGTGTGTTTAGGCACACACATCTCCTCCTCTGCCCGGCCTCTGCTCACAAATGCGTGTGTGTCTATATATATGCATAAGGTGCAATTGCAGGCAGGCCGTACTGCTCGGCGGGGGGGCAGCAGCGTGCTGCCAAGGCTATAAATAGCCAGGTCTATTTTTAAGTTGACCATCACTGAGGCAGTCAAACTTCCTCCCCTCCTGCTCCCACCGTCATTGCTGCGGTTTACGTCCTTGCTCGGCTGCTCGCGCAGCACCAGGCTCCAGGACCGGAGCAGAGCAGGCAGGCGAGCACCCCCGCATTAACTGCCTGGGTATCCAGCGCGCTGTGCCTTCAGCTCGTGCTGCTTTGCTCCGAACACCAGCTGCAAAAATCCCAGCACAGGGCAGTGCTGGGCCCGCTTCTGGGGGTACCGTCACCTCGCAGGGAGGCTGCAGCGAACACACGAGAGCTCCCTCCTCTGTAACAGCGTCGCTGCCCACCTACTTAACAAAAGAGAGGTTCAGATTTCTTTTCTGGTACAGCTACTCCTACAAGGGATTCCCCTCTCCATTCCATATTGTAACGAGTATTATATAAAACTTGAAAGAAATTCAACTACAGCTTTTATTTACCATTGTGCATATGGGCCGATGGCTGTGGCAGGCTACCAAGTTTGCTGTCAAGCTGGCCAAGTTTGCTTTTATTACTTCACTACTCCTGTGTGTCTCGCTTAAGAACAACGGCTGCTCCCAAAGGCAGCCCCAGCTCCAGTGCTGGATGACACCTTGGCAGGCCCAGGGAAGGAGGCGGTTTCCCTGGGAAGGACGGTGCGGCACCGCTGCCGAGTTATTAATCCCCTCCGAAGAAGTGACAGTCCCACCCGTGCGCCACAGCACCCACCTGGGTCAGAGCTGTGTGAGAAATTATTAAAAGATCCTTCTGAAACGCCGCCCGGGGCTGGCACTCGGGCTGATGCACTTAAGGGAGGACTGGATGCTGGTAAAAGATGAATCCAACGTTGACAGCTTACGTGGGTGAATCCTGGCGACCTCTTCTTCACAGGAGTTTCACCTCCTGGGATCACTGAAAGTGCAATAGTGTCCCAAAGCACCAGGCTGGATCCCAGGCGTGGGGCTGGACAGACACCCCGCACAGCCCTTACACCTTAGGGACCAGAGTGCTGCCAACAAACCCCGAGCCTCGGACTTCGTATGAAACTGGTACACCGTAACTGCAACAGAGATACTAGGAGCAGGGCCTTATTTAGAAAGAAGGCTCACAGACTGCTCCATTTTCAATTAAATCTCCTATTCTTTGAGCAAGACTGTGCCACAGCAGGTGACCAAAGTCTCCCAAAGAGATCTGGCACCATCCGAGAGCCCCGCGGCTGAGCACTCGCCGCCTCGGCAAACACACACGACGCCGGAACGCTCCGATACCACGCGCCAGTTCAGACATTTACAGCCCCGTGATAACATCCCAAGACCCCTTTTCCAGCAGCATCCTCAAACCAAATAAAAAAACCAAAACAAAACCAAACCAAACAAACAAAAAAAGGCGCAACATTAACTTCATTTCCTGATGGGAAGTGATCCTAAAGTGATCCTACAGCTCCGTAGCAGCCCCAGCATTTCAGCCCTCACACTCAACACCAATAAATGACCTCTCCCCATCTTTGCAGAGCACAGTGCTTCCCACTTCCTAACGCTGCCATATTTCATGGCCTGGGCAGGTTTAAAAAAAAAAAAAACAACAAACCAAATCCAAAGACTGACCTATTGATTACATTTTTAAGCCAAGTTGTTGCTTGCTAAATTGTTATGACCTTCCTCCTCCCCTCTCTCCCCTCCCAGTCATGAGCAATAGGAATTAAATTGATTCAGTCTATCAGTGTTCTGCATCTAAGTGATTAAATTCAGCCACTAGAAAAATCTGTTTTGTGCTGCATCTGAGGAAAAGCAGCGCTGTCATTGGATCCATCCCCGGCTCCGAGGGAGGGAGGCGGCAGCGTGCAGAGGAAAGGCACAGACGGTAACACGCAGACTTGGTCATTGTACTGATATCATAGGCGTAATCTTTTTTTTGTTTTTTTTTCCCTCCCCTTTTTAAGCTGGATCAGTTATTAGATGTACCATTAAAAGTAGCTTCACAGTCAGAGATTCCTGGGGCAGACCCGAGGAAGCGCTGCCAGGGCAGCGGCGCAGGCAGCAGCACCCCCTCAGCATCAGCACATGGATGCTCTAGACCTGCCGTGTCCACCATCAGTGAATTATCGATTCCCAGAGAGACGCTGGAGGCCCGGAGCACACCAGCCTCAGCGACATTTAGGGCAGCTCCCCATCCTCAGTGCAGTCAGGCCAGTACTAGTCTGAATTTATCTGGCCTGATGACCAGGGAGCGTTCCTGGGAGACAGATGCCATTGCTCTCTGGGCTAGTTCCAGCCCTCACAACCAGCTGACCATCTATTTTAAGCTGCTCAGCTGGGATTTTACTTTGGGACATCCAAGCTGAGAGGAGCATTCTTCCTCCTTCCCTTTCTTCCACATGGCAATTAGAGAAATTAAAAAGGCTGGAGGATTTAACACATCTGTGTAACCCCCTTCATCAAACAAGCTGTAAGGAAGGAGACGGACCCAGCGGGTCCGGGGAGGAGGAGCTGGGGAGGCAGGGCTGCAGTTTTCATGTGTCTGTGTAAGTGCTGAGTGATCCAGCAAAGGAGGTATCAGAGCCTGTCACGGCGTCCTCACCCCCTGCCCCTTCCATCCTCCGCCTGCTGTCTGCGGGGACCCTCCGCCCGCCGGTGAAAGGCGGGGGCATGACGGCTGTTCTCTGCACTGCAGAGGATCCGGCCCACTCTGTTTCGGGAATTTAGTAAGAGAACAAATGCACACACAGAGAAAGAACATACTGAAATAACTGTCTGTTCAACCCGCATCCTCCAGAAGTTCCTCGCTTCCTGCATCTGTGGGATTTCTGGCACGGCCAGTGCTCTGACCTCACCTGACCTCCCCAACTGCATCAAAGGGCCTCATCTAAATAGGTCACTTCTCGCAGAGGGAGGAAAGTTCAGAGGCAGCTAAGAGACTTATGGGCTGCCTTCATCATCACACCCCCCTCCACCACCTCTGCTGGGGGGAAAAAAGAGAAAAAAGGAGGGGGGAAAAAAAAGAAAGATATCCACAGTGGCAGAGACAAAACGCTACAGAAAAGAAAATTCGGATCTACGTACTGTGGTCGCTGAATTTTAAGCAGTACGAAGTCTAAGAATACATCTGGAAACACACATGCAAATTCTTCATGGCTAAAAATAAATGTCTCTGCTGAATGTTACTCTCCAGAGTAAAAGAGAAGTGCTAGTATTAATTGAAGGTTTTTGTTTCAGTTGGTTTTTTTTTTATTCAAGATCAGAGCTGATAAATGATTTCTTTAAAATCACATAGATTAAATTATCCAGACAATTTAAAGCATTATACAGTTAAATTAATATTACTTATAGCAAACTACCAATTTGCCCCAGGCAAACTACACTACCAAGAGCTTCACTCCGTTTCTGAAGTCAAGATCCTTTGCTCTGGAATCAAGTGTCCTTCACGTCACCTCTGCCAAACGCCACCTCCTCCTTCCCCTGCCTCCTCACGGTTTAGGAGGAGCAAGTACAAACCGAAGCAGACTCACGAGCTGGAGCTCTTCAGCAATGGACTCGATGCTGATTTACATCAACAGAAGCTGTTGCCGTATTTTCCCCATCAGTTCCTTAGAGGAAAGCTTACAAACTTAATTCCCTCTTTACGTTTGCTTATTCAAGTTCCAGCTGCATCTCCCCCTAACGTCCCATTAGAGCTTTCCTTTTAATTACTTTTTCATGTCATCTGCGTATTCCTTGCAAGGTCCTCTTTCTAGGAACTTGGCTTTCTCTCCCCTGGCCCCTTTAATTCAGGATATTTTCTTGCTTCCTTCACCCTCCCACAAGCCATGACCTCACACCCGAGCCTCCACACTGCAGTTCTGGCCCACGCCAGCCCTCGGCCCTGCTCGGTTTTGAGCTCCCCGGCTCACGAGAGGCAGGGAGCAGGAGCAGGGGAGACACCAGGAAAAGGGGCAGCAGGGCTGGGTGTGGAGGATGTCAGTCAGCACCACCACGCGCTTGGCTTAATGACAATTTCGCATTACACCGACTGTCCTTGTGACTGTCAGAAAAGATTGAGGACCATAAAAACAAGGCAGGTGTGCAAACCTATTCCCTCTGCCTGCACCTAATGCTCTTCGGAAACAGCTTTCAATAAAAAAACCCTCGGAGGGATTACGTTAGGAGATGCATGGCAAAGCCACAACAGTGTGCAGGGCTGTGCGGGGGCCGTGGGGACCCCCTCGACCCCCCACGTCCCCGCACCGCCGAGGCGCAGCGAACGCCTCTGCCC
>NW_020799124.1:1438742-1452105 GCF_003259725.1 Athene cunicularia | reverse complement strand
GCAGCGAACGCCTCTGCCCCCCCCGCCCCGCCTCACAAACCTGCCCCCAAGTCACAGAAGCACAGAGAACGGGTTTGCCAACCGTCGGGTTTAAGGCAACGACCCGTCCCAGGGCCCCAGGAATCCGTCGGGCTGAGCAAGGCCGAGTTTCGCCCCAGCTGGAAGGAAACAGCAAACACTGCACCCGGGCGCGCAGAGCACGGACTGAGCCGGTGTGCGGCCGAGCGCTGCGGAGGGCATTCCGCGGGGGAAAGCACGCTCCGTTTAGGAAGGGCTAACTTATATAGGCTGAAAAAAAGAACAACCTTTTTTTCTGCAAAGCTGTCTCATCTTTTTTGTAGCGCAACAGGGAGAAAGACATCTTTCTTCTCCGTTCCACTTAAAGATCATCTTCTTCACTACCAAGATGAAAGACTGGAATCAATGTCAAGATACACAGGAGAAATCAGTTTACTCACACAGTACAAAACAGAAGAAAACTAAATTCACTCACAGATGTGACTGATAAACTGTTACAAATTCAGGCCAATATCCTTCAAGTTTAACTACACATCGCTTCAAAAGACAAGACACATCAGCTACTTGGACAGCGCTTTGAAAATGTAATGTGCCATGTAAGTATTATTATTACTAGCAGGCCGCGGAGGATGTCTCCTATATTTACCATCTGGGAAAAATAACTACTTTAAACAGTCTGTCTGAAAAAGTCCCAAGAGCAGCTAAAATTGTCCAAATATCTTCCCGATCAGCCACAGATGATGTAAAATAGCAAAGCTCCTTCTCCCATTTCACCTTAGCTCCTAGGAACCCGGGGAAGGGTTAGAGAGCAGAACTTCCAGCCCCGGCTACTGGGGATCCCTCTGTCCACCACAGGGCACTCTGCCGAGGCACATTTCCCCTCGTAACCCACAGAGAGCATCACGCCCCGTTCCTCTCTCCTCGCTCTGATGTTCGTTTGATTTGTTCTGCGCTGGTATTTCAGCAGCACTATGAGCAGCCGCCCGGGCTGTAAGCAAGCGAGCGCAGGCGCTCGGGAGGCACCACGTGCTGCTCCCGGTGCGGGCACCGCCGCTTCGCCACCGCCTCCTGCTCGCGGAGGCCACAGGAGTGCAGAGACTGAGACGTGGGAGAGCACGGGCAGGTCCTTCACTCCAGGGCAGTGTTTTTTCCAGCCGCGCACCGTTCCGCAGCCCCCGGGGCTGCTGACGTCTGGATCACATTCATTCGTGCCCCGTGGGTGTAAATCAGCACAGCTCCTCTCGTCGAGGAGTTCTGCCAGTTCACATCCACAATCTGGCTGAAATCATCAATTACCTCTAATTCTGTTATTTTTAGAGCACTTCCCCGATCACCAAAGGCCACGGCAAAACCGTACTACGCATCAGCATTTTTACACAGTGTTATTACCCTGATAAGGCTGAACAGCCCCTGACGCAAGAGCTGGCCTGTCCTATTTCCACAGCTCTACTCCAGTTTGATTTACATCATGTAAATAGAGGTCAAAAGCAAGCCTCCAGCCCCAAAAGATGCATTATCTCAGACTGCACCTTGTGTACGTTTTATGGAGCAACTTTTTAGGTCAAGGAATAGCACATAAACTTATCCGCTTAAACAGAAAAGCGGGAATGGAAAATATGACCTATGAGTCAACCAAGCACAAAGCTTACTTTCTACCAAGAACCCGTATCCCAATTACCGATGAACAAGGCGCAGTTCTGGCATTACAGAGGTTTTCATTTATCCTCCTCAGCCGCTCTGGGGGTGGGGAACAGCCAGCATTTACTACTGATTTACTTCAGAAATGCGACCACAAACCGCCAACTGCTGAAGATGCATCTGCAGATGCCACTAAGGTATTCAAGTCAGTGGCACTCAAGAGGCTTGTTTGCCAACTAACTCAAGTTGTGAAGCCTCACACCTTGTACCGGCCAGCTGCCAGCAGCTGTGGTGGCAGGAAGAGAGCGTGAAGCCACCCAAAGCCACTCCAGCACTCCCACGTATGACCCAGTCAGTCAGCAGGGTCACAGCCGCTCACGTGCATGTTCCTGAGCTCCATTTTCAGCAACGGTTATAACTCACGCTCTGGCCACTGCCACCAGGAAGCCTCAGAAGGCAATGTTAGCCTCCTCAATTCACCAAAAGGAAAATAAAATGACCTACGTGGTGCGCTTTGAAACATCAGACAGCAAAGAGAGGAAGGACATCTTTCCTTCAGCTATGAGCCTAATTGCTTACTCTTGCTGTACTAGTAAAAACCCAACACACGTCCTTGGTCTGCAGGAAGAAGCAGCTGAACTCTTCGCTACAAGAAACACTTGAGCCCCCTTCTCTCTCCCCAGAACGCTCCTCCTGCAGGCACAGCCCCGGCCCCAGGACAGGCAGTTCTCAGCGAGCGGCGACACAAGGTCGCGGCAGCAGCGGGACGCGGCGCCCTGCGCCCCGCGGCACCGGCCCACAAGGTCACGTTCCGGGGAGGCAGAGCGCGAGGGGGGATGTTTATGTCGATTCACATGCTTTGGCGATTGCTGGGTATTTAATCTCTGCAGCTCTTTCCTTTTGATGTGATGGGCTCCTCTGGAGTCATCCCAGCCCAAAGTCCATCAAGTAAATGAATCCAGACCTCACAAACAGCCCCAGCACAGCTCGCTGCCACGTCGCCAGCTACCAAGAGCTCGCTTCCATTTTGGCAGAGGAGCTTTCCAAGCTCCGAACAGGAGTAAGACAGTTCAAGTGGCCAGTAACTAAATAAATACAACAAAAACTCGGTGAACTTGGCAGCACACCCCAAGTGCAGCGTGTGGAGCCGGCCGGGGGGTGAGCAGGGGAGCCCTGGCCCCGTGGGGTGGGTCACCACGGCTCTGCAGATCCCTTCAGCACCAGGCAAGGGTCTCCTCTCCTCCTCACTCTGTTTCTTTCTCCCAGTTTCATGGAAATGATGCAACCTGGTCTATACCAGGTATTTTTACTTTTTTAAAGCCAAAATACAGTCAGAAAGTCAAATGAAATACAGCTTTTCCATAGCACCTAACTGAATTTGTGAACTTCAGCATATAAATCTAAGTGGAGATGACAGCGGGAGGTGGGGGGGGAAAAAACAAAACAAAAATAAAATCAGTATCTGTTACTTCTAGAATTTTATTGCAGTCCTCTTTTCTGATGGTCTTCATAAAGTACAGGAGTGAGGAGAGTTTCAAACTGTACAAAAAAGGGAGAACTTATGTTTCACTTAAACCTCTGGTTCAAGTTGCCTTGAACTCAAGACTAGTATCTGCTCTGTATTATCAGACAACATCTGATTTCTGTTCCTTTCCTTTTGTTTTCCTTTTTAGAGGTTTATTTTTGAAAGAGGACTATGTAACAGGGCCTCTTCCATTTCAGGAAAAGTAAACAAAATCCTTCATGGGGAGGATCAGGGAAGAAGGAACAAAGCCAGCTGGACTAAACTGTATGAAGGTGAATTTATTTGTCATCATTTGGTATCAGAGCAGCACTGAGACTCTGATCAAGGTCATGGCAAGGTGCTGCACACAGGCATGCTCACTCCCCCTCAGAAAAGCCTGCACTTAGGGCAGCAATAGGAAAGCCACACTATTAGTCCCAGACTTTGGGTGGGGACCTGGATGAGGCCAAAATAACACAGTAAATCAGCGCCACGTCCGCAAAGCTGAGTTCCTAAACCGTGCTCCCAGCACAGCCCTAGCTCCGTCTTTACTCCTGGACTCACCCGCCAGAGCACGCCAGCACAAACCATCATCTTTCCTCAGTCCTAACATCTAAACTCAGCTAAAACTCTAGTCAGCAGTGCAGAGCCCAGAAAGACACCGTTCCAGGGCAAAAAGCAACCAAGTCAGCATGGAGGATCCATCAAGTCCTCAGCAGTTTTAGCACTAATACCAACCGCAGAGAAGCCACAGGTGCGGAGGGTTTGGTGGGATCTCTAGTGCTTCCTGGGATAACTTGGCTTTCCTACCTGGAATAGCTCAGGGCTATGTGCTGCTGCCAAGACCAAGGTCCCTGCAAGAGCTTACGTGCTAGACCAAGGCTAATTCTCTGGGTGTAGACCTAAAGGATAATTCTCTGGGTGCAGACATGCTCTTAACACAAGAAATATTGGGGTGGATTCTTAAAACCCGAGTAGGAGGACACCTTGGGAAAGTCCTCTCAGTGAGAGGACTGGCCTCAGCCAGAGCTGGGTTTTGTCCAGAGCAGTCAGGAATAGGAAATTAAACGGACAGGAAAGAGCCAACAACTTCTTTTAGCCTGGTGGGGACAGGAGGCAAGCATGATAAATATTTAAGTTCCTGCTTATTAGGAACTGCTTGGCAAATAACGTGAAGCTTGAAGGGGGTGTTAAAGAGAAGTATATTCAGTGTTATGGGAAAGTTAATGAGAAGCTGTAACCATTATGTATGTATCATATATGGAAAACTAGGTGAGGCCCCTATGGACCATTATATACTGCATGAAACTTTATGGACACTGTAATGCATTATTTTTAATGATTCCCTTGCCTACTTCGGGCCCTGGAAACCAAGAGGAGCTTGCCTAGCTTCCTAGTGGTGTTTTAGCAATGACACCTTGCTTGTTGCTAGATTTCTGGGTTATTTTAATGAGAAATAATTGGGTTACTTTCCAAGATTCCACAAAGCCGATACAAAAACTCAGAAAAGTTGCTGCTGCGTTGCAGTGCTCTTCACATCCTCTACCTTCCAGAGGGTTACCTCCCCTGGTAAACCATTTATCTACAAATATGCCTGCAAAAACATTGGCACTTCTGCTAGTTCAAGTTTGCATTGTCATCATCCATCTCGAGGGAGAGCCAGGCCACAGAAATAACCAGCTGCAACATCACAACGATTGCCCCTGCAGGAGATGTATATAATGAAAATTGAAAGCTGCAGGATGAACTTCTTACATACTTGTCCTTTTGGTTTATTCATCAGAAATAATTATCTGTGCTCGCATTCACAGGAGCACATATTTTATGATGTACATTAAAATTTAATGGATTTTTAATAATACTGTAACTACAGCAGAAGCCGAAATAAAGACAGACATTAAACCGTATGTGCTGTGTTGGTGGGTAAATGGTGTTGTGCAAACATCAACACCACGTAACCAGTTTAGCATCAGCCTTGGGAAGAGGGGACTGTTACTTCCAGTATCTGGGAACCAGGGTGATCTCTAATCCATAACGCTTAGCCTCAAATCTCCCTCGAGCGGAGAAATGGGTGTATGCACAGAATGACTGAAGGCGAGTCTCTGCGTTTCAGGGCCCTGCAGTGATACCTTCGGCCTCTGACAACATCCCAGCTCGGTTTCTCCACCTCTGCAATGGAGAGAAGCGATACAAGTGTACCCCAGGACAGCAGCACGGGAACGGGCCCGAATTCTGATTTCTGTGGTGCCAATTAAAGTACTCGCGGTATTTTACGAAGCTATTGATGTCTATTCCTCAAGCATCAGCAGAAATTATTGCTCCAGCAGGAGAGACTGACACTGAACACTTTCCTCAGAAGCCACTCTGCAGCTTAAGAGTCAGTGCGAAGCATCACCATGTCACCAACACTTGGGCTGACATCTATTTATAGACTAAGAAATTATATACGTGGTGTCCCCACCAACAGTGACACATCTTCATTCAGGCATGAGTCACCTATTCACAAGCATGTTTCCAAAAATAAATCCTATTTACCAGAATTAAATTCCACATGCTCAGGAGAAAATGTCTCCTTAAAAACAAAACAACACCAACCAGAAAAAAAAAAAAAGCATGTTAGAAAACCAAACGAAAGCAAACAAGCACTGAAGCCTTCAGCCTGCAGGTCTCCATGTTCTGTAGGATCGTGCTGAGGCTGGAAACGTTTAAGATGTAACAATGAAGATGGTCGTACGTTGTCATTACAAACCCCTGCCAAGGTCACCAGAGCGCTCCCGACCAAACGGAAGTATCCAGAATATTGCTGGTGACTTGTGCTTTGCAGAAATAGTAAGTATATTGCAGTTATTAGAGAGAACAGACAGAGCGAGCGCCAAGTAATCCCAGAAAATGTAGTGTTAAATAGAGGGTTCAAACCACAAAGCTGTTGATGGGGAATGTTAAAAATGTCAGCGTGGCTGAAAGACATTCGCCAGTGGTGAATGTCAAGTAGCGAGCTACTGTTCAGCAGATGCAATAAAAAAAACCAAAACGTAAGGGTACTTGGGTAATGGGACCAACATTACAGTTGTTGATACAAATTATATCCAGAAAGCAAAGAAATAAATGGATAAATAAATAAATAATGCAAAAATGGAACAAGTTCAAACTTCTTTTATAGTAATAGTCTCCAGTTGAGCATAATCACCAAAGCTATAGTGATAAGATTGCCAAAACTAGACAAACATCTGTGAGATGAATTCATCTCCGAGGGGAAGCCAACAGCTTGTTATCATTAAAGAGGCAATGCTCTCTCTGCGTTTGAACTGCAGGCCGCCTTGTTACTGCGTTTGCTGAGGCAATTGCACCAGATGTTGGCAGCTATCTTCAGATGGATGACAAGCACCTGCTGTTGGGGAAATTAAATGCTCATCGGCCTCCTATCCTTCAGGGGAGGGTGGGCCGGGAGGGGAAGAGGGGGAGTGGTGACGGCTGACCCTCTGAAATAAACCTATTTATGCAAAGTGACAGTAAGTGCTGGTTTGCCAAGCAGGGAAACAGAGTGGAAACGCATTGGATCTCTTCCATTGCCCCCGGTGAAATCTGCTCCCACCCTCCCAGTCCTGACAATTAACACGGCACCAATCTGAACTCGCTAAACCACTCATCAGAGTAACAGAGTCAACAGCGGGACCTTCTCCCGAAAAGCCACCGCTCGCGCAGCCACTTCCCCCGGAGCGGCGCGGGGCCGCGGCGGGGGCGGCCGCACACCCTCTTTTCCAAGAAACGCCCCAGAACAAGCCTGCAACAGCCCAGCCCCTTCAGGCGCCGCAGCCCGAAACGCTTTGAGGCCAGCGTTAACATAACGAGACGCTCCAAGTGAACCCTGCACACGCTCCTATTTGCTCAGGTTTGCAATCAACGTCCTGGAACAGGGGTGCAAATGGAATCGCACTTTCGCTGCCAGGCGGCGGTACGCGAAGACGCCTCGGCAGTTCATCTCAGACCAGCCTTTCACAGGATCAGGAGCGGCAGCAAAGGTCACGACGGGCGCCGCAACTCATTTTTAAAAAGAAAACACATAGCAGCAGCTTCTTCGACAGACTCGCTAGTGTTTTCAACTTTCTGTGAAAAGCAAAACTGCAAAATGTGAGCTCGTTTTACATAAGCAATCATTTCCGTATGAAATGGCCAGTACTCTTTACTTCTTCAAACTTCCACAGCGATGATGACATTACAGCAAAGAAATACATTCTGTGAGATATTCTGCCAGCAGGACACACCAGAGCCTGGGTCACTATTTCAACAGCATTTTGCCCTGGACAAGAAGCTGAACACACCACCGCCGCCTTGGGAATGTCCCTGACAGAGACGACGCTTGTTTGATCTGAACTGGCCACATGCATTTTAGGTATCCTTCACATTAAGAGGCAGTTAATCCTCATTCTGCTTAGATTATCTTAATTGGCTCTTCATTTGAGCTACTTTGCCCTTGTCCCCATTTCTGAAGTTACGTTTATAAATACATATACTGCACCACACACAGAGTTCAGCTACGCACATCTCTCCCTCTCGGGGCTGCCACACGCTCCCCAGTGCTGATGATTATCGAGGGGCCCGAGGGTGACCACCCGCCATGCTCAGCCACCATCCCACTTCCACCAAAATACGCTCATGCGCCTTTTTTTCCCAGAAAATAAAATCCTAAATTCTCCTAAGAGAGATATACATGTGTAAGACGGACGTCAAATGAATTTCATATTCTACCTCTGCAGAATTAGCATAAGTTTAATTAAACTGGTCGTACCTCAATATTGTGTCTGTGAACAATGCTCAGTTATTTCACCTCTAGGACTGACTGAAAATTGTCTTGTGGATTTTTAGCACCCTGATGGAAAATCATACAAATAAAGAAGAAAGAACAAGCACACAAACAAAACAACAACCTGCACAGAACCCTCCACTTCAAAAACAAATTCTTCCTCAGAAAAATGGAATTTTTTAAAAATCCAGCTGCAGATCAAACCAGCATTCCCTTCCCCCTGCACGGGCAGGTGGAAGGCAGCCAGGGCCTTCCGTGTGGGGAGCACACGGCTTCACTCCTGGAGCACAGCGAGCTCCGCAGGCGCGGGGCCGGGAGCGGGTCACGAGGGATCACGGAGGGCCATCCGCTTCCACGGGGAAAAAATGCTATTACACCTCCTGCCAGCAACGTGTGCTCTTCTGCCGCATTTGGAACCGGTGATAAGAAGTTCCTCGTGGATACTTTTACAAGTCCTTTGCTTCAGGGTCCCGACTCAGAGATGCATTTTGAAAATCCTCACACTTCACGTCCTGCCGCTCGATACGGGTGTATTTATTATGTATACGATGACAACGACCAAGCGCTTACTCCCCAATCAATTACCTTCTAACTAGCTCACGTTAGCTGATGAGCCTACCCCAAATTCCTGAGCAGTACAGTGCAAGCTTCAATTACACCACAGAGTTTTAAGTAACTGCTGCTATTTTTTCATTAGAGAACTGATGTTAAAACATGAGTTTTCCCAGGGCAAAGCTTTGGTGTCCTCACTTGTAGCTACTCAAAGACTAGGAGTAATGTTCTGGACCCAGGTTATCGCTTCGATGGATGTCAGGAGCGGTGCCTACGTTATAAATAACTTCCTGGCGTGTCCAGGAGGCTGCACTTCAAGCCAAGTGCCAAAGAGGAATCTGATGCAATTTCACAATATTGGAGATGTCTATCAGAAAACTCTACCTGACTCCCACTGCTGTGGTTTAACACCACTATCTTTTGCTTTTGATGCTGCTTGCTGGGCCAGGGGTCATCCTGGTGTTGTTTTTCTGCACAGCAGCCAGCCGGATGGGCCCTGCTCCGAAACTGGGGCTCCGAGCTGCGCCCACAGCGCAACAAAACCAAACCATCTCCTTCCAGAGAAGTTCTACACCTACAACCCCCCTCAGCCACCCTGGGGCTGAATCCAGGAAACGCTCCAGGGATAATTTAAACACGCTACCAAACATGATTAGCGAACTTCATTAGGCATGTTACGCAGCTTACTGTGTTTGGGTAAAATAAAAGCAGGGGGTGAAAAACACAACTGACTTTCTTGGGGTCTCAGAAAAGATACAGGTCATCTTCATGGGTTTGGCTCAGTTACAAAACTAACACAAAGACACTACAGACAAACATTCGCAGACATGCTGGAGGAGGAAACACGAATATTTTCTTACAACTTTTTTCTCCCCAAACACAGCTCCTGATTAATTACCGATTTCATTTGGGCCCTTGGTATGATTCTGGGCTACCAACGGCATGTCATGCCCCGCAAGCTCAGGATCAACACTGCTCCTCTACTATTACTAAAGTACGTGAGACAGAATACGGGGCACTGGCCATAACTTTATGCCAAAGAAAAACATCACAGGATATAGCAGAGTTGACTCAGAACACGAACATTTTAAACCAAGGATGCAGGCCCTGCCCTGGTGGCTCCCAGGATGCTGAAGCGGTACCCGGGGCAGAGCTGCTCTGTGGCAGCGGCCGGGTGCAGACACCAGGATGGTGCGAGTGCCCAGAGCACCAGTATGCATGCTGGGAGCACCAGTATGGGCTCTGGGAGCACCAGCACGGCTGCAGCCCCCTGCACGGCTGCCAGGGTGACTTCCCCCGAGTGCAGCCAGCCCATACCAATGAGGGCTGTGAGTGACACGAGTGTTGGCATATTTACATTTCCCATGCCCTTCAGAGCTTACGCAGTAAGAAAGGCAAGGAAATGGAAGGCGAGATAAAACAGTTTGCCCAAAGTCAGACAGCAAGTGGGTGGCACAGTGGGAAACAGAAGACAGATGCTCGGGGCCCAGCTCTCCACCACAATTACCCAACCCCACACGGTGACGGCGCTGCAGCACGAAAGCTTCCTTGCCATTTCATTTAACCAGCGCAGAAAAGGAAATAAAATTGTACTTCAAACTTCTGCTGAGTTCTGATACAGCCTTCTTGCCCACAAATCCTGCCTTAACATTTCCTCTTTTCATAAAATCCAGGTAGAAACCAACATCTAATTTATAACAAAACCACTTCCACAAAGCATGTGTCTTATTACAGACCACCTAAAAACTGACTTCCTGTGTACTACTTTTCATTGACAGAATGAAAACACTGACTCCTTTTTAAGCAACGATCAAGTTTCTTAGTTTAAAAAAAAAAAAAAAAAAGCGCACATGTAGGAGGGAGAAGAAATAATAAAAAGCGCTTTAGGCCATGAGGGACCCCTGTATCTCAGATCCCCTGGTCACATGCAAAAGTAAAAATTTAAAGGAATGTTCATTATCCTTTGGAATATCATGGACATAACATTCAAATACAGAAATCCAGGAAAACTGGAACTTTAAAGCACAAGCGAAGGGCAGAGGCAGCGGCGTGGACAAGGCTGAACGCTGATCCACGCTACTGTAACAGAATAGCTCCCAGAAATTTGGGTTTTCATTGTCCCAAACTTGGCAGAAGCTGCTGCTTGTTCTGTTTTAAGGAGGTGCAACGACTTAAATAAAGCAACTTCTCCCCAACACGCACCCAGTAAGAAGAATATAATGAGCTAGGAGCTATTCCACAGCAGGCCTAGAGCTCAGCACCACTTTGGAAAGGAACACTGAGGTTAGCAGCAGTTAAAAAAAAAAAATGCCAACGCATCCTCTATTTTACTGCATATTACAAATGTTTTGGGGCAACCCGGCTACTACAAACTAGAATATAAATAAGAGTCCAAATCGGTCCCTTTGTTTCGTAAAACGATTTCACAAATATTGAATTTGAAAATACAGTGCTGAAAAATATGAAAGGCTAACAACTTGTCAAACCAAAACCTGACTTTTCTGCAAAGCAAATACTTTAAGAATAGACCATCCATGTATCCTATTGACCGTTAAATCTACATATCAATGTCCAACAGATGTAACAATACAGTTCAAACTGCATGCCAAGTCTAAATTAACTGAGCTTTCACTTTCATACAAGCAAAATTCCTCGCACCTCCCGACTGGCCTTAGCCCCAGCTCCACACAGATTTCCAAATCCCCCCTCAAATGAACCCATGGCGAGAAAACCACCTTTTCTCATGCTAACAACTCTATTGTAATAACATCTTCAGAGGCCAAACTCAAGGTCTCAGGGAAAAGTAAACCACTGGAGTGCTTAATACTACAACGGCGCATTAACTCGTTCACACCCAGACGGCCTTGCCAAACAAGGAGGAGTTCTCTCTCATGTTTTCTTGATTTATATTTTCACAGCTGTCAGAGAGGAAAGCATGTAGGAAGCAAGTTATGTAAACCACCCGATTAGGCTGAAACCCTCGGTGTGGATCACACCTCCTTCCCTCTCCCAGCACACTTACACAGAGAAAGCCGAGGGACTTCATTACAAAAGATTTTTTTTTTTTTTGGAAGGTTGAACTGGTCATTATTTGCATTGCCGTCTGTGTTACAATACATGACATTGTACAACCGAAGAGAAGGAAATTCTCATTCTCACATTTTGCTGCCTGCAGCCTCGCTGCTCTCAGTTTTCCTTTTCTTGCAAGACAGCACCACGGCCGGGCTGTGCCTGGAGCAAAGACGGCCTTGGAGAAGTTACTCTCCCTCTCACTTGCTTAACTGCCACCAGACAGTAAGTCATGGGCAGACATGAGAAAATGACAAGCTTTCAAAAGCTCCACAGTTTCACAGCAAAAAAAAAAACAACAACAGGAGCCAGGTATTATTATTCCTCTGGTCTGTTTTGCACCTCACAGGAAATAACGAGGGATTGTGCAAAATATTTTGGATCCAGAGAGGTAAATGAGAAATCCTGTCTTGTTTCAAAATTTCCAAATCTTAGAAACCATCCTTGAGGAAACAACATATTCCAGGCAAAGTTGAAACATGCCCATGATTTGTCAGAGGGACCTCGTGGCAAGCCAGAAGAGAAAAAAAAAAAAAAATGAATGCGTACTGGTCTGTCCCAACTTCGTCTGAAAATTTGAAATAAAAAGCAAATGCCACAGTCCCCTTCCCCAGAAGTTATTTTAGGATTGCTGCGAATGAAAAAATGTAGAGCCAGTGCTCTCTACTTTGAGATTTTAAGTAGTAAAACCACTGGGGCCACCAACACGAGCACTGCTTCTCTAGCAGTTTGAAATGACAATTTGTAAAAATATTGGTTTTCCACAAAATTATTTCACACACCTTTAAAAATCACTATTCTTTAAAAAAGAAAAATTATAACTTTTAATGTATTTTCTCCCACACAAGAAAACATGATTTTTCTATAAGAAGTCATGTATGTGCTGATCTAACAGCTCGAGACAACTGAAACGTGCCTTTAACATAACTGTTCCCACCACGCGGGACCGGCGGGACACAGAAGCCTTTTCATTCGAAGGACTGTTCCCACCAAGGCTGATTACAGTATTTCAGTAAGAAGATTTTTTACTCAGAATTCTGTTTCGATAATTGGGCCAGAAAGTGTAGCTGGAGCCCAACCACAATAAGGTACCAATGAATGCCCGCACGCCACCCTCTGGGTTCGTAAGCTCACCAGCCTCCGAGCCCGCTCACACCGCACCCGGGCAGCCTCAGCGTGGAGGGGGGACCGGCAGCGGGGGCACCCGAAGGGTTAAAATCCCATGTCAAACAGCAAGTCCTGGCTCCAGACCAGAAGGGACATGGGAACCAGGGCAGCTGAGTTATAAAGGCCTTATTGTAGCAGCCCACTGGACTGGAAATGACTTGTAGGCCTAATGAAACAAAACTTTGGCAGTAAAACAGAATGAAAGGAATGAGACAATAAAAGAGAGGAACAAAGGGAGCAGAGTTGTTTCAGCTTAGGAAAATAAGCTCACTTTGTTGTTGGGAAAAGCCAAAGCCGATTAGGATAAACCAATGACTAGGCATAAGTCTTCCAAACTAATTACACAGTTCGCCATGTGAAGTGTAATTGCAAGTCGCAAAATAAGGACTACGCTACTTTCACAGGAGCTCTATAAAGGGAGCTTACCTAGTAAAAAACGAGCCCTAAGAAGTCCCTTATCATCAGTCGCTTGCAGCTTAAAAGGTGCAGAACACGCACGCCCTGAGAGAAGTGCAGTTCATCAGCGTTTGGGGGCTTTCTTCTGCTGGTCCCAGTCCTCTGGGTGAGGCTTCAAGAGGCTGTTGCTTTTTTTTTTTTTTTTTTTTTTTCTCTGC
>NW_020799124.1:1407919-1438692 GCF_003259725.1 Athene cunicularia | reverse complement strand
CCCCCAGCACCCAGACCCCCTCCTTCGCACCCAGAGCCCCCTCGCCTCTCTGGGGAGCCCCACAACAACGGTACGTGCACAGGTTCAGCACCACCAGCTCTAAGCATTCAGCAATCACGGGGCTGTTAATTACTGCTGCGTGCCCTCTCTGTTAAACCTTTTGGCTTCTCTCAGGTCGTTTTACCCAGTCTTCCTCCGCAGCTTACAGCAATGAGGGATGCGCGTCTTCGCAAAATGAAAGCTGAGACTCCTACAGATCCTGGGCTTTACAGAAAGAAAAAGTAATCACTATCAGAAATTTCACGATCAAAGTCTCAGGAGTTATCATTACCACGTAGTTTGGTGCTCTAAAGGGCAGGCATTTTCACTGGTGAAGTCAGGGAAGAGGGTTTATTAAAGCAGTCTTCTCTTTATTGGAGAAAAAGGTTCTGGCATTTACTTTTCAAAAAGCTGCAGTTTCAAATTCAACACTTTAGGCCCTTGCCTGCCAACTCCAGTTAAACGAGCGAGCCTGCCCGGCCCCAAAGCTCGGAGCTGCTCTAACCACGCCGTGTATTTTGAGAGCTACCTCCAGTTACCAAAACAACCTCCCCTGGTTGCACAGCTCTTCTCTGCAGCAAGTACAAACAGGATTTCAAGAATCACAGCAGTAGGTAAGCAATTTTTTCCACACCAATAAATAAGCTCAGCATTTCAAAGAGCAAGTCACCTGAGATGCTCTTATCAAAGATGGGCGGCTCCTCTGCACATTACAAATGTAATGCAATTTTCTTTATTTTAAGAAGGCGCTAAGCAAAAGCAAACCTTGCCAATCGATCACGCTGCATTGTTTGCGCTGCAGCGGCTCACGCACTAAGTGTCAGCAGCCCCCGCCACGCAGAGCATGCAATCTGAGCAAGTCAAGGAAGGCTGGGGAAGCGGAATGGAGGAGGAAGCTGCTCCTACAAGGGCCCACAGGGCCAGCCCGGGGTCATCACATCCGAACCAGCGTATTAAGGAGTCTTCTCATTTAGCTGGACCACAAGTCTCCACCTCCTAGGGTCGTTAACTAGCTCTGCATCTTCTCACCACTAGAGCCTTGGGGAGAACCCCTCAGAACCCCCCACAAACCACAGTGTCTCAGGTGACCAACAGCCAAGTGCAGCAGAGAGACCCTGAACGCCTGCGTGCAAGGTCGAGTCCCTGCGACACAGCCAAGAAGCTTCTCCTCTGAAACCCACCGACTTCCAACTCATCTCCTTTCCAGAAGCCAGAACAGGGATGTGTGAAACAGGGATGCAACTGGAAAAGGTCACCTGGTATCACAAGGAACGAGCCCCACCGGACCACGCGGCCTCGGCAGGACACCAGCCAGCTCTGCCAGAGGAACGGCTTTCAGCCTTGAACGCAACTTGGGCGATTCTGTTCAGCACCTTAATTTTGTAGCCCTCAGATTAAAGACACTTAAAAAAAATATTTGATTTTCCAAAAGTATTGCCTTTGGAAAGCCAGACCTCTCTTAAGCTATCTCACTCAAGAAAGGCAGAGCACAAAAGCAGAACTGAAGCGTCCCGAATCACCAGTCACTACCGAAAAACGCAGCCCAGTTGTCTGCATTCTCAGGGACTGTAAAATTGCAAGCATGAAACTACCAGATGGTGAAATTAAAAAGACTATATTAAGACAGCATCCAGACAATATGCAAAGCACTTATACTGAAACTATTATTAACTGCAAAAATACAGGTTAGAGTTCTGCAATTAGAAGTAACTACAGAAGAAACATCCAAAAGCTCATGTAATCCTTCAATAAAAGGCTCAGCAGGCTGTAAACATCCTGCCGGAATCGAAGATTATTATTGAAAATAAAATGAATGGTTTGCAAAACAACTATCAATCCAGCACAGGAACAATTTATAAACTACCCTCCTCAGCCCTCAACAAAGTACAGCCTGGCCAAGGCTTCTCGGGGCAGATAAAAGAAACATAAACTAAGTACAAGGAATGGGAGCTGCTTTGCTTTGGGACATCCTGCTGCGTCCTCACGCAATCCTGCATCCAAACCCTCAGCTGATGCACTCCAAAAAGGCAGGATCGAGCTGTCTGGAGCCCCGCGGCCGGAGGGGCTGGCAGGAGTCTCCGTGGCAGGTGGTACCACAAACTGCTCCCCAAGCAGTCGGCTCTGGCAGCTCTTCACCCCGGCGGCTCCTGGCCGAGCAGCCAGACACCCTGGGCATGCGGGAAGCTCCGTGAAGTCAGGGGCACTAAGCTCCAGCCAGAGCCTGGACTGGGGGCTTGCAGCTGCTCCATCATGGAAAAGACTATTCTAGCACAGTTCAGGTTTCCTCCTGTGTGTAAACTTGGTGTATTTTTGGTTTGGGGTTTCTGGGGTTTTTGTGGGGTTTTTTTAACAGTGTCAGGAGTCTAAATATATTTCTACAGGATCTTGCATAAGGACTGTTTAATAAGAAATTAAATGGATATTCTAGTGACTTCCATATTACTCTTGCTATTCACATGGTTCCTCCAGGCATTTTCACAGCTTAATGAGCTCTCTCAAATATGTCTATCTGCTCCTTTTGCCACTGGAATCAGAGGTAAACAGAAGGCTGATTTTATGGAGAAGACAACTGTGTAATCATTCAGCTAAGGGTCAAATTCTTCCTGAACATACACAAATTCACCTCCCAATTATTCTTTTTTTTTTTTTTTTTTGTAAACAGTGGCGGCAATGTTGTACACATACACATGCAACAAACAGAAAAGGAATTCCAGAAGTGATTCCAGAGGCTTTGAGAAATTACACAGAAAGGCAAAAAATGTGGCCCTCCTTTGAGCACAGGCCTCATCGCACTTTTGCTTTTCAAAACACACTTTAAAAAGAAACAAAAAAAAAAAAGAAGAATTCAAAATATGTAGTGCTCACTTGGGCAGGAACTTACCTTGCCAAACTGTTCAAAGTATTGCTTTACGTCTTCCACTACTGTATTAGCCGATAATCCACCTACAAATATTTTCTTTGTTCTTGTGACCATCTGTAAGAAATTACAAGACAAGCATACGGTTTAACCAGATTATTTCAAACAATATGTGGAAAAAAGACATATTCTTCAGATGCCATCCCTAACCCAGTTAATGAGAATACTTCTTTACAAAAGCAATTCAGATTCTATTTGATTAGATACTTCTTTTTTTCTTCGTCTTGTTTTGTTTTTATTTGAGAAATGGCTGAGTAAAGACACTCAATAACAACTCTAGCCCCCGGATATTTTTTTTTAATAAATGATTTTTATTGTGCTTCTCAATGCAAATATAAGTGAAAAAAGGAATCCAAGTGTCGTATCCTCATAGCTACTGTCTAAAAAAAGACGTGCTGTTTCCCCCCCGCTTTCTTCCTAAAGACAGAGTGCATGCTCTTTGGCAGACAAAAGGTAATTGCATCAAATCGAAAGGATGCGTTATTAAGTTTCTGTGGGTCGGTTTAAAAGGAACTTGCACGGTTACTTTACAAATAATCAAATGACAAAACACAACAAGAGCTACCGATGCAACCCTCTAGCTGCCACAAACACATTTCAGCTGAGATGCTCCCAATATCCCCGCCCAGGGGCTGGATCAGGCCCTTCAGAAACCCCTTCGTGTTCCCCAAGACCCAGCGGGGCACCAGCTCCGACTACTGACCCACCGGCGCCGGAGGCTGGTCCAAGGGGAAGGCGAAGGGACGGTGCTGTTCTCCCTGGAGACCCCACTAGCAGATAACCCGTCAGCAACGCAGGATCCAGCCCAGGGACCCAAACCCCAGGGCAGGAGGGGAAGCTGGGGTCGTTGGCGGGCCGATCCCAAACCACTTGACCCCTGTGGGCCAACGTAAATCAAGGGAGAGCCCGGACGGAGCTGTCAGCATGCTCCGAGGGGGCAGGCGTCATCGCCGGACGCTCGGACAGAGGGAAACGCCCCGGCTTACAACCCCAGACAACTAATGAGCAGCCATCCCCACCACAGAGATGTCTGAAAGTCAACACTGCATGTTTAATGCAAGAAACCAACAAACACATCAATAAAATTCATGTATTATAACGCCTGAGTTTGTTTTCTGTGTGACAGAAACTGGCTGAAGCAGCCAACTTACAAAGACCGAAGGGGAAAAAATGTCCCTTTGCTCCAGAACTGGGACTTGCCTGGATAAATAACAGCCAGGGAACACTGAAGCAATGCAAAGGGAACAACACTGGGCAGTCGGCCTGAGACACAACTGCTGCAGCTGCTCAGTGCAGAGCCTGGATTTTTTTCACTTTTTTACTTTTTCACTAAAACCGAGATGAATTTTACAATCGCTACCGCAGGTCTCAAGGTGCAGCCCAGCACCGCGGGGTCACCACGCTCCAGCGGCGGGACGGCCACCCCACACGCTGGGGGCTCCCCCCGGCACTGCCCCCACACCCCGAGAGCCCGTCCCACGTCTCAGAGCCCCCCCCGAGAGCAGCGGGGCTCCCTGGCCAAGACGAGCCATGCTGGGCGGCTGCGGGCAGAGCCCTCGCAGAACTGACACACCGAACAAAAAGCCTGGAGTAGCCCCAAATTCTCTCAGCACAGAACAAATTAAACATCACTCCTGTCTCCACGGCCATTCAAATTAACCAGAGTAGATATTTCCCTTCAACAGCCCCTAACCCTGCTTTACAGAGCTTCGCTTTTTTTTTTCTTTTTTTTTTTTTAAGTTAGGAAGAAAAGAGAGGAAAAAAAACAGTGTAAAAATTCAATTATTTTTTCCTGGCTGCAATCTAGGACTCCGAAATTGAAGCCCAAGCATATATTTTTCTGTAGAAAATTGTCATTTACAAATAAAGAATTGGCTAAAGCCGACTTGTAACTAAAGGATTTTGCAGGGCTGTCAAGAGCCCTCTGCCTGCCAGCATCTGATTTAAGATCAGGCCAAGCTTCTGTTGTCATACAAAAGCGGGAGGAAAGCAATTATTCTAAAGCAATATTTGAAATTATCATCATTTTTATATTTGACCAAGAAAGAAAGAAAGAAAGAGAGAGATACTTCTTTTAGAAGCAAGATTGAAGGTTAACAAAAAAAAACCAAAAAACCCAACCTACTTTGTTTCAATAGCTTCAGTCAAAGAAAATATTGGTAATGACAAGCAAATTCACAACATTTTAATGCCTAGAGATGTGTTGTGAGCTGGGAAATGGTTTCAGAAATCAGCTCTTTGGTAAAAAAGTGAAGCACAAAATTAAGTCTGCTTTTACAATCTCTGTTCCCCTGAAGAGATGGTTCAATTGCTTTGTTACACGCGTTCCCCTCAGCAAAAGAGCAAAAGTAACGTGTAGCCGTGGCAATCCCTCCCATCCCGACGTGCCTCAACAGGAGACGCCGTTGCCTTCCTTTTGCCCGTGGCACCAGGTACCGGCGTGTCCCCACACCTGCCGCGAGGAGTCACCTCCTCGCCCCACCATCTCCCACCACCCCAGCAGCAGGTTTGGAAACCGGCCTTTCCCCGGGAGGACGCGGACACGTGTGGTGGCAGCGGAGGGAGGCAGCCCGCTCACCGCGGTGCCACGACAGGCTTCCCGCTCCCGCTTAGCCCCGGAGCGCCGGGAGAGCCCCGGCAGACGAGAAGAGCTGCTGTTTGTGCTGGAAGCACCCATTTCTCTCTCAAATATTAATGCCAGGTAAGCTGCTGCGCGCAGCTGACTTGTCTGTGCTGGTACAGCCTCACCGATTTTCAATTTTTAGATAACTACAGCGGGACTCAGACCAACTGGAAAGCAAAACTGCAAGTCCTGCTCCAACCTGCAAAGCCTCTCTCGTTAGCCAAGAGGGTGAGCTGGGAGGCAAAGCCTCATCGGGGTGAGAACCAGAGAGTGCTGGGGGCCTGCACCCCACGGGACCCCCGGCCTCCCGCCGAGCTGAGCAGAGACCCAGAGCACGGGCTGGGAACTGAATGGCCAAAGGTCTGCAAACACCCCAGCCAAACCTGACAGAGCATTCAAAAGACATTAAAAAATAAAAAAGTATTCACTAACTCAAGGATTTTGCTACACCAGAGAAACCTTCTGTGTAGATCAGCCACTGAATCCCAATCAAAAAGATTTTAAAACACATCAAACTTCCAGGACAAGGCTCATTCACACATGAGTTCTGAGACAACTGATGTTAGTTGGAAAAGCCCCAAACGGCTGAAAGGGCCCAGGAGGAGAGATCACCTCATTTCTCACCAAGTGCCCTCGGCAGGAGACGGGGCACCAACACCGACGGGCTTCTGGTTCCTCCCAGTGCGGGATGCTCTTTACTATCTGATACGATATTCTCCATCCCCCCTCCCCAAATCCGTGCTTGTTTCAGGGAGGAGAAACAAAGGGTTAAAAAGTATTTAATTAAGCACACTTAGCACTGTTTAGTAAACATTAAAGATGACAAATGACCAGAGGCAGGAGGAACTGAGCCAACTGAAGAGTTTCTCTTAAAAATTAAAGGTTTTTTAAATCGTAATTACTCACTTGGCTTGAAAAACAAAGCAACATATCTTTAACCAAAAAAAAATTCTGTAATTCTATAAAAATATTTAGTATATATATCTAAGAAAACCATTCATTCTAAAAAAAATTTTATTATTACAAAAAGCCCAAAACTTAAGACTTCCCCAAGCCTGAAGTCCCTCCAACGAAAGTCACTGAAGATCTTTATCTTTTCCTGAGAGTAAATTTAGAATGTGCTTTCTGGAGGCTGCCTACAAAGGGGGCACTCCCACAAAGAGCAAAAGGGAGTCGCCCGCGGTCATTTTGGGTCCGGTCCCTCAGACAGCAGCTCCATCTGCTCTCCGCCTGGGGTGGGAACGGCAGCGTTTGGGTAATAGGAAGTGATTTGTGTGAATCAATCACAAATCCATGTTTTATGAATGACTCCGAGAGGTCTGGGTCACTCAGAAACCACAATACTTCCAGCTCCACGTCTTTGGTTTTAATTTGCAGTATAATATATCTATCATTCACTGTGGCAGGGCTCTGCAAAACGCAGATACTCAATGGCTTTGGAGCTTTTGTATTACTGAAGGTGTCTCTCTCTCGCTGCAGAAGGAATCGACAGGGGAGAGTTAGATCTAACGCTGGTTATAAAGTCCGTTAATTGTAAGTACCTGCAGAATTGCTTTGTTTGTATACTGTGTTAGTGTTGCACTTAATCAAAACACATGTGATTACTACTGCGAAAAGTCATTCAAGGTTACGGTCTCTTTATTGGCTTGGCTTTTGAAAAATACATTTGCCTTTGTGTTCTGAAACTGAGCAAACGCTTCAGGTGGTGCAGAAGCAGGAAAAAAAAAACACACCCTGCTTCAGCAAGACAGGTATTGCTATTTTATGCCACTTTTTTGCAAGGTTAAGGCTGGAATTAGATCGGTTTGGGGCATATCAGGTAAATCTTCTCTAAACAACAGGCTGTAGACACAGTCTCTGGAGACAAAAACTCCGTCCCGCTCAAACACGTCAATACGCTACGTGAGCTAAACCCAACCAACTTGGGTGAAACGAAGGAACTGCAGTTTCGCAAAGTTAGAGCCTCCAGCGTGTGGCCGTTAATACCCTCACATACCCACGTGCCAACTCTGTGCTTCACTTTCTTGGTGGGTTTTTCCCCCCCCCTACTGGAACTGTCTTATTATCATGACTATTAAAAATGAATAAAGGGGATTTTAAGCTCATTACGTATTTTGCAGTACTCCCAGAATTTCAAACCCTTCAGATGAGCCAGGGCCCAGCCTACGTTTAACTTCAGGGTAATGGTTTTATGGGTCATTTTCCCAGCGTTTTCTGCGCAGTCCCTTTCTGCTGTGCCCCCCCCAGTTTCAGTGAAGACCCCTGCCTTAGGAGGCAGGGATGCCGAGGTTGGAAGGGATGAGTGCCCCCATCCAGCCAGCAGAGAGGGGACCGAGTGTGTCCCTGGCAGGTCTCGTTGCAAAGCAAAACGCTCGTGCTTTGAAACTGGGCTATCCAAAGGTGCAGGCGCAGCTAGAAACGACCTGGGCAAATGCAGGCAGCAGCAGAGTCCGAAACGTCAGGATAGCTGGCGTGTCATCACGTCTTTGCCTGAAACAGGGCAACTTCCTAACTGAGCAGCTGCTCTCCAAAAGCAAGAGGCGGAGAGAGGGGCTGCAGCAAACCGGCACACAGGAGGCTCAGCAACACCCTCACACGGACCCTGCTGGGGTGCAACCCGGCACGGCTTTGCATCCTCAACATCTCAACATGGTGGAGGTGGACTTGGAGTACTAATAGTGAATCCACATCGCAAATCACTGAAATTAGCATTAATTTCAGATTAAACTAATTATGCATATATAACTGTTTCCCAGAGCACTTTCCTCTTTCTTGTACGATAGCACGGATGTGTGGGTGCACGTATATTCCAGCTTGCTCACCTAATCTGCAGTTTGACATTTCATCATTTCTAATGTATCCGCCTTCTAAATAGGTTTATAATTGGAAAAATCATCTTTGGTATATATGCTGAACTGCATTTTATACCCCATTGTGTTGTACATTCAAACTACAGCATTACTTCTAATTAAAAACAACAATAACTCATGTAATGGGGGAAGTGATCTTGTTAACTAAATTGCCAGGCTTCTTTGGCAGAGCACAAACCATAAGCAAAAATTCTCCAGGTTTTTTGGGGGTTTTTTTGGTTGTTGGGCTGGTTTTTTGTTTGGGTTTTTTTTTGGTTTTTTTTTTTTTGCCTCCGGGATCCTCACAGCAAGTTCCAAAAAGCTATTAAAAATCAAACTGAAACGTGACGCAAAGCCCACGATGAACAAGGCAACGGTGACTGAAAGCTGCCAACCTTTCTCCAGTCACCAAGCGCGAGAACGCTCCGGGAACCAGCCCCTTCCCCAACGCCCCTGTACAGGGGACAAACAGGGACATGTTTTGCTGAGCACTGTGCACCACCAGCTAGCAAATATTAAGACTGTCCAGCTCCCCAACAGCAAGAGGAACTCAATCCTGGGCAAAGGCAGCACGGCTTTACATGCCACGTACCACATGCTTAAGTATTCAAAATAGGATTTCAGCAAGACTTAAAACGGTGCAAATACCTTGTGCCTGACCCCTGTGCAAGCTAATGTCATCCTGTGAGAACCGACTCAAGCTACAGAAAGGTATGCAGGAATGAAAGAGCTCTTTAATCCAAACAAGCAACACAGATTCACAGCAAACTAAATCAGTTCCCTTGATTTCTGTGGAAAATACAGACGGGTTGTACTCTCCCAATCCATTCATAAATGAAACTGTTAACTTAGTCCCCGCTGTATTCCTACATTCGGCTGTCTTTGGCTTTGCTGTTAACTTTGGGAGGGTCACTTTTTGGCTGGCGGTTTATTTTCCTCCCTCGGTGACTATGGTATCAGCAGGAGGCAGAACACACAAAGTGATTTTTGTATGACAGATTGAATTGGCAGCAAACCGCCAAAGCCATCCTTGGAGTTTCACAAGCAAGCCTGGCCTGGCTCCAGCAGAGCCCCTCCTGGTCATCTCCCTGACTACGACCAAGTTCAACCCTCTCGTTCGCCCCCCCGGAAGGACCAGCCCCTCCTTCACCCACAGGTACAGGTAAGCAACAGCAGCCCGGTTTTGGGTTTAATTTGCAGTATAATACATCTGCATGGCCCAGCCATGCCCCCGGGAAGGGCCCCCCCCAGCTGAAGGGTTTGCTGCCCAGGCAGGAGCACTCCGTACCCCCCCTGGCACCCTGCGACCCCCCCAGGCTCTCCAGGCACAGCAACACGCACCACCACGAAGAGTTCCCTTCATGGGAGATCCCATCTCCTGAAAATTAGCCCCAGCTGTGAGAGCTCAGCATATTTTTTTTTTTTTGAGCAAAATCTGGCTTCAAGCTTCATATCAAAAGATACAGTAAAATTCAGCAGAGCCAGACTTCACACCCTCCAGAGAACAGGAATAGATCACAGCCCCCCAGCCTCACTATAACCAGTTATATCATATCCCTTCGGGCTGCTCCCTTCCACTGTGCTCTAGTTAACTCTTTTATGGGTTACAGAAGCAAGGAACAGAGGCAGGAAGGGGGGAGCAGAGAGAAAAATCGATTTAAAACCCCCTGGTCGCTTTAGCTTCTCACGCACAGTACGGTAAGGAAGGTAACTGAACGTTGGCTGAGCGCAGACAACTTACCTAACGTGCCTGCCTGATTACTGCTCAGCAGTGCTTAGAAACTGCATTAATAAGTTTAAATGAAGATAATTATTTTTAAATGAATACATCTCAGGACCACAAAAGGAGATCAGTGCCCAACGTGACTATGTACTCGGGGTGGGATTTTTGCAGCGCCCATGTAATGTAGGGGCAAAGGTCCCAGTGGGAAGCAATTAAGACTCTGGTCCTAAATCTACAGGCTACTGGCAAAACTTCACCTTGCCCAGGCAGAAAAAAGAGACACAGAGAGATAGATAGAGAGAGAGAGAGATGGCGTTCTGCCCAGGGAGCTCACATTCAAAGAGAGAGCAGCAACATTTGCTGGGAACACAGCATTAACTGACCATTACAACGCTCATCAATTCCTCTATTTATATTATACTGTCTGCTGGAAAGAAACATCATGTGCCCTACCCAAAATACAACCAGAAGACTTGTGTCCTCCAACAAAACACACAATTGTGAAAAGCTGTTTACAAGGACATGCTCAAGGTCGATTTGGAGGAAGGCTCTACAGGTGAGGCAGGGTGGACTAAAGTGGGTCAAAGTGGGAAACCAAGCTAAGCAGCTTTCCGAAACAGACCCAAGTCCTCCCTTTTTTAACAATGCAAGGCGAAGGCAAGGCGGCGTCCCTGCCTTCCCAAACCCGGGAGGGGCATTGCAGCGAGACAGGCGCTGCTCAGAGGCTGGATGTAGCAGTCAGCGGCGTTTTCTTCCGCCGAAGTGCGGGCTCCCTCCCCCGTACAGGCTGCACTGCTGCAGAGCTGCTGAAAGCCAAGATTTGTGTGGGGCTCCGCAATTAAGAGCGGCTGAGGGCCTGCCCCCGAGGACAGCTGATCACAAAGGCCAACGATTTCAAAAGCTGTGTGCCTGGAGCTGGATGCCAAAATCCATACTGAGGCACTTAAGTGGACTAATTTTTCCAGGTCCTGCAGCTTCCATTGACTCAAAACCCTCATCCAACAGCCCTCACAATATTTTTGTGATTTGAGTCATACCAACCCAATTAAAACCTATAAATCTGTTAGAGCAAAAGCAGTAGGCAAAATTGAGTAAGTACCTTCAATTGTTGCCGTATTTGCATACAGCTGCAGCCGCTGCCCGAAGCGTCGCCAGCTCCCCGGCGCTGAGGCACAAGGGCACACGTTCCCGCTGGCCAACCTCAAGCCAAATGGCTCGTGGAAGCCCGGAGACGACCCTGAGCTGCTGCCTACTGACCAGGTGGGTTGCCCAAGCCCAGCAAGGCACACTGCCACGTCACGGCGGTCAGCCGGGAGCCCAGACACGGATCCCGCCCAGGCCTCTCCCACCGGCACGCTGGACAAGCTGCCAGGAGGCAAGGCGCCGACCGATTTGCAGGGGACCTGCTCTCATCCTACGGGCAAAACCTCACATTTCCGTCTCTGTCAGCTCCAGACTTACCTCTGAAGTTGGGAGAGCACGCAGCGGCAGTCACACTGCTCAGCCAGCCGTACCCTTTAGCATGCAAGCAGCTTGCTCGCTCAAAATGCCCAAAAGCACGTGGTTCTGCAGCTAGAATGGCTTTTATGGTGCTGCCAATGAACCTTTCCTTAAGCATGTGCTTACAAAAAGGAGAAGGAACAAATGTATTTGGAGGTTTAACACAGTGTTTAACAAAATCCAATAGCTCAGTCCAATTCGGAGACTAAGGAAAGTGCACATTCCGTAGGAGTTTATAAATCCTTCCAGCTCCAAACACTGAGGTCACTCCAAAAAAAAGTTTATTGCCTCTACAGTGCAGAAAGCACGACATAATTTAAATACTTCTAAGTTAGTATCAACTAATTTTTCATGATAACTCTGTCAAATCAGTGATGAGAGCTCTCTGTTAAGATTCTAGATAATGTTCTGCTAAAACAAGAAGAATTCACAGGAAGAAAAAGAAATGTGTAAAGCAATTTACCTCCCTCCCAACATACTCCAGATGATTTCTCTGAAAAGAACAAATGGAAAACTTTAACCCTTAGCCTTGATTAATTTCATCTACATAATATAGATGCACATGGCAATCAGTTACTGATGAGCAAGTTTTACTTCATCTGCTGAGTCAAGCTAATGTCTATGCAACACGCTGCTTGGCTTTTTCACGAGGGTGATCTTTTCCTCTGATGTGAGACCACTGAAATCTTGCAAAATGTCCAGATTTGCCTATTACTGCTGTTGAAATACTTTCACAATTTTATGAAATGCTGCGTTTTCTTTTATCCTCTTCCCCACACACAAATGGGTTGGTGAATTGCAAGAATTACAGTACTCCCACCTTCATCTCACAAAAGAAAGATGTTTCCCTTGCCAGGGAGGGAACCCACCAGCCATTACGAAAGCAACATAGTTGTCGCTCTAAAGCGGATCAAATAACCCTTGACTAGGAATAAAAGGGCCCCTGAGGAGCGGCATCGAGAATGAAGAGTGGAAGCAAGACAAGAGAAAACATTCGTACTTTTTCCAAAGGAAGGCAGCACCTCGCAGCTACAAGAGCTTGTCTCCTTTGTGTGATGTTTACTCACTTATTGACCACAGGGCAAGTCATTTTAGTCTCCGTAGGGCTGACGTATCAAAGAGTCTTGGGAGAAACTCAGCTGGAGACTGCAGGGCTCAGCATTTAAGTGTACATTTTAACTCGCAGCATTTGTGGAAGCCTCATTAGGTTGAGTACGTTGCACAATCGAGTGCTATGTGCCTTGATTTCCACGAAAAGAAGAACAAAAATATATCCCCACAGCTCAATGGAGCCTGTGAGGCTTCACTCATTAAATGTCTAACCTGCTGAAAGGCTGATTTGAAGATGCTGGAATAGCGCAAGACATTGTTACTGACATTATTGTTATTAAAGAAAGAATAAAAAAATATTATTCCTAGCTAGGAAGGTCATACCAAACTACCAAGCAAGAGATAAATCAGCCAAGGCCTCCAAAAAAAGACATTATTTCTCCTTTACTCCAACATCTTAATGTGCATGACTTTTTTTGTGCTGGAAATATATTTCTATAAATCCTCCTCTACAGAAAGCTTTGCTTTCAGAAGGGGAAAAGTAGCAGATAAAATACTACCCATCAAAATGAACTCAAGTCTCTAGTAACATAACTAAATGTGTAATGTTACAGATGTTTTATAGCCAGGATGTCGGATCCATTTAGATCATTTTTACAAACCTGGCAAGAAATATCTCCCCAGCGCTGGAAACCATGCTAACAGGTCTTGGACCAATTGTTTATCCAAACAAAGATGCCGTCAGGGAACAACAGTAACTCCCGACCAAACCTTGGAGGGCTCATTTCTCAGCCGTGTACCATCAAGACCAAGAGCCAGGAAAAGATGCCAGGCTCCAAGAGGAGCTAACATTAAGACACTGGGAGAGGAAAGGGGGTAAACGTGAGCAAAAGTGGCAAAGGAGTAGGGGAGGATTACCAATGAAAACCAAACGAAGCAGTTAAGGACTGAGGGCAATCGCTGTGCCCCTGAGAGCAGGTATCTGCAGTCAGAGCTACCCCCTGGCTCCCCTCGCAGGGCACAGCCATTCCCTTTCACAGGCTCCAAGCCCCCCAAGAGCCGAAGCGTTCTGTAGCTGACAAAGGACCAAAGAGATGGCAACCACCTCGTTTCCAGAGTGCTCCTCCTCCTCCTCCTCAGCAGGCCACGCAGCAGGGCTGGGGGCTGTGAACTACCCGGCAGGAGGAGCGGGTCCAACACCACCTAAGACCACCCTGCAACACTCCCGACGCTTTCAGGAGCCAAGCACACCTCTCCTGGTGGCAAATACCGTATCACCAGTGTGCTTAAGGCCAACTCATCTGGCACCAACACCAACTCTGCCTGCCAAGGGCTTTCATCCCTCTAGGTTCAGCAGCTCCTGCTGCTCCCCCTCAGCAGGACCCAGAGCTCCTCCACGCAGATGGACCCCACAGCCAGCACACCCCAAAGCCTCTGAAGAACTGGAGGCAAAAAGCGGTCCTTTTCCAGTAGTAAAGTAAGTAGATCCAACTGCAGCTGCTGCCAATGAAAACCAAAGAAAAATGAGGGACAGCTTGATCTGCCTCAAACTTTACGTAGCTGTTGTTGTACAATGGCAGCAGAATCAAAACGGCTCATTTATCCACAGCACATCAAACCCCAGAGCTGACACATTCCTTCCGTTCATTAGAGTAAGGAAACCAATGACCCACCACCCTCCTCCTCCTATCGCCACTAAAGCAAACAGATCACTGGTTTCCACACCTGCAAGTCCTGCCGAGACCACGGTGTGCGGACACGCCGCGACCCCCCGCAGCGCAGCACAGCCCAAGGCTCCGCCTGCACCCCCAGACACCAGCCCCGGGCACGGCTGCGAGGGCTCGGGCCCCCCAGCTGCCTCTCGCCAAACACAGACCCACCACCCACCCCCGACACGCGCCTGGGGGCGCAAACGGGAGCCCTCAGCGTGCCCCAGTGAGCGCTGCCGCGGGACACGCGCACACGCTGCCCGCCCGGGCCGGGGGCACGGCTGTGACTGGGGGAGAGTTTTACTTTCAAAGCCCATTAGCAAGCGGTACCCAACACCGCAAGATTTATTGCTCAGAATGATAACTGCCTCACGCTGCGTTGTTTGTTAATTGTGACTAGCTTTGCCTTCAGAAGGGTAGGAGCCTAATAAATCAGTTATCTCCAGAAAGAATTTATTTAAAGCTGTTAACATTGTAAACCCAAGTACTTGGCAAGAGATTCTGTGAAAACGGATGTGTTTATACATTGGCATTTGGATGGCAGAACACACAGCGTGACTCAGCACCCAGGCTTTAAGGAGACCATCTCTCAGCAAGACCTGGATGGGTTCAGGCAGGCTTTTGTCCACCAGAACAGGCCAACTCTCGTGCTCCCACGTGGGGCTGCGCCGGACCATCAGAACCGCACACCTGGGCTTACAGCACGCCAGCTCCCCACGGCCGCTCAGGGGATGTGCAAGAGCAAGAGGGAACTAAGCCTGGCCCAACTTCAGGCACATGTAACTAAGCTCAGGCTCAGCCCTCCAGCAGACACAGCGAGGCATACTGCCCAGCTCCGTGCTACGAACCAGGTGGCAAGCATGGTACAATTGATCCTCGGGATAACCCCATCCCAGCTCCCTGTCCAAAGTGAGGACCTGGGGGAAAGAAAGGCACAACATGGGAGTGGAGGCTCCGGGACAGGAGGCGGAGAGCCAGCAGCCACACCAGAGCTCACAAAGACTCCCTGCTCCCTCTCGGCCAAGCGTGCAAATGATCTGAACATCTCGCCAGCCAACATCTCCAGCCCTGAGCCTGCCTGACCCCGGGGGGGTCTCGCTTCAGACACACTCTCACCCACTCTCAGGCAAGATCAGCAAGAAGAAACTCCCTGCAAAGCCATGACACCAAAACAACTGATATTTTTGCGCTGCACCCCTCTCTGTTCCCAAACCCAAGGCTCGCCTTGTTCCAACACTCACAAAATTCAGCACAGATAGTGGATTAAAAGAAAACTGTTGTCATGTTGACAGCCCTGTCATTTCTTCTTCTCCCTGGGGCTGCAAGACCTGCAGAGCTCAAAGAAATCGTTGGATTGTGGCATTTCAGTCGCTAGCTTAGCCTCCTACCTGCTGAAGGGCAAGAAGAGGGGCTGCTGGTTTCTTCCTTCCCCACCAAGGCTCAGGAGCGCAGTGCTGCGCTGTCCAGGTGCCTTACTGGCACCCAGAGCAACCCTGTGACGGAGGGCACTCCTCCTTACCCCATCTGTAATACCAACAGGGCTCTAATAACGTTACTGAAAATAAGCACTTGGCTGGAAACACGCTCCCTCACCGTCTTCCCCAGTACGAGAACTCTGCCAATATCAAAGACTGTCACAGCTCAATACACGTACAGACTTGAAAGTACCTCGATCATTACAACACTGCCAAAAATCTCACATAAAAAGGCCAAGTCACTGAGATGACTGGATTTCCAGGTCTGGCAGGATATGAAAAGCTGGGACAACTTCCCATGAACAGCCACTTGTGTAGTTTGACTCAAGCCAAATCTGAACACCATTAACATCTGCCTCCTGCCTGATACACGGGGATTGAGCTGCAGACCTCTGAAGCTAGCTCCTGCAATTTGACCTTAAACTCTATCGCAGGAGAAGGAGGATTCAGAGAACACAGTACCGGGAAGAAAGCAGCAACACCCTTGCCCTGTCACCTGTGAAGAGGCAGCTGTGCTCTTGGCACTGGAGAAACCCACCTCAGCTTGAAGTCCCAAAGCGCACACGAACTGAACGCCACTGCCTGGCCATTGGCAGGGCCGTGGGACGTTTCATTCCTCCCAAGGAATCGCAAGGTCTTTAACTACACTGGAAATTTAAAGAAAAGACTAGAAGCTCCATGCCTCGACTTGCCTAGCCAGACACAGGGCTAAAGACAGCTTCAATATTTGTAAGAAACAACCTGTGAACCATGTGAGCGTCTCTAAGCGTACACACAGTGCTGTACACCAAAACAGCTCACACGGGCTAACGACTAAATCTTTCATAGCAGTTTACATCCCACCTCTCCAGCCTCATATCTTCAAAGTGATATGAAGTATGTAAATGAGCTGTCCAGACTGAATTAATACATGGGAAATGCTTCCCCCTTACACGAAGGCTAACATCAGAAGGTCATGGCAAGCTGCACCCACGGCCACATGAAGACAGCAGTAAGTCAGGACCAAGCCCCTCCTCTCCTCCAAGAGGACTTACAGCCCAAATGCAACACCCAAGAGCCGTACGGCAGTCAGACGCCTTTCTTGCCTCCTTCTGATAGTCACTGGCTATCCATTTTTATGAAGCAGGGTCTGCCAGTCTTTCCAGCTCCGAAGTTCTGCCCCGAAGGCAGATAGGCTGCCAGCTGCGGCAAGGTTTTGATGGGTCTTTGCCAAGAAGAAAGGGAGAGGAGAAAGCAAAGGGGTTGCAGGTTTGAAATTTCAGGATATACATTCAGCTCAAGTTCAGCAATCCTTCATCCATTGTTAAATCACAGACCACATGCGGAGAGTTAAAGACTTATATAGGACTCCAGGGACTAATCGAGGAATGATTTCAGCTTCTAACTGTGCTCTAACCAGGCACTTAGGATGCAAAGCACAAGTTTGTGATGCTATTGTACACCGCATCAAAATGACTTTTTGATACATTTTTGCAAATAACTAATAAGGGAAAAAAAAAAACCACCACATCACCCTGGCATTTAACATAATTCTTCCCCTTCGTCCCCCATCCCTATATTCACATTTGTGACAAACAGCCTCTGTCTTCAATTAGGTCTACTTTATGCATGCATGAAGCCCCCAAAATATGAAAGAGCTTTTATGCAACAACAGATTATCTAATGTGCACATATTTTGCAAAAGAGTACTTTTAAAATACCAAGTCGCAGAGAAGGAAAAAAAATAAAAAAGCATTCCATTCAGTAAGAGAGAAAGGGGAAAAAAAAAAAAAGACACATAAAAGCTGCAAAAAAAGAAACTGAATGCATTTTTATATTAAGCAATCAAGTGCTGTCACACATTGAAAACACAAAGCATTGGAAGTTTAAGTGGGCATACACTAAGGGCCTTACCATGGGACACAGTTTTTCAGCAATACAGAAAGCACTCCCTTATCAACGCAGCACAGTAAGAAGCAGGATCTCTGCCTATTTAAAAAAAAAAAAAACAACCAAAAAAAAAAAAAACCCGGAGAAATAACTTCTCTTGACAGCCTGACAGCTGACATTCTTAACTGAAAAAGCTATGTGCCAAGAATTATCAGGCCTGGCTTTTCTCTCCCTGATAGATGACAGAGCAAAAAACAACAACGGCCACACACATCTCATAAATCACAACTTTTATTGAATGCCTCACCACATAATAGCAACAGTCAAACTGAATAAAGACGCTTTTCAGTGCTCATCTGTAAAATACTGGGAAGAATAGAGATCATTTCTAGCACTAACAGCCCATCCCAGATTGAACAGGTATTAATATCAGTGTTGCTGTATTTCTTATGGAGTTACCTGAGGAGTTCAGGTTTTTTTTTTAAATCTTTCATTGTTTTTTTTCAAGAAGCACAAAAGAAAAGAATGCAGAGAAGAAAAACAGAAGTGCGAGAGGGACAGAGGTAGAAGGAAAAAACAAAAGCTCTGAACAGGTAAACAGAGGAAGTCCTACTGCTGGCAGTAACGTCAGCACTGAGAAATCAAATCTGGCCTTCTGGCTAAAGTCAGCCTGCAGAGACACAACCACTTGTTGCAGAAACCGCCACCACGTGCCTGGGTTTTTCCTCTCTGAAGCACGAGGAATCCGCCTGCAGACTTTTAGGAACTGAAGAGACAGGTGAACAGAGAATATGTGCATGCTAGATTAGGAGAAAGCAAAGGTGGCAGCCCCAATCAAGAGAAATTAGCATGATCTCCCAAGTCAATTAACTGGGAGGAAGACTGAAATGACGGCAAGAGGAGTGGGACTGCAGATGAATACGAGATGGACCAGGAAAGGGGAGGGGGAAGGCAAAGGATAATTTCCTAAAATAGAAACTTCTATCTGACAGGTCCTGATTTAAGAGAGCGGCCCCCTGACTACAGCACCAGCCTGAAACAGCAGAAGTCCTTCTGACATTATCTGTCAGGGCATCTCCCCAGTGAAAAAGCTCTCTAGGACCAGCGCTGTACCTCATAAAACATCAAAGACAACACACCTCCTGAACCCAGAAGGGAATTTCTGGGCGCTCAAAGACAAGATGCTTAATTAACGGCCCTTTATAGAAAGATACGGACTAGAGCAGGTCAAATGTCTTTCTGGCCCTGTGGGCTTGGGGTTTTTGATGTTTCCAAGAATAAATGTCAATTTTGTGGGAAAGTAACAATCAAAGAAAATCCCACGATGTTTTGAAGAAGGAAAAGGGAAGATGACAACCGACTTCTGCAACCAGCTGCAGGTTAAATGCCTTTCAGCTCTGGGATCTTCCGTGCAGACGACAGCCGAGCAGCATCTCACCAGGCGCCGTCCCAAGGAGGACAACCCACTAACAAGACGAAGGAGGTAGTTTAACTCCTCGTAAACTGCGAGGTCCGTTGGCTACAGTAGCCCTTCACACCACACAAAACAGATCCAGGTTTAAAGAGCAGTTCAATTTTGCTCTTTTTCAGCAGTCTGACTGTTAAGTTTCTACATTTGGTGGTGGAAGTACCTTATCAGAAACCACAAAGACCAACTTTATTACGCAGCGTGCTCCAGGGCCATCAAGTGTAACACCTGGTGAATATATTCACCACCACCAAAACCACTCAGCAACATATGACCATAGCGACACTAGCCCAGCCCGCCCCTTCTGGAGGAACCTCAGATGATACATTTTTGACAGCACTAATACCTACTTTGTCCACTTTTCAGCAGTCACTCTACACATCACCAGAGCAGCTGTGCTCCTGCTTCGGTCTCAGGCGCGGGGAACGACTGCGACATGAACGTCAGGCTGCATTTCACAAACAGGACGCTACATCCATGAATTCCTATCACATGCAGAAGATGAAAATGCTTTATATCCCTCCCTATAAAACACGGGCTGTAACTTTTCATGGCACAGGGTCTGTGCTTTGCAACTGGCTGAACCAAAGAGCATTTGGATTTGTTGAGTCACCTCCGACTGCATAAATTCTGCCACCAGTGACTGGCTCCATTGAGATAATAATAACAATAATAATATCGTCTACTTCTATCTGAAATAGTGAAATATCAATAGTACCTTTTGTCTAAATAGTTTAGAGGCACTTTTTGATTTCAAGAAAATCCTGAAAAAGCATTTAAACCTCCCTTGCAATAGAAAATTTCTAATACAATCTTTCCAGCACATAAACCAAAGAAAGCAGAGGGGCATTTGTATATTAAATCAATTACCAGAACTTCCCTTCACCCAAGCTAATTAGAATTTCATGTGATCCATGCCAATAATAGTATAGAGGATCACAGCTGGTGTTTTCAAAGTCAAATAACAAAATAAAAATACAAGGGGATCTTGGTCTGCAACCCCACCGCTACAAGACAAAAATAGATACCCAGCTCCTACTGAAATTCAAGTCAGTGCAAGTTTGACACCTAACTCCTTTGAAACTTTAAACTTGAGCATAATTTCAGAGTGCCTCAACCCACTAGGCCTGAGTCTACAATTCCCCCCACAACGAGGAGCCCCCAAGGACTCATGGCCAGGTTTATGTAATCTGGGCTCCGGGACTCTCCAAGTCTTGCTTCTTTCTTGCACCAGCATTCAAGCGGCTCTAACACACACGAGCACAAATTACTTTCTAGTAAGTGAAAGCCTGACAGAAGAGCCTGCTCAAGGCTTTACAGGAACAACAAGGATCCGCTCAGGCAGAAGATCGTGGAGGTTTACCCGGCTGCTCCTCGACGGCGAGACCGCAGAGGCCCATCCCCCTGACATTTGCAGGGGTCTGGAGCGCTTGCTGAGACCCAACGACCTGTGTTACAGCACCACGAGGTCAAACAGGTTCATACAGAAGCGACAAGGTTGGATCCACGGGAAGAGGAAACGCGAGGTCAGAGGTGGCCGTGACAAAGGACGGGTGCTCGCGGGTCAGAGAGGGGACGGACGCTGTGCCCGCGGTGCTCAGCCCTCACCCGCCGCCAGGCGACCCGGGAGGGGACAGGCTGAGGGACACCGCCAACGCCGTAGCTGTCACCCACAGCTACCACTGCTCACCGGTAGGGAGAAATCCTTCAGCTTGACAAAGTCCGCTGTCCTCCAGTCTGTACAAAAACGTTTACAGAGAAAGGAATCGCATTTGCCAAGTCCACAGGGTATGGAAAAACACGAGCTGACCCCACGGTACAGCAGATGCAACTTAGATGTGAGGAAAAAGATCACTCAGAGACCAGGAGATCACTTCCAGATCAAGCCTTACAAACACTGCTTGGTTTGATGTTGTTGTAACTGATAACACCTTTTCTGTGACTTCTGAAGCAAACTCCCAGCACAAAATGAGGTGGAACACGGGCGCATCCCCCGCCCCCGGGGAGACAGCGGACAGCAGGAGCTACAGAAGGTTCTGCAGCCCCAGCCACGGCTTCGGCTCGGGACGCCTGGGTGGTGCCACGCGGGTCCCCAGGGGCTGCAGGTCCCGCTGCCCTCACCGGAGCCCCGGCCCAGCGCTAGCTCACGGGCAAGTGGGATGGTCACTCCCAGGAAACGCCAAACCGTCTCCACAAAACACAGCCGCTCTCCCCTCCAGTGGGCGCAACCTTCCAGCACAGGACGTCCCAGCACGTTATCGCGGCTCCTCACCTCCTGACCTTACAACCGGCGACAGGCCAACGGCGGACATCTGGCTCCGCTCCTCAGGTATCTGTCAGGCTTCAGCAGGGAGCACAAAGAACGACTTGTTTGGTTTTCTCCCGCACTCCAGCTTCATTCCGTGCGTGTCCATCCCACGGTGACTGCTGCAAGCTGCCCGGAGAGCCTTCAACTGGGATGCTGAACCAATCCCGTGTTTTTCAAACCAGAGGCTCTGACCTCAAATTTTATTAAGTGCAAAACTCTGTGTCTGTTTCCAATATTATCCGTTTTTGAGAAAACAGACTGAGCATATGTTCCTGAGGCTCTTGCCCACACAGTGGGTGGGTGTTACGATAAACTTCTATGCGAGATGGCTACCAAATGTGGCTAAATACCTAAGGTGAGGGTTGGTTGGTTTGTTCATTTTGTTAAATTCAGGATTAATAGAATTAGGCTGCTCCCAATGTTAATGAAACAAACTTCCAGGGTAAATCTGAACCCAAATTCCCAAGCGAGCTCATTTTCTCTACATCAGTCCCAAAGTTACAAGCAGCCACAGCATCCTCCCGTGCCTTGTCCCAACACCCTGACACATGCTGCCACAAACACGGTGACCACGTTGCACCCAACGTTTGCTGCTTTTCAACTGCACAGCAGAAGCAATTCATTAAAGTTATGCTGCGTACTGGAAGATTTGCAAAGAGAGATGCTGGCGAGAAGGGCTTTTATTTCTTTCAGAAGAAGTGTAAGAAGGCAAAGGGAGGGGGTGGGGATTTTGTTTCCAATATCCATCTGCTCCTGCTGCTCTTCTGCATGTAAAATCACACTTCTGAATTTGTGACATCCTGCTTGGTTGCTGTGGAAATAGCTATGCCGTCACCAGCAAAGGCCACTTCCTTCAGTTGGGAAGGAGCAGCAACAAAGATAATGTGTTCACTTAAGTGTTGCTCTTAAACAACCAACCAGCCAACAAGCTGAGATGAGGGGGAAAAAATTAAGGGAGAAAATGACGACCACAGCAGATCTGCCTCTAAACCAAATGTTTTCTAAGTTTCCCAGGAAGGCATTAGCATTTCTCTAATTTCCAGTGGGTTTTTTTCCTTTGTTCCATTAAAAACTACAAAATCCACCATTAATGAAAATTCAAAAACGTCTCTGTTCACTAAGCATGTAGCCATAAACATCAGCATGCATTGTATTATTTCTAATCTGCTTCATTGGAAGGAGACATATATTTGTAAAGTGCTGCATCATTCTTTCTATACAAGGGCCCCATTACCAGACTGTACTTATTTGCAAGTCAAATGATGATGCCACTATTTGAATACATTTTCAGGCCCCAAAAAACAAGCCAGTAGTTTAGGCTATCCACAGCTAACTCGATCTGACAGCCATAGCATTGATGCCTGCCAGTGCTGATTGACTGGTTGGATATATTTAGGCACAGGAGGGGAAAAAGGGGGAAGGGAACAGTCGAGTTACTGAATTCAAGTATACTGTTAGTAACCAAAAATAACTAGCTCTGATTCAGCTACATCACTCAGAACGGATTCAGCTCTATCACGTAGAACTTACTACCACGGGGCAATGCCGAGACAGACACCTAAGGCATTCAGAAGAGCGATTAGGGAATCTGCGCCCCGAGTTTACAACATATCCCATTTAGTGGTCACTTCCCTCTCGCATCCATCTTCTAAAATTGCCTATATAGAGAAGAAAGTATGAAACTGGAAGGTCAAAAATCTTCGTTATTTTAGCGAGGGACAAATGAATACTGCATATACAGGTGTGTGCATCCATATATACCACATACATCTGTTCTGCAGCCTGATGCCCTTTCCATTTCAACTCCCGTTCTTGTTCAAAACACTCACTTTGAGAGGGAAAATGCCACCAGCTTAGGGAAAAGATCCTCTCCAGCTTTAAAGGACGACATGCAACGTGTATTTGAAGAGCTGGATTCAATTTTCCTGCTCCCTTCTCTGAAGTGTTATGCTAAACCTTGGGAAGTGAACTGTATTTACACATGGAAATCAAAAGCATGCAGAGACAAAATATCCCTGATACATCTTCACTTTAAAGAGAGGGAAAATAGGGCCTGTTTGTTTGTTTGACTAAACTCTACAGGCATCCAAGAATGTCACAGGAAGCCTTTCTGAGGTCTGCTGCAGGACCCCTGGAGACACGCTCTGGGTTCCCTCGCGCCAACACAATGCAGTGGGGAGCGCTCAGCATCACCAAAGCAAGGGGACAAACACAAAACCAGCCCAGAAGCCCCTAAAAAAATAATTCTATATACATATATATATAAAGAGAGAGAGAGAGAGAGAGAGAGAGAGAGAGAGAGAGATATGCAATGCGTGCAAGTAACCACGGCAATGTGATGCTTGTCACTGTCCTTCCAGGCCTGGTCCCCCATGCTGGAAAGGGCTTGCAAAGCAGAATATCAAGCTCGGAAGAATTTGCATTTGCTGATCATGAGGTCCAGAAGTCGACCGACATCTTTAAGGCAAAGAGAGGCAAGCTGAAAAGCTTTTAAAAGCTGTGAGAGATTATCTGACGACCTGCCCCAGCCCACAGGGGAGGTCCACAGGAGCTGAGCTCTAAACACCCAAGATCCCAGTTACGTGCCTCGCCAACAACACACCGCATCTTCCGCAGAATGGAAGATGGACAAGGAAAATATAAACCAAACACCTTCTCCGTTTAATGTGAAAGGTGGATATTTCTCAATTCAAAAGACACAGGCCAGCTTGTTATGCTTTCAGAACAGTGGTGCAGCCTTAAAATTTTAAGGTTTTGTTTAAGAAAAGAGAACTCTTAAATGTAAGCGGAATCAGGCACCAGAACCTTAATTTATCAATTAGACGCCATCTGTGGATTGTGTTCCTTGAAATAATTGTTGAATTTGACAATGCACTGCTGCTTTACAAAGTTTCTGCCAGCCTTGCTACCATTTAATTAAATTTCTGCACTTAACTTTGATTGCACTGAAAGCACTGCTGGTTTCTGCCGATTGAGTCCCTTAGCCACCTGCTGTGTTAGAACTAACCATGTTTCCACAGTTATATCAAAAATTATGTTTTTTATTTTTAGTCTTTGTCTTTTTTCAGTCTTCACCAAAAGGAAAAATAATAATAATAATAAAAATCCCAATGATGCCAGCATGCTAAAGCCATAATTCCCAATATGTAAAGGAGCAGCAACTTTCATGCCTCCCAACAAAAAGCGAGATGCTTCCCTTTTTGTTTTCCACTACGAAACAAGTGTCAGGGCATGACGGCTTAATGTGCTGCCTTTTGCTTAAACAAAACGAGCTTCCTGTGCCGCCTCATTATATTTGTATACATCTCTTGTATTTATATCTGGAGATAAAGGCAAACATACCAGTAATTTACATACATAAATATTGCACACACAAATAAAGATCAAGCTGTCATTCTTTTTTTAACCCACAGCACAGTTTGGGAAACAGAACTTCAATAATGTCAAATTAGCAGAACGAAGAGCCCTGAAAGCCTACAAATACCAGCAGGCTGCTGCGAGTGCCCCCACCACGCCGCGGAGCCGGGCTGGCAGATCTCCCCACGCTGAGCAGGGTCTCGCCCACGGCGTCAGGCAAGAGATCCCCGGCAGCTCCGCTCGGCACCAACCACAGGTACCCCCGGGTCTGAGCTCCAACCTGGGGGAAATGACTCCTGCTAGCCCACGGCCACTCCAGGCAGCCTTGCCACAGGACTGCAGCGTCAGGCACCCCTCAGGGGCTCTGCCTCTGCCAGAGGTAAGCTGGGATTTAAGGGTGTTTAATTGGTGCAGGCTCACTCTGGGGAGGGGGGAAAAAAAAAAGAAAAAAAAAAAGAGCGTAGGAAATTAATGGTATGCTTGCCCATTTACTCAGCCGTGATTGCTGTCAGCCTCTCTCTCTTCTGCTAATTTCTTACTTGTTGTATCAATGGAAGGGATAAAACACAACCCAAGAATTGAGGCAGGTGGAAACGGGTTTTCCTCCCACTCTTCCAACTGTTAAAATGAGAAAAGCATTTCCTCAACCTTGATGAAGGAGTTCATGCTAAATTAATGCATGCCGGATATTTTAAAATCCTTCACCGTAAATGTTGTGGAAGTACAAAAATATATTTTACCTACTAGTGTTTAAAAAAAAAAATAAAAAAATCAGACTTAATGGCAGAAAAAATGCAAAGCCAGTAAGAACAAGTCAGTGTTTATGTAGGGTCTACAATTTAGGGCATTCTAATGGCATGCCAAGAGAGGTCACAGAAATGAACCAAAGCCTGCTTCTGGGCTTTGCCTGGGTCAAGGAGTGCCAGTCATTTAGATATTTAAATTATTTTAATAGTCCTTCAAAGAAGGTTATGAAATATTTATTAGCAACCTGTGGGGCTGACTAGCGCTGCTCCAAGAAAAATATAGATTTAGGCAATTTCCTAAAGTGTGTATTCTACAACTGGAGGGGCTGGAATAACTCAAGCCAATATAAGGCATGAATAGGTTTTATGATGCATTTTATAGAAAATTACAATTGCATAATTAAGCCTCAGTAGTGGCCCTGCAGTTGCTACCTCTGATTAAGACCACACAGCTAATTTAGTGCTGAGGGGGGCAGCTGGACTCCGCTCTCCAGCGCCTTGGCCCCACCGCGGAGGCGCTGCTCGGAGGGACGGGGGGTGCCCGTGGCTCCTTTGGGAAGAGGTTCCAGCCAACGCTACCAGGGGAGGAAGGGAACCATGAAGATTATGGCAGAGTTGTATTTTGCCTTCCACAAGGCTGAGACCATCCTAGATCTCTCCTACCTGTACGTTCCCACAAACCTCTTCTTCTCTCCAGCTTCAAGGTATCAGAGGCTTTTATCGATCTCAGCAGTGACAAGAGCTGTCCTAGGGAAAACCTTGTTTCCATGACCACAATCTGAATTAATCTGTCATTTTTAATAGTCTGCCATGCCCGGAGTCAGCATGAGACCAAAGTATTCCTGTAAGAGACGAGGACACAAACCAACTCAGGGCCAAGAACTGGCACCAGCACGGGTTATGCCTTTCAAATCCCACCTCATCCCACGCGGCCGAGGGCGAGTGGCACGGCTGAGGGACCCAGTAACAAAGAATATGGTTTGTGTTCGGGCCCAGTGGCCTGGAGGTTCTTCCAGTCCTCACAGCCATGTACCCATTTACATCAGGACTAACCAGGGACAGGCTTGGAACCTGGTTCTGGGCTGGTGCCAAACTCACCCCTCCGGACCTGTGCAAAGCAGCTTGCACCCCTCTTCTGCTCTGTCCTCCCAAGCAACCTACTTAGTCACCTCCTCCTGCCCAAACCTGGTACCACAAGCTTCGCTTTAGACAAGAACATGCTTTAACAGACCTGCTTTAAAACCCTTGAATGTAGGCAGTTTTATTCCGGTTCGGCAAATTCCTTCAGCACCACGTCCCCGGGCAGTGAGCTCCCACTGCCTGAGTGCCAGATCTTGCAGAGGTATTAGGGGTCAATCACATTACAAGGAGGTATAGGAAAAGAAAAGACACTTTTCTTGGTCTGCAGTTCTGCCCTAAATTAACTTTTAATACGGAACAGAATGTCACATTTGCTTCTCCCCATAATCTAAAAATTTCTCCTATGCAGCAGCAATAAGGAGGGCTTTTAAAAATTAAGAAGACCTGAAAAACCACACAAGGGTATATTTCATGGCTATAAAAAAGCATTTAAAACGTAGAGTTAAAAAGGTGTTTCAAGTGTTTTCATCAAGAGGGGGAAAATGGAAAGAAAATAGGATTTTTTTAAATGCCCATTTTCTTTAAAATCAGCTGCGTGAGTCAGAGCACGCAGAAACCTTTCTGCTGCTCTGAGGATCCTGCATTTAAACCCAGCCAGGACTGCATCCAGTTTGTTTGTTGAGACCAAAAGGGCCGTTATCTGGGACAGGCGCTGCCCCGGCGCAGCCCTCCCCGCGCCGCTCAGGGACAGGCACCCCCTGCTCGAGCAAGGACCAGACCTGGTCAGGGCCTTTCCATACGGCAGCAAACGAGACTCAGACGCAAAACCAAACCCCTGAAGTGAGCTGGAAAGCTCAATCCAGTTACCAAGCACAGGTCCACCGCAGCACGAGCACCCTCCTCAGCCCAGCGGTTGGGGTTTGGGTACAGCCCAGCCCTGGCTCTGGCTGCGCGGGGCCTGGCGCTCAGCTCGCCGCTTCCACGCGCGACAGAACCTGCGGGTGAGAAACGTGCTCCTCCTCTTGTGAGCAGACAGAGCTCAGCCACCGTGTAGCACCTGCCTGGAACTTTTTACTCGCCAGCACTGCAAATAACAACAACGATATTCAAAATAAGTGTTTTGGTAAGGGAAGTGCTCCAGAGCTCCCAGGGAGGGGAGCATGGGCAGGGACCCAACAAGACTGGAGCCCCCCCTGTGAGGACAGGCTGGGAGAGTTGGGGGGTTCAGCTGGAGGAGAGAAGGCTCCGGGGAGACCTTAGAGCGGCCCCCCAGGGCTGAAAGGGGCTGCGGGAAAGGGGGGAGGGACTCTGGATCAGGGGGTGTAGGGACAGGACGAGGGGGAACAGTTTTAAACTGACAGAGGGCAGGTTTAGATGAGATCTGAGGCAGAAATTCTCCCCTGTGAGGGGGGTGAGGCCCTGGCACAGGCTGCCCAGAGAAGCTGTGGTGCCCCCTCCCTGGAAGGGCTCAAGGCCAAGTTGGACGGGGCTTTGGGCAACCTGGGCTGGTGGGAGGTGGCCCTGCCCGGGGCAGGGGGTGGCACTGGGTGGGCTGTAAGGTCCCTCCCAACCCAAATCAGTCTGTGGTTCTATGATTCTATGCTGCTCTGCACCATCACCATCTGCAGCCCTCGCTGCACAGTCAAAATTTAATCTGACGTCTCCTTGCAGTGCCATTTTATTTTTATGGCCATTTCCTAACAGCACAAATTAAGAGTGTTTCAAAACACAAACGCAGTATTTGCTGTCACCAAAGTTAGAACACAGCCATGTAAAAGCCACCGCTTGGGAAGGCGGCTGCGGGCAGCACCCAGAGCCACTTTAGGATTGTTTGGAGGTTTGCTTTGCTCCAGCATGAGGCTCTTTTCCATCATTAAGCCACACTGTAGCTACAAACCACATGGAGAACAGCAACCAGGACATCCCACCAGCTCTGGAAGGGAAAGTGCAAAGTAATCAGGGAACACTTTTTCAGGGGAGGCTTGAGAAACCCTTCCACCCAACGCAACCACGGGTCACGAGCAGAAACCTCGTACCTGGGCTGGTTTATCGGGACAGGTCTCAATGTGACAAATTCCAACGACCTGCCAGCGGGTACAAAACTAGTGCAAAGCAAAAAAGTTTTATACAGGTACCGCCCAGACACTGCTCCAGTGGGTTCCCCTGCTCACGGGCATTGTTTACGCACACTGGCCCATGACAAGATGCAATCGCAGCTCTACTGCAAAAATGGCAAAAAACCCTCCAAGATTAGACAGGACTCCACTGTCCAACAACTAGTAACCGGGAATCAGCAGACTGGCATTTATTAATCTCTCCTCTCAATATCTTTCCCCCTTCAATCCTTCTGTTAAAAACCACAGAAGACTGCATGATCCAACACCTGGAAACCTGAATATCTTCAACGGAACAAACCTCTGGGATCTGACAGCAAACCTTTACAGCTGGCTACCACAGGCCCTGGCTGCCACGCGGAGTTCTGGAGCTGTCGTAGTGTTTGCTAAAGGCTGAAACATCAAATGACACATCATGCCACTACTGAACAGTGCCCTGTAGTGTTTCTTCCTTTCCTTTATTATTTTCAGTTAGCAAACCGCAAAGTTTATTTTCCTAAGTTTTTGCAACAGCTCTTAAAGTAATACCCTTCAGCTCACCATTTTTTGATCACATCCTCCAAGCCTCTCAGATCTTTACCACCAAACCTCAAACCAAGATTCCAGCTGTAAATCAAGCTGAGCAAGCTCCGATTTACCTCTCACCTTAAACCAACAGGATATTACAACAAAAACATCCTAGTTTGGTTGCCTGAAGGAATCCAAGCATCCACATGACAATTAGCTAGTACTAGCAACATATGTAAATCAGCATACACTACCACATAGACCTTCCCTCCCTTAAACTGAGCAGAGTGCAACTGAGCAGTGCTGAAATGCAAATTACCCGTAAGAGAGTTTGGGGACATGAAGGAAACATAAGGACTTGGCGTCTGGACGCATTCCAATTTGAGTAGTTGCAAACTAAAACAACACTCAAGAATGCATATGAGGAAGCTTTTATTAAAAAAAGAATCTGCTCTCTTTAGTTAATAGTGGGAATGATGCAATTACAAGAGGGAGCCAGGATACCCTCAGGCCCCAAATTCTGTTCTAACTACCGAGAAGGGAAGAAGCAGAGTTGTTCTGATCATTCCTCGAGCACCGCGTGGACCGAGTCCAGCCGCCGCTCGGCCTCTCGGTGCAGGAGGGAACCGACGCTGACACGCACCAGTGTGCCACGAACAGAAAAGCTCAGTTGTGCTCTTTGATCATGAAGAAACTCCATCAGACAACAGCAATCAGAGCCCATAAATCCAGGCGGCGCAGCCCAACGCCACACGGCTGTTCGGAGCTCAGACGCACTAATGTAATTCCAGATGTCCCCACTACCAGTTAATTGATTAAACGGAGAGTTATCTGTGGTTTCAATACCACGGCCCAGATTTCTTCATCAGGAAGCGGCTCCCAAACTACCATGTAGGGATGGATTAAGAACAGAAGAGACTATGATGAACTCTCCGCTGCTTTTGAAAGAAATCAGATAAAAATTGCAGCAGAAGGGTTGTCCAAGGCAATGGTGAATCAGGAATACTTCATGCATTAAATATAATGGTATCCGTAATTTTTGACCTACACTGAAATGAATTTGCAACACACGGAATTGAAAGATCAGGCCTCAACTGACTGCTAGTCTGCACTAAATAATTGCATTTACATATAAATGTAAACACACACACAAATCTACAGCAATAAAAAGCTTTTAACAATACAACTGTAAAGCTCTGTCATTCCTTTTAAAAAATTCAGTCCCATCCCTTGCTAAAGGGAAGATCCAATGCTGTAGCCTGTCTAATACAAACCGTGCAAAGTTACTTCAGCGCAGAGTATCACTCACTGGAGATTAACACATACTTTCTTTCCCCCTTTATAAATCATTTGTGTATCGAGACATACAGCTAAATCAGCTAAAGCACAGATCTAATTAAAGAACCTGGAAACTGATTACTGAGCTGTGTAACACATGG